>NW_026294595.1:82144540-82624540 GCF_007827085.1 Peromyscus californicus insignis
TTTCTTTCCTGACACTGCTGCTATATAAGGCTTCATACCTTAAAAACTTATCTTGTTAGGTCAGAGTTATTGCTCAGTGGAAGAGCCCTTGTCTAGCATCTGCAAGGCCCTGCATTTGATCTTCAGTATCAGAAAAACAAACAAACCTGGATACAGTAATGACTGACCTAGCAAGATATGCCCACTGGCACAAGGAACAATGGTTATGCCAGTGTTATGGAAATAAGAATACTTTCTGATTGAATTTAAGACCCACTCCATTATAAGACAGAATTAATGCCTGATATTGTTAACTGGGCCAGAAATCTATGGTTGGCTAGGTTATGAGTCCTAAAGGAAAACCCAAAACTATTATTCTACTAATGAACATAGCAATAAATCCCCCCCTCAAGTTCTTACTGTTGTACACATAGAGTACTACATTCTTAATGCTCATTAGAGAAACTTCTTTTTACAGTAGATGGTGATTAACATAGAGAATCACAATTAGTCAGAATGCCAAAATTAAAGACTTTGGAGTGCTCAGCTTTAAATAGGACATTTATATTACATTCCTTCTCTCAGAGCTCAGAGCTCATTGGAGGAGAGGGGTGGACAGATTCTAAGAGTCATCAGCTTCCACGAACCAGTATTTGTCAGGCATGAGATGCAGTTGCTCACTTGAACTCACAGCAGCTGTGACCAAAGGCACAAAACCTGTATAAGATCAAGCCAACCAAAAATCTAGCATGGATGGTGAAAGTCCTCCTGAAGGCTCACACTTAGCTGAGGAGCCAAGGACAATTTATGGTTCCTAGAATGGGAGGAAAGTCCATCTTCTTCAGGAATCCAGGTTCCAAGAGGCTGCTCTTATATCAGTAGGTGGTTCTACACACACAAACAAGTGAGCATTGATAACTAGACTGAGTGGGTTGGAAATAAAAAAGCACATGAAATTAGGAAGGAAAAGTGGTGGGCAGGATTGAGAAAGAATTGGAAGGGATTAAGGGAGTGGATTTATTCCAAATGGATGACATGCATGTATGAAATTCTCAAACAATTAAAAAGACACTGAGTCTTAAGAAATCTTCCTCCAGGATGGAATGTTTCACCTCAGAGGAAATTGGTACACAAGGTCAACATGCAGGAGGCCCTGGGCTTTATCCCCAGCATCACAGAAAATGAGGTGTGGTGGCTCAGACCTGCAATTCCAGCAAGGGATGGAGACAGGAGGTGTAGAAGTTCAGTGGCACCTTTGGCCACACAGTGAGTTCAAGGCCAACTTGTGTTGTGTGAGAACTTGTTTCCCAAACAAAAACAAACAGCAGAAAATAAACAAGACAAAACAATTCCTCATATGCTTCTTGAAGAGAAGTGTTTTCCTTCTCTCTCTAGTGGATCAGCCTCCTTCTGCTGTGGGAGTCCCTCCTCCTTGGTCTCTCTCAACACAGTTGAGTGTTGTCCCAGAGCAACTCTGTTTTCTTGGGCATGAGAAGCATCCTGCCTTGCTTTTATTTGCGGCCACTGGTGAACGCAGTTCATTATAACTGTGAAGTTACTGTAGGGAAACCGACACACGATTGTCTAGATGGCGTCCATCCCTTTGCTCCTACTTAGAACTCAGAGTCTGTCCCAGCATCTGCAGCACCTCATGCCATCCACAGAACCTGAGGCATGGACTTCGTTCTCTTTCTCCGTGTGAGCTCAGTAAATATTCACTGACCTGTGCCACTTTTTGAAATTCATTTCAACTTCTTACTTGAACTCTCTTAAGACTCAGGAAGTATTTTTTTTTTAATTGTTTGAGAATGTCACACACGTGTGTAATCCGTTTTGAACGGAGTCCTCTCCTTGTTTTATGCACTAGCTACCTATCAATACAATATCCAGGGGGCTGCTTAAAGGACCCCTGAGGACATAGGAGATCTGCAAAAGGAAAACAGCATCAAACAATGGAAAACAATGCCCTGTTAGTGGGTAGGCTGGGTCACATTGACGTCTTTCCTGGTCTCACCGGATTAATTCCACAGTCTTGATGGCTGGCTTAGGTCGCATGCCCACTACAGGTTAATGAGAACCTGAAGTTCTGGGCTCTGTAAAGTTGCTCCAGAACCCTTGGGAAAGACCCTCTACCATTTTGAGATGAACCATCTGGGAAAGAACCCTCCTTTTTGCCAAGGGAGGGCAAGAGAGCCAGAGAAAGGCGTGGCTGTCACCGCTTCACCTCCCACCTTTAATGAGCAGAACTAATTGGATGGCTTTTCTTAAGTATTGGGACCAAGATGTGCAACTTTCTGTTTGCTGTGCAGGGAAGAAATTCAGACATTTGTGGATATTTTTATTCATGCTCCTTAAAAAACATGCAAGTTAAACTGGAAATCCAAATTAATAAAGAATTCAAAATAAAAATACAGAAAATCCAAAATAATATATGTAGTTAAATATTTTATTATTAATTTAAGGTATTAATATTTATATTTCTTTGTCTTCAAAAAGTTACTTAATTTCAAAGCCCGTGGTTTGTGTGGTTAGAATTCATTCAGAGAGTTTCTTAAATTTAAATTCCTTCATTTTACCTACAGAACAGCTGACATCATGGTGGCATTCCATACATGCTTTGATCATATCAGCCTCTCATTACTTTCCCTTCTCCCCACTGCTGCCTCCTGGTGATTCCTTTTCTCTTCCCTAGTAGTCTCCCTTACACGCACGTATGTGTGTGTGTGTGTGTGTGTGTGTGTGTGTGTGTGTGTGTATGTGTGCGCATGCACACACACACATACACAGATTCTAGATACCCATATGAGAAAAAAATAACATGCAATGTTTATATTTTTGAGTGTTCTGCATTTTGCTTGGCACAGTGATTTCAATTTCATCAGTTTTCTCTCTCTCTCTGTCTCTCTCTCTTTTACACTTGAAATGCTTTTATTTTCCCCCTTTTATAAAACATAAGATTCTTTTCTCATACAATGTAATCTGAATACAGTTTCCCCTCCCTCTGCTCCTCCCAGTGCCTCCCCACTTCCTCTCCCATCTGGATCCACTCCTTTTCTGTCTCCCATTAGAAAATAACAGGTTTCTGAGAGATAGCAACCAAACATAAATAAAATACAGTTAGATAAAACAAAAACCATTATACTGAAGTTGGACAAGCCAAACCAACAGAAAAATAAAAGAACCCCAAGGAAGGCACAAGAATCAGAGATTCACTCATTCACATATTCAGGAGTCCATAAAAGTACTAAAAGTACTGAAAACCGATAGTATATATGCAAAGGACCTGGTGTAGACCTATGCAGGCCCTGTGATTGCTGCTTCAGACTCTATATCTGTTCTCTTTCAAATGAAAAAAATTTCATTCCTTATGGCTGAATGAAAGTCCACTGTATATAATGTACTGCCTTAGTTACTTTGCTATTGGTGTGATAAAACACCGTGACCAAGGCAACTTATAAAAGAAAGCATTTATTTGGAGCTTACAGTCTCAGAGTGTGAATCCATGACCATCATGGTAGAGAGCATGGCAGCAGGCACACAGGAGCTGGAAACTCATATTCAGAGTCACAAGTAGAAGACAGAGAGAGAGAGAGAGAGAGAGAGAGAGAGAGAGAGAGAGAGAGAGAGAGAGAGAGAGAAGAGGAGGAGGAGGAGGAGGAGGAGGAGGAGGAGGAGGAGGAGGAGGAGAGGAGGAGAGGAGAGGGGAATGAAGCAATTTTTTTGAAACTTCAAAGCTACTTCCTCACCCTGGTGACACATCTCCTCCAACAAAGCCATACCTCTTAATCTGTTCCAAGCAGCTCTACCAACTGGGGACCAATTATTTGAACATATGAGCCCTTGGGGACAGTCTCATCCAAGCCACGACATGCACCAAACTTTCTTGGTCATTATGTGTTATTGGACATCTAGGCTGGTCCCATACCCTGACTAATGTTGATAGTGAAGCATTAAACGTGGATGAGCTGCTGTCTCTGTGACGTCCTGACTTAGATTCTTTCAAATATATGCCTCAGGAAAAGTTTGTTTCTTAATTTCAAAGCCTCATAGTTGCTATAAAATTACAAAAATTCATGAATTGTATGTGTGACTGTGTCTAATAACATCAAACACAGTTACAAAACTCACTATAACCTTTAAAGTAATACTTTCATTAGCACCTATTAGTTATACATAATGGGTTTATTATATTTCATACAGGTAGTGTATTTTGGTCATATTCAGCCTCTTGTCCTCTTTCATTCATCTTTCTTTGTGACCAGCTCCCTTCTGCTTTTGTTCAGGTCTTTTGTTTTGCTGCACGTGACCCAGTGGGTTTCATTAGGGTTGTTCACAGAAGCATGAGAGTTTGTTTACAGGAACATGCACATTACCAATGGCTCTACCATTGAAACAACTCCATCCTCCATCAACTGTTATCTACATATAAATTCTCAGGGAAGGCTGGGATCCCATGAGTGCCCCTCCTTTCATTTTTCATAACTTTATAGGTACATTTAAAAACACTATATCTTCAGTTTAAAAAAAAAGGCTTCTGAAAAATCTTTTAATGGCTCCCAGTGGACAGTAAATGGTATAGAGACCTGAGTTTTCTCACTTGACATTTGATTCTTCGGCTTTCAGTACAATATCTGTCCTAGTGAAGAAGAATGTCAATATTTGTTGAAATGCTGAACAAAAAGATAAAATAATCTAGTCTGCACTTTGGAGAAGAGAACCAGCCTAGAGAAGAAAGTGATGAGTGAAAAAGTTCCGTGTGATGCTGCAAATGCTATCCGTCAACGCCTAGGAGGAAGAGCGTCCATGCATATGAACTCAACAGTTTAAGGAGAACTTCATGAAAATTTGGGCAGGATCAAAAGGGAAGAGGAGGAAGTCACTGCTGGAAAGAGGACCAGCTGCTTCAAAGGCCTCAGCAGCCTGCAGACTTTTCCTAAATCCGATAGGGACAGTAAGATGTGACTCCTATGCCAGGCCAATGAAATACTATTTCACAAGGAAGGAATGTTTGGAAAGGCCCAGCATGTTAAGTCATGGAAAGAAGGCCATTCCAGAAGGAGTCAGGGCTCAGAGGTTCTGGAGTGGGGTTCTGTTGATGAGGATGGAGAATCAAACAGGAAGTGTACTGTGAGGGGTCTTTCCAAACAGGGTGCTCTCCTGTAGACATGGCCCATTGGCTGGTTAGGAACCCAAACTCTTGGAAACCTTCCTGGAAGCTGTCAGCCCTTCTCAGAGAAACAGAAATAGAGCCACAGGTGATACTGTGAAATTTTACAGCTCAGCTTTCACCTTTGCCTTCAACATAGGGCTCAAAGGTACGCTCTCCCAGCTCAATTTCCGAAACTCCCTCCACATCCCCTGGCGCAAAGGGTCAAGAATATCTGTGAGTAAGTCCTAGCTGGTATTATAAAAACATCTGGGTTGAGAGCAGGAAACAGAGATCTGCCTAAAGGGGGCAGAAAAAGAGCAAGAGATGTTCCATGAGTTCCTGAGTCTATGCTCCTGGACTAGAGAGCAATCCTCAAATGACCACCCTCATCACAGGTTCCTGAGCAGGAGTTCCTGGACTGGAAAGGCTTAAAAGGCTCAGTCTTAGGCTTTTCTAGGGGGACTTCCCAGGGGGTGCTGTTGAGGAGCTGCGGCCACCGCTCCAGCCAGGTACCAACAATTGTCAGCTCCATCAGTAAGTGTAAGAATAGTGGCTGGGACATTATTGGTTTACTCCACAGAATCCATCCAAAGGGCAGGAAGCTGAACACAGGCATCCGAGACCTGAGTGGATAACAGGAGGGGAGATGTGTAGATGAGTTACCCTGTGGCTGTTCCTTTTGGTGCCTGCATTACCTCAACTCCTATAATCAGCTCTGGCTTGTATTCTTGGGCCATCCTCAGTGTGCCGAACTTTCTAGGTCCCCCATATTGTGCTTGGGTCTGCTGCATGGGTTACTTCAAAATCATTCACTCTTTATTAAGAGAGTAATCAAGAACATGATTACTACTGTAGCAGTTGGCTCAACAAAATCACCATTGACCACACTAGGAACAGGCCTCATGTAGAATGACGTGAAAAAAGAGCATGCCAGCCCGCATGGAAGCCCAGTGGTTCCCTTCAGGGAAGCAGACCTTGCAACTGTCTATGTCAATCTGCGGCCAGTGTGCCTCATGTGGCTTAGGATGGTTGTGCATGTGGCCCAACACAAAATTGTAAACTTATTTCAAATATTATGAGCCGTTTTTGGAGAGTTTTTTTTGTTTGTTTTTGAGACAGAGCTTCTCTGTGTAGCTTTGGAGCCTTTCCTAGAATTCACTCTGTAACACAGGCTGGCCTCGAACTCACCGAGATCCGCCTGCCGCTGTTTCCCGAGTTGCTGGGATTAAAGGTGTGCACCACCACTACCCGGCTCTATTTTTGGAGAGTTTTTCTAGGCCACTTGGTTGTATAGTTCCCCCCGCTGAACTCTGTACATGACATCATGTCACAATGCCACCCATCTTTTCTGTTTTGAGTCTCCAACTCCAAATTTTTTTCGGTTATGAGGAAAGCAGAACCATTTGGACAACTGTAACATTCAACCTGGCTTAGAAACTCAACTTTGATTTAGGGTGTCATGTTTTACTCACAGGCACCCCATCCAAACTTTCTACAAGCCCCATGCTCAGTTAGGAGCTGTCACTGTAGAGTAGTGTGGAGAGATGGGCGCTGGCTACATATTTATAGCTCACACTCAGGCTTCCAATCCAGATGCTCCTGTATATGGAGCAAGGCTTTTCGCCTCCTAAAGTGCTGTTGCTTGGTAACAGGGATACTCTTCTGCCTTTATCAAGTTGCCAGGGGAACAATGTTAAAATGAAAACCCAAGGTCAAGTTTGTGAAAAAGGAGAAAAGGTATTTTTAACCTTATCCATAGATGGGGTGATTGAAATTTCTTTTGATAAAAGACATGGAGGAGAGAGCTATGTGACCACCTGAGATAAGCTTTCTAGTTAGAAAACAATCAGTATAAACAGCCAAGGTGGACTTAGATCTGGCCCAAGTGAGGATCATCAGAAACATCAATACAGCTAGGGTGGAGTGAGAAGAGAGCTGGAGACCGACCAGAGGAAGTGGTGGGATGTGGGTTATGTATTGATTTTTATGATACTGGGTGGCATCTGGATACTTTGTGATATACAAAATTGAGACGTATTGGACCGTTCTGAAAAGAAGAATGAAAATTATCTTATTTGGATTTGTTTCATATTTAAAAGGGATCCGTCTGGCTGCTGCCTTGGGGAGACATTGTAGGCAGGTATTGATTAGGAAGCTGTTGCAGTAATTCAGCATGGCCAGAAAGAAGCCTAGGCCCCTGTAATGGCAGTTGAAGCAAGGGCTGAAGATCTAGCGTCCTCACTCTGTTAAGAGCACTCGCTTTAGGTTTGCATTCTCCACCAAGCAGAACTGTTAACCTCACTCAGAAATGAAGAAATAAAAGAGCGACAGCAGGGTGTGTGCGGAAATTGGAAATGTGGACAGTAAAAGACCTGTGAGTGAATGAAGCCGGGTCAACAGATGGTTTAGTAGGTGAGGATGGCTGCTGCCAAGCTGGATTCTTGAGTTTGAGCCCTGAGGCCCACAGGCTGTAAGGAGACGATCAAATTCAAGGATACTCTGACCCCCACATAACATACACACTTAATCATGTGTATATATAAGCAAATAATTTTTCTTTAAAAATAGTGGCCAATAGTGGTGGCACACGCCTTTAATCCAAGCACTTAGGAGGTAGATGCAGGCAGATCTCTGTGAGTTCCAGGCCAACCAGACATACAAGTGAGACATTGTCTCCAAAAACCAAAAGATTAAAAAGATCAGTGATTTCCTTAAAAAAATCATAGAGCAGGAAAGGTTATTATAAGCAAAATACAGTTGAGAAGCCAGACTATGTAAGAAAATTTCATGAAAAAATCACGAAGATTGGGGAAATATTTATGTTGACTTATTAGGAAGGAGAAAATGATTTTAACATATACAAAAGTTATTGTAATTAACATTATGACAAGTAGAATAATAAAGAAGACTTAGGACATGAACATCTAACATACAGAAAAATATTTTAAAGTGTCAATAGGCATGAAAAATCATAATTAGAGACATACAAACCGAAACAAGATGTTAGTTACATCTGTAAAATGGTCATTATTTTTAAATTTAATAATGACCAGTACCAATGTTATTGGCAAGAACATGTACCTGCACAACATTTTAAAGGTCATTTGTTCTTATTTTTCAGTATTTGAATTGCATGGCCTCTTTGACCAAACAATTCATTGCAAGAAATTTTACTGAGTCCACACTCTCCAAGTTTCACCATGATACATGCACAGAGTGTTCGCTGTAGCAAAAAGTGGAAACCCCCAAATGGTTGTGGCATCACATTTATTATTCCATCAAATAGGACATATCCAGATTATAGAATACCATGCATCCCATGATGGCAGGAGGGCCATTAGGATCCTCTGTAAAATGCCTGGCTCATGCCACTGGGTTGCAGATTGAAGTGCAGATTAATGGTTTAGTCTGTGCTCCTTGATGAATATCTTTATATGCTGATGTACTTACTATCTAAGGGGAAGCAGAGATGCTAAGTGTGGTAGGTGTGTCTGGACAAGGGACCAGGAGCCAGTCAGAACATTTCTACAGGGTCTGGCTATGTATGCTACGTCATACCTTATTTTTGTCATAGACGTTGTAAGCTATTTCCTAACATGTACCTTTCTACATCTAAGAAAACCGTGTTATTTAACATTTAAATAGTGTGAGTCAATCATCTGAAGCTCAGGATAGCTCACCCGCTTGACAAGGTGAACTCAAATCTACATCTACTCACACAGCATGCTCTAGTTGGCATTCTCATCTGACTGTGGATGGAGGTGAAACAAGCATGCTGGGATTTTCCTCTCCATCTCCCTTCTCTTCCCCTTCCCTAAAATATCAAAAGTTTTACTCCAAGAAGGGGAAGCCACTATAGTATTTGTAGTACAGAGCTGATGTGGTCAAATTTACTTTCTCGAAGGATTTCCTTAGTTGTTTTACAGAGCATGTTAGGGTTTCAAGAAAAGCAGAGCCTGTATATAGAATGCATATTAAAGAACCTGGGAGAGAGTGAGAGCAAGAGAAGGAGAGATGGATCCATAGATGGATAGATAGATAGATAGATAGATAGATAGATAGATAGATAGATAGATAGATAGATTTAGTATAAGAAATTAACCCAGCAATTACAAAGAAAGTCCTTAACTCTGTGTCAACAAACTAGAGATCTGAGAGAGTCAGTCTTGCTGTACTAGTTGGGGAGCAGAAGGCTTATTACTACTGAAGGGCTGACATTCCAGTTCATGTTCAAAGGCAGAAGAAACTCACATCCCACCTCAAGGGCAGCAGACAAGAAGGGATCTCTCATATTCATGTGAAGTCTGCCATTTTCTTCTACTCAGAGGTCCAGCTGATTTGATGAGCAGTACCCACACCAGGGGGAGGAATCTACTTTACTCAGCCTACTGATTAAAATGACACCCCCTCTTCCCGAGAAGCATCCTCACAAACACACACATACAGAAAAAAATATTTGGCCAAGTGTCTTGTTACCCCATGGCCCAGTCAAGCCGATGCAAAATGAACCACAACCTAAGACAAGAACACAAATGGAGAGCCAGTGAGGGGATTCACGCATTTTCCAGTTCGAAGAGAGTGCCTTGGACTTGACTGTGGCCATGTAATTTGTGGAAGCTGCAGCTTCTACGTGTGCTGCCCTCATCCTTGGCCTGAGAAGTTTCTTATTATTATTACAGTGAGTAGAATTAATGAACAAGCTCACAGCTGTTCACAGCGCTGAGATTAAGCACCTAAGGTGCCCAGCATAGACGGAACATCTGTATCCACCTGCCAAGCCCACAGGAAACAGTGCAGAAGAGGGGTTGGAAGAGCGTTAAGGCAGAGAATGGTGGGGAGGATTGCTGGGAAATGCTGGCTTCTGGATATGACGCGGTCATACACATGAGCGCACAACAGCTGTGGACAACTGCACACGATGGAGTCAGTTAAATAGTTCAAGCACAGGTAAGTAAGGGGCTTCCAAGGCCCCACCCCTAGCTGCAGAGCTCTTGGCAGTTGTTGGCTGCTTTTGTTTGCCGGAGCAACCACCGACAGTTTGCCAATGACTTGGTGAATACATATGCATATGGCCAGCACTAATGGCCCACATTTTTAAAAGGACCTGAACTTGGGAGGGAGTGTAGACGAATTTCTAAATGGTCTTATTAAATAAAAAACATGGAGTCAAATATAGGGGTGAAAGCCCTTAGATCAGGGAAACAGGGAAAGCCACCAGCCAACCTTACCTCACCAACTCTGCAGCTTCCAAATGCGAGTTACTTCCTGTCTTACTCTCTCCTTTATTGCCTAGCTGTTCTGTCCTCTCATTGGTTATCTTAGCCCAGCTACCTCACTTCCTCTTCCTACACAGCTCTGTCACTTTCTGTCTGTCTGTATAGACCTCCAGGCCTCTATGGTTGGTACTGGGATTAAAGGCGTGTGTCACCATGCTTGGCTCTGTTCCCAAGTGTGGCCTTGAACACACAGAGATCCTTCCTGTTAAGGGATTAAGGGTGTGTGCTGCCTGACTTCTGGTTTACTTAAAATGGCTAGCCTTTTCCCCCTGATCTCCAGGCAAGCTTTATTTATTAGCATACAAATAAAGTATTGCCACATTTCAGCACAAATAAAATATCACCACAAGGGAGAGAGATATATTGAAGTGGGTCCCAAGGGGAACTGGAAGGAGAGCAGGTAGGGAAGATATGACTGAGATACGTTGTACATGTTATGCCCAGATCGCGGGGACCCCCAAAAGACCACCACGGAGACTGAATCCCACATGTAAAAGCAAAGAGCCTTTATTTCAAGCTCCAAAGCTTGGTCCCTCTATCTGTCCGACACAGTGGTGAGAGCAGAGAGCCCTGAGCTCAGGTGGGGCAGAGTTTTTATTATAGCAGAGATTGGGGTGAGGGGATTTCCAGGGTCCAGGACCCTGATTGGCTCACAATTGTCTAGGGGTATCTGTAAAACAAAAAATAGATGTGTGCTAGACTCAAGGACATCTGGCCACCTTATCTAATGGTTGGAAAGTTTGGGATGTCGGGTACTTCCTCACCCCTGGGTAGATCTCTGGGTGGTATCAGCTTAAGACTTTTCCTGGATCTGGGTGTTGCCTGCCAGTAAGCCTGTCACAGAAGCTGTGCCTAGGCCCCTAAGTCTGTCATGGCTGCTGTGTGGTCAAGCTATTTTGGGGCCCCTTCACAGAACACATATATGGAATTTTCAAAGAATAAATTTAAAATATTATTAAAGAAATGTGAAAATAGGGACAATAGAAATTATAATTATGGCTGCTGTTAACATGAACAAAATAATAAGCATGGCTAACATGGAATGTTTCTCAGGATCAGGTTAGTCACTTAGAAGGAACTGAAGCACAACGTTCAGCTATTTGTTCACTTTCCACAGCTATTCTGTGAAAGTGTGCTTACGACCCCACACTGCACCAGGGAAGGGATTCCGGATCTACTGACTAAGCGTATTCTTGCCTTCTCTCCCATCTCCCAAAGTTTACTGGGCAACATCAAGTATCATTATTACACTTTCCATTTGACCTTTTCCTGACCCTTTCTGGACTCTGCTGTGTTGGTGTTAAACATGAACAGTTTTCTTGGGAATCTGATGTCCTTTCAGTGAATTCTTCATTATTCCTAAATATCGACAACCAGAGTGAAACTCCTAAAAATTGTTGCTTTCCCCTTGGATTGGATTTAATTTCTCATTTGCACTTTTCATTTTGGAGGGAGCCAAAGCATGCATGTTGACCTAAATGATATTTTTTGCTCTGTACTTTCCATTAATACATATAAATCACATCATATATTATTATTAATTATAAATACATATGCATGTTGATCTTTTAGCAGCTACTTGCTCAGTCCAGGGAGATTTTGGAATCAAGGTACAAATTTTAGAATTCTTTTAGAATTCTTTTTTTCCTTTTTATTGAAAATGGATTTTTTTCATATATATATATATATATATATATATATATATATATATATATATAAAATCTTATCTAACACAAGAGTATACAACCTAAAATAAGAGGAAAGGAAAGTAAAAAAAAAAAAATGGTCTGAGTCATGTGACTTCATAAGAGGATGGCCTCATATTATTATAATGTAGTGAGAATTCCTGTCACTGCCACTGTGTGTAAGAGCTGTCATGATGGACAGCACAATACTTATGTGCTTGTGAAGATGTGGATGACCACACAGATGGTTCTGTGAAGTTTAGCATCTATAAAATTATGTACAGTATTTAGTGCTTGATGGTGATAATATATGTCTCTATTACTAGTTTATGTATTTACTGTAATATGCTTTTTTATTGTTTTAGATTGTTCTTGTGCTTACGAAGGGTCTTTTCCAAAGTTCTGTGTTTTATTCACACTGGCTGCAGGTTTATGGATGTCCTGTTGCGCTGCTTTCTCTACAGCTTTGAGTTAACCTTGTGCTATTGGCTCCTCAGAGGGTTTTTTTTTGGTGTGTGTGTGTGTGTACTCTTTTGTCTGGGTCTGTATTAGGCTAGTCAATGCAGGCTAATGTAACACCTAGGTGAGTATCTTACATGGTGTTTGCATAATGACAAAGTTGTCTGACAACACATCTCTCAAAATGTAACTGAACAGCATATGCCTATGTATTTATTGTATACCTTACTATGTGCTTTACTTGATAATAACTCTATTTGCCTTGTTTAAGAATCTAATGTCAGTATTTAGTGTGATGTCTAAAACATATCTTTAAATATTAGTTGTAAAAAGCTTGAATGAACATTCATGCGACAAGACTTTGTAGAAATGGCTGATGAATAGTGAGTATGTTCTTGTCTTTGTGTATGTAGTGTGTGTGTGTGTGTGTAGGTGTATGCATGTGTGTGCATGTTATTTGAGCCATGTCTTTATACCTATGAAAACAAAGCCTTAATGAACCAGTTTTTCTAACATCCTTCTAGTCTCAATGATTATGGGAAATGGCAGAAGTGTTATTTTCCAGCTTATGATTTTGTGTGTGTGTTTGCAGTTTTTAGTTCTCTGTTAGGGCCAGGACTGGGCATCAAAAGCAGTCCACAGAGATACATTTCTAAGCTGGAAGGCAGCATCCAGAATGATGTCGCTCTGTTGAATGTCACTGCAACCTCTTTAATACTGTAGAGCACTTTTGAAAATGTTGTTCAGGTTACCGTATGGCCCCACTCGCACACATCGGTCCTGTGTATGTGTGTGTGTGTGTGTGTGTGTGTGTGTGTGTGTGTGTGTGTGTGTAGGGAAAGCATGTTCATATCCCACAGTCTCACCCTATAGTTTTCGGACAACCTGGTCTTGATTTTCAGTGGGCATTTAATGGCGTTCATATAATTCACAATGCTTCTTTCCATTAGTAGAATCAACCAAGGGTTGATTGTGTTTCCTCCCCAAAGCTGCTCACATTGACAGTTTTTCTATCTTCCTTGCTTCAAGGGCCTCACACTGCTCATGATTAATCACTGTCTTTTAACATTTTCAATAACAGGACTACTTCTTCCTCAGCCCTGGAAACTATAGAGAAGGCTATCATCCCTTACTGCACACATGAAAAGGTACATCCCAGTAGCCTCAGGCTTTTTTACAACGTGGAGTAATTTTTCACCTAAATGTATTTTAAAATTTGAGAGCAGTTGTATGCTTTTCTCTGAATTGCTGAGCAACTTAATGTGTTTTTAATGTGAGAAGCAATTTGCATTGTCCCAAAGAGTTACAGCCTCTAAACCAATCCCTTGATTGCACCAGGCTCCATTTGCCCCCAGATTTCGGGTTCTAGGATAACAGTGGAGGAAAGAGCAGATCCATTTTTCAACACAGTTGGCTGTTTATGTTGCTGCTAATGCAAAGTTTTGGTTTTTAATTTGTTGTTGGTTTCTGCAAAAACACAAATCACATTATTGGTTTTAAATGATGAGATATGCTGTTGTTTTAGATCTTTGAAGAAACAAAACAGGACGTGTGTGAAAATTCAATTTTAAATTGCTTGATTAATTTATTTTGGTGCCATATAGCAAAGAGTATTCTTTATTACGCTGGAATAAGCCAATTTACTGTAAATCAGTCTAACAAATGAAATGCCTGGAGGCCCCTTATAAATTGTAGTGCTGTGTTTGTTGTAGAGAATATAAATGAATTGAGCTGCAAATTCCTAAGACAGTTTAAAAATGCTTCTAGCAGCATTTGTATATAAATCATTGACTCGACTTTCATGGTTGATTATATTCAGCTAAGATTTTGTTTGTTTTGGCCTTTCTTCTCAATTGTGACAGAAAGCTGAAGTTGCCAATCATTTTGAGTGACAGATTTCTTTTTCAGTTGGTTGGTAAGAAAAGTTCACCAAGCTTCTTTCTCACTGGTTAGAAAATAGCTTTAATAAGAGGGTGGCAAAATTTTTATGAAGACTTGGCATAGTATGTGTTCAATGCAACACGAATTACTATTCCTCCAGATATGAGACATACCATAGATGCCTCTGAGTAGGAAGAACAAGATAGTTGAAGCAGGAGAAATGCTGTTTTTTTCCATATACACAGACATCTGATATAAGGTTGCACCCATTTGCCTCAGTATTTAGAGACAGAGATGTAGTTTTTGATGCAAATATGCTGGTTGCTCATGTTTCCTTGTGGGGGTCTCTGTGACCTCACAGCCAGTAGAATGAGAAGCCACAGGAGTCAAGCAGGCAGTTTAGCTCAACACAACCCAGTAGCCTGTGTTGGTTCAAACTTCATGAGTCTGACCCAATGTTGTTTATTTCAGGCATATTTAAGCATAGCATAATTTCATGAAAACAATTCTGGTGATGATTAACTGAATCCTGCATGCACAACAAAACATACATAAATCTCCTTGAGGAACAAAGGAAGCTAAATACAGATTAGACATGACTACATTGAAACTCTCTGTAAAATATACAAAGATAGATTCTATAGACTGACTGAGAAGAACAAATTTGTGATAAGGCTCTGGAGAGGGCCCAGTGCCAGAAAAGTCTCCGGCCACAAAGATAAGCAGAGGTCGCCAGGCTGGAAAGCACGTATGCTCCAGCCTTTTAGGCAGCAAACAGATTTTGCATTCCTTCCCTTGAAGGAACAACAACTACTGTGTGCTCAACATTTTCCTACAGTTTAACTGTGAGCACAAAGACCTCCACGCCTCCTAAGAAGTGGGGTGAGTACAAAGAAAGACAAGAAAACAAAATAAAAATATACTGACCTAAAACATCTCATCATGTTTGTCAAAATGGATGCATTTCTTTGACTACTTGTTTTTTTTTTAGAGGAGACAGAAATAAGGTACAGTAGAAGCTTTTCTCCATGTACGGAAAAGCAGATAATTAGATTTCATTGTATTTAAAAATCTTACATGTTGAATATTTAGTAAGCCAACCTGAAAATCTGATCACTTCTCTTGAAGAAGGAACATGAAATACATGTAACTGGTCACATTATTACCAAGACAAGGAAGAGAATGATTAGATTATGGGTAAAATGAATTAGAGAAGTAGAATAGTGGGGAAAAGATTTAAAGAGGGAGGGCTGCGGGAATGTGGAGGAACCCAGACGGTGAAGGGAGGGCCCTAGGGGTTAAGACACTAAACGGGGATGGGGAGAGGATGGGGCAGTGGGCGGGTTAACCAAAACTAAGAATGTGTAAAAGAGTGTTGTGGAATATTATTTTATGATGTGTTACATTCATTTATGCTGTGGAACATTTGTCTAATGATGTAAAGATTTGTTGAATTCTTTCATGTTACATTTGTTTAGCTCTGTGAGGCTGTGTTACTTTGCCTGTCTAAAACACCTGATTGGTCTAATAATGAGCTGAATGGCCAATAGCAAGGCAGGAGAAAGGATAGGCAGGGCTGGCAGGCAAAGAGAATAGATACAAGGAGAAATCTGGGAAAATAGGGATGAAGGAGTGAGAAAAGAAGGGGCCAGCCACCCAGCTACACAGCAAGCCACAGAGTAAGGAGTAAAGAAAGGTATGCAGAAATAGAGAAAGGTGAAAGCCCAGAGGCAAAAGGCAGACAGGATAATTTAAGTTAAGAAAAGCTGGCTAGAAACAAGCCAAGCTAAGGCCAGGCATTCATAAATAATAATAGTAATACTCAGTGTTTGTCTCTTGGACATATACTCAAGGAATGCTCAATCTTACCACAAGGACACATGCTCATCTATGTTCATATCAGTATTATTCGTAATAGTAAGAACCTGGAAACAACCTAGATGCCCCTCAGCTGAAGAATGGATAAAGAAAATACGGCACATATACACAATGGAGTACTACTCAGCAGTAAAAAACAATGACATCATGAAATTTGCAGGCAAATGGATGGAACTAGAAAATATTATCCTGAGTGAGGTAACCCAGAGTCAGAAGGACAAACATAGTATGTACTCACTCATAAGTGGATACTAGACGTGAGGGAAGGGATTGCCAGACTGCAACCCACAGCTCCAGAGAGGCTAGCTAACAGGGAAAGACTCTAGGAGGGACACATGGATGATCCTGCAAAGGAGAAGTGGATGAGATTTACAGGAGTGGACTGGGTGTGTGTGTGGGGTGGTGGCAGAGGGCGAGGAGTGGGGGATGAGAACATAGGGAAATGGGAGGGTCGAGCTGGAACAGGGGCAGAGTGGGAGGGCAGGGAGGGAGATACCGTGATAGATGAGGACATCATGGGAATAGGAAGAGGCAGGGTGCTGGGGAGGCTCTCAGGAATCCACAAGGTTGACCCCACCTTGGTCTGCTGGCAGTGGTCTAGAGGGTGCCTGCTCTGGTCTATTCTGGTGACCAGCCTAGTGAATACCCTAACCGTCATCATAGAGCCTTTGTCCAGTGACTGATGGAGGCAGATGCAGAGATCCACGGCCAGGCGCCAGGCTGAGCTCCGGGAATCCAATCAATGAGAGATGAGAGGAAGGATTCTGCAGGTGGGGGATGTCAAGATCATGATGGGAGGACGTGTAGAGATGACCGGCCATGCTAGTGGAAGCCCATGAACTGTGGACTGGTGGCCGTGGAGTCCCCATGGGACTGGACTAGGCCCTCTGGATATGGAAGACAGTTGTTTGGCTTGAACTGTTTGGGGGGCACCCAGCCGGGGGGATCGGGATCTATCCCTGGTGCATGGGCAGGCTTTTGGGAGTTGGGTGCCTGTGGTGTGATGCCTTGCACAGCCTTGGCGCAGTGGGGAGGGGCTTGGACCTGCCTAGGCTCAGTGAGGTGGCCTCTGCTGACTCCCCATGGGAGACCTTGATTTGGAGGATATGGGGATGTGGGGTGGATTGGGAAGGAGGGATGGAGGGTGGGAGGAGGGAGGAGGGGGATCGATGGGTGGGATGTAGAGTGAGTAGAAAATTTCTTAATAAAGAAAAATGAAAAGAGAAAAAAGAAAAAGACTCAATGTGGGTATTTATTTGGTAGCTGGGTGGCGGGCCCCCAAAAGAGCTAAGAGCCAAAAGAGTAAAGAGCAAAAAACCCAACAACTAAAGAGCCTTATGAAAACCCACTAGCTACTAAGATAATTTCAAAAAATTAAAAATGTTTTTAAACACATTTGAATGAAATTGTCCTGCATGGGTGGACAGTGTCACTTCCAGCAGACTGAAGCACAAGGCATGGAATACCTTTCTACAAATTACAGGTCAGGGAGACCAGAGGTCTCTACAACAGCGCAGGCTGCTGTTGCCATTATCCTTGGTTACCCACCGTAATTACACAGAAAGATCCTATTGTTGAAGACACCCCGCACTTCAGCTGCAGGACATGGAGAAATAAATTTCATACTGACTGGGAAACATCCTCCCTTTTGGCTTGCTTTCAGAGTGCTGGAAGGTGCTAGATATGTTTCGGGGGCGGAGGGGGGGGGTGCGGGTAAAAGACATCAATTGTCTCAATCGTAGCTGGGCCCTTCATTCAGCAGTGCTGATCTGCCAGGAAAGATTTGCACACGGGCACCATAGCGCTATGACTGTTACGGGGCCGCCAACTACTTTCTGGTTATGTTTGAGACCTGCTCCAGAGAGGGAATCTCTTGCCTGTTACTGTGATCACGGTCAGAAGCCCATGCCTGGAGATGTTGTAGGCCTCAGGGTAGAACCTCCTACTATTATTCTGCTAAATGGTCACGCTGTCAAATTGGCTTTTAAAGTTTTACGCTTCTATCTATAGGCCTGGGTCAGAGAAACTTCATTTTCAGCAGACAGCAGTCAGGGTAGAGATGTGTCACTCGTCCAAGTGCTTGGAATAAGAGCCTGGGTTCTCATCTTTAAGCAGGGTGTCTATAGCAACCCTTGACTCCCACCGAAGGGAACATTGTAGAAACGGAGACAGAAAGAATGCTACGATCCAGAGGCTGGGGAGGAGTGTTGTGAATTTCTTTCTTGTGGACATGGCATGGCTATTACACTCATGAGCTCACTTGCAGATGACAGGCACGAGAGCTAGCCTTCCAAATGCCAGCATAGGAAACCTCAGAGCCCGCCCCCACAGTGGCGCACTTCCTCCAACAAGACCACGCCCACTCCAACCAAGCCACACCTCCTAATAGTGCCACTCCCTGTGAGATATGGGGTCTAGTTACATTCAAACTATCCCAATGGTTATAAACAGACCAGTTCTAACAGAAAACCAATTTTATTTATGTGTTTATTCTATACTGGGCTAAAAATATTCTATTTACTCTGTAGTTACTAGCAGTTGTTTTAAAATATATATGACTACCAGTGATATACACAGTCATATTTTAGACATTACTGTCTTCATTTCTGTCCTATAAATGGACACAGCAGCTTTTAAAGGTGTGGACTCTGGTCACGGTTTCATAGTCAGTTGTGGTGGGGTTAGATCTGTGTGCTTCTCCAGCTTCTGCTTCTGCTCAGCCATGCCGTGTTGCTCTTCTGACTTTATGCAGGGTTGTTTGGCTCCGTGTTGCCCCAAACTGGAGGCCTTCCTAGTTTCATTTCTGTGCTTGTGACCAGCTCTGCTGGTAAAAAGCAGGATGGGTTTTAGATTAGCTTACAATTCCAGGTTATAATCATTGCAGGAGATGCACAGCATTCGGAGCTTAAAGCAGTGACTCACGTCACATCCACAGTCCAGAACAGAGAGAAATGAACGCATGTACACTTGATGGGCTGCTGGGCTTCTCTAGTCTTATGCAAGGACCCAAATCCAGAGGATGGTACTGCCCATTTTCAGGCTGGGTCTTCCCCCATCAATGAAGACAACCAAAACAATACCCCATAGACGTGCCTCTACTCCCTTCCCAGGTGATTCTAGTTCATGTCAAGTTGACAATTAGAATTAATCATTGAAAAGGCATATGCAGCCCACCAGTTCCACCTCTAATCCAAATTCTCCTGAGTATCTCTAAAATAATATATTTTCATCTCCCCAAGCTACAGCTTTTCTCTATCAAATGCAGGACTATATTCTCTCACTCTGGTGCCTGCCTGCACATATCCAACCTCCTTTCTTTCTTACACTCTCTAT
Organism: Peromyscus californicus insignis; assembly: GCF_007827085.1. Taxonomy (NCBI): domain Eukaryota; kingdom Metazoa; phylum Chordata; class Mammalia; order Rodentia; family Cricetidae; genus Peromyscus; species Peromyscus californicus. The sequence goes on from NW_026294595.1 coordinate 82,164,181, forward strand.
AAAGTGATGGTTTACTGGAGGCCTCTTCCCTGATCCAGAGGCACCATCTTAGAATGGTCTTCTATTTGCTGAGTTTTCTGTATACTTGGTATTAATCCAACTGCAGACTCTTTACTGACTCTCTCGACTGAGTCTGAGAATGTTCATTTCCAGTTAGGTTTCCAGTTTGTACTGCTGAATCTATTCCCCTCATATCTTTCATAGCCGTGCCTAGGGAGCTGAGACATTTGTCTCTGCTCTGTGTTGAATGGCTTGTTTGCGATTGTTCTTGTTTTTCCTGTTTGATTCTCATAGAATATAATTTTCTTTTGACACTCCTGCATGATTGAAAATGCATTCTTTCATTTTAAAATGGTAGTTCAGCTTGATAGGAAATTCTAACTTGAAAAGTTTCATTTGAAAATTCAAAAAGATTCTGTCATTACATTGTTATCTAGTATGAAGTATTGAGCAACTGAACCCATTTTTGTCCAATTTTTCCTTTCTGGCAGCTTGGATGATTCTCTCTGTCTCAGCATTCTGAAGTTACATACTCTCTCTCTCTCTCTCTCTCTCTCTCTCTCTCTCTCTCTCTCTCTCTCTCTCTCTCTCTCTGTGTATGTGTCTGTTTTGCATGTCTGGGGCTGGTCAGTTGGATAGTCCTTTTCTCTATATAATCTCTCTTGCTCATCCTTTCTTCCCTTCCTTCTTGTCTGAATCTTTTGTTGTTGGTTTGTTTCTTTGTGTTTTTGAGACAGGGTTTCTCTGGGTAGTCATAGCTGTCCTGGAACTAGCTCTGTAGACTAGGCTGGCCTCGAACTCACAGAGATCCACCTCCCTCAGCCACTCAAGTGCTGGCATTAAAGGTTGCGGGCCACCACTGCCTGGCTTGTCTGACTCCTTCATATTAGAAGCTTTCCTTAGATGGAGTGTTTGTTCATTCGTGGATATTCGTTTAGTGCTATGGAGGACTGATGTCTAACTGAACATATGAGAGCATGCATTCAGCTTTTTGACTGCTGTTGTCTTCAGGCTTGCTCTGATAGGCCTTGTGGATGAGAACATTCTGTTTGTATTCTCTAGGGCCATCAGATTCTGCAGTGGGGGATTTGGTCTCTTCCCACAACTAGCCACTGGCATTCTGTGAGCTCAGTGGACCAGTGGTTTCTGCAGCACTTACTAAGATATTTCTCCAGGTTAGTTTTCCTCTGGACTGCAGATCAGAAGGGAGGCACCTTTATCTCACCTTCTTGAAAGAAATGCCCCCTCTCCCTTTGCTGATGCACACTACGGTTAGTTCCTTGGCTATCCATATTCAGTTGGAAATCTGAGTTTTAGCAGACTTTCAGATAATTTCCTGTTTAAGCCTTTCCCTCCAATTCACATTTTCACAGATTGCTTATGGTGCCAGAATCTTTTTGGGGGGTGCATCCAGGGTTTATTACCCACCTGCTAAGGCTTCAGTTTTTCCTGTGCATTCCTTCTGTTTTATGTCCTCCCTAAGTTTGTTTGCGTTTCTTCTCATGTTCTCCATGATTCTTTGGGGTTGTGCCTTGGCATGTCACCTTACTATTTTGGTGGATTTTTCATGGATGGTTGTTATGGTTTGAAACTGAACTATCTCCCCTGGCTCATGGTTTGAAATCTTGGTCCATAGCTTGCGGTGCTCTTTTGAAGGCCACGGAGCCTTTAGGGAGTGAGGCTGGCTGCACAGGTAGGTCACTGCGGGGAGGAGATGCTATGAAGGTCATAGCCACCTCTGGTCCCTGCCTGTTCCCTTCTTTTCTTAGCCCACCATTACAGGAACTTCTCCTGCCATATGCTCCCTCTGCTCTGGACTGAGGCACTCTGCTCTACCTCCCTGGCTATGACGGACTGCAATCCTCTGATCCAATGAGCTAAAAATAAACCTTGCTTTTCTTAGGTTGTTTGTGTTAGGTATTTTGGTTACAGTAGTGCAAGAATGCTTAGTGATGTGTATTAATTCCCTGTCTTTCTCCAGGAATCCAAAAAACTACAACATGAAACTACTTGGAGGATCTTTGTGATGTTGTGTGCCTTATTTCATTTATTGATGTTCTGTTCTTTTGTGGCATTCAAAAGGGAATGAAGAGCCACCAGCTAGAACATCCTTCTCTAATGGACCAGAAGAAGCCTGCCTTCATTTGTCTCTGCTATCAGATTGTTCTGGGTTTGGAGGCAAATCTCTAAAACTCTACTTTGTCTAATTCTCTACAAAATCTAAATTAAACTCTGTACTCACAGGTGGCTGTGAAGATAAAGTTAGATGATCTGGAGGTGTTTTACAAAATAGCTCTATGTGCTTCCCAAGCACAACTAGGCTGTATGTGAAGACGCACTTGTATTCTTTGTAATGCACACATGCACAAACTCTTGTTTCCACAGGCTCATTCTTTTCATTGCCTAATTATTTTTGTTGCTCCACTCTGAAATTTATCTCCCCTTTTCAAGATCAGCCAACTGCTGTACCCTGTGCCAAGCACAAAAAAAAAAAAAATGCTTACGCTCAGCTCTTCCACATTAGACTCCTGCCAACAGTTCTCATGGCATTTCTTCACTCTGACACACAGAATCAGGGGATGAATCCATCTTTAGTTTGTTCGATCTTCTCTGTTTCTCCTGCCTTTGAATATTCCATCTGCTTACTCTAGATGATGGTTGAAAAAAAATTACAGAGTTACAAATCCTTTGTGCCATCACCAAAGTTACAAATCAATGAAAGTGCCTGTCAGCTGACTGCTTCTGCCAAATCTCCCTTCACTCACTGAAGAAGAGACACCAGCAAGAAGGACCTGGATTCAGTGACCTGTGCTAAAAATAGTGATAGGCAGGAGAAAAAAATCAATCACCTGTGATTTTCAGCCGGCAGCAAAGAACTCCAAAATAACTGTGCTCCCGAAATTTTTCTGAAAGGCTGTTTGTCTCATGCTTTTACAGCATTGGTGCCTGAATTCAAATGCCAAGAATACAATACCTGCAACTTTCTTAAGTTTCTCTTGAGGAACCTGAAAGCTGGAGACCATGTTTTTTGTTTTCCAATAAAAAAGAAAATGACATGGAGGTTGACTTTCAGACTTGACAGAGTCATTCGGACTAACATTTTAAGCAGTTAGAAAGATGCACAACATATGTAGGACATGGTCATTGTTTTATGTAAGACTTGGATAATATGCATCCTAGGCCTCTGGTCCCTGGGAAGGGTACGAGGTTCATTCTAACTGTGACTTGTTTTCCCGGTACAGGGGCAGAAATGGAAATCTCAGGATAAGCAGATAGTCTACCTGGTTAAGGAGAGAGAGGTGGTGCTGGTTAGTTTTGTCAGCTTGATGCAAACCTAGACATATCTAAGAAGAAAGAACTATAATTAAGAAAATGTCTCTTGCCTGGCGGTGGTGGCACACACCTCTAATCCCAGCACTCAGGAAGCAGAGGCAGGCAGATCTCTGAGTTTGAAACCAGCTTGGTCTACAGAGCGAGTTCCAGGACAGCTAGGAATACACAGAGAAATCCTGCCTTGGAAAACAAACAAACAAACAAACAAACAAACAAACAAACACACAAACAGTCTCCTTAAGATTGACCTATAGGAAGGCTTGTCGGGTATTTTTTTAATCAGTGATTGATGTAGGAAGGTTCAGCTTATTGTGGGTTGTGTCACCCCTGGGAAGGTGGTCCTGGAATGCATAAGAAAGTAGGCTGAGTAAGCCATAAAGAGCAAGCAAGTAAGCAGCATTCCCCCATGGTCTCTGCTTCCAACTTCCTGCTTTGAGTTCTTATCCTGATTTCCTTTCGTTATGGATTGTTTGGGGGCATGTAAGATGAAATCAACCCTTTGTTCCCTACATCACTTTTGGTCATGGTATTTATCACAGCTATAGAAAACTTGAGACAGAAATTGGCACCAGGAGTTGGGTATTACTGTGACAGACATGACTTTGTGTTTTTGGGAGGATTATGGTGGCATTCGAACTTTGGGCTGGAAAAGCCATTGAGTGCTCAGAGATTAAGTGGGCTGATCTGCAGGAGCTTGGAAGATAAGAATGTTGAGAGAAATGCAGATGTTGGAGGCCTGGCTTGTGAAGCTTCAGAAGGAAGCAAAGACTCTCTTGGGAACATTTGTATGATATTTTTCATTACAAATATGTGGTTCTGGTCTGCTGGGGCCAAAGAATCAGCTGTGATTAACAAGAGACCAGAACCACTAACATGAAATCTTTGCTTTAGTGAGCCAGTGGATACTGGCCATCTGGGGCAAAAGAATCAACTAAAAATAGACCAGCATTGTTGAAGAAAATCTGGTAAGTATTTCTTCAGGGTTAGCACACAGAAGCTGTCCTCCAGAGGTGGCTAAGGCTGTGTCTCATCCTGGGAGCTGAACTTGGTCATGTGTAAGAGACTCCCAGGTGGAATTGATTTTGAAGGTTGTAGGGATCATGGAGAGCAGCTGAAGCATGGTGCTATGAGAGCCCAGAGAGGCCACTGATAAAGAGGCAGCCTTAGCTGTAGTAGAAGCTCTAGGGTCGAAGGGGATCATGGAGAGTTGTGAGGCTTGGCACCATGGGGCAGGGTTCCTGAAGAACGCTCAGGAGAGGCTATTGGTGAAGGTTGGAATTGAGACCTCTGCATTTTAGAAATGCCAGTACAGAGGAATAACTGTCAAGGAATGTAGCAGCCTTGGAATGGAGTCAGCCTGAGCCTAGGAGACAAGCTGTGTGTGCTGTAGTGGGTTGAGTCAGAGGAGTGGCCCAGGATCACTGGAGCCCACAGGATCGTGATGGGATCCCAGATATCAAGCACCAAAGTTTTTACACTGTTGAATTTTGGTTTTGTTTTAATTTTATTTGTGAATATGCCCCAAGTTTTCAGAAATAAGAGAATATCTAGCTTACTTTTTATTCGATAGGAGCCCACAGCTACAAGATTTTGTAATTTTAGAGAAACTTTGGCTATTTTAGAGAGGTTTGGGGTATTTTAGAAGAGCTTTGAACTTTACAAGAGACTTTGGATGTTTCCAAGAGAGCGGACTTCTAAAGTGAATTTTTAAAGGCTGTGGGACTTTCAAGAGTTGGAAGGTTTTCAGTCTGTGCAGGTCTTCAGATGACAGGATACAGCTACAGGTATGTTGTACTGCCAATAGGGAAATGATCTCATCAAGCTGACCAGGCATTCCCTGGGGACAACTGAGCCCTGCATGCTAAGTACAAGTACTTAAGCCCGTTCTGCTTCTGGGAAAGGAGCAGTTTGATGGCTTGGACATCTGGGTGCATGTGAAGGATGGTAGTCATGTGGTCCAGATTTATGCTATTTGAAAGTCCATCTCCAAGGCTCTGTTGGCTTATTACTAAGGGTTAACTTTGTAATAAATGTGATAGGATTTTAATGTTTAAGAGAAGTGTGAATGCTTTATGTTGTTACATTAATATTTACATGCCATTTTGGAGACAGATGGGGAAGGGAAGGTTGTAGTTGAATAGCAATGCGTTTGTGTGTCAAGTTGACAAGGTCAATTGTGCTGCTTAGTTTTTGTCTGCTCGATACAAACAGACATTTCTGAAGAGAGGGAGCAACCATTGACAAAACGCCCCCATAAGACTGGGCTGTAGGAAGGCCGGTGGGGCATTTTCTTTTCTTTTCTTTCTTTCTTTTTTTTTTTTTTTTTGGTTTTTCGAGACAGGGTTTCTCTGTGTAGCTTTGCGCCTCTCCTGGAACTCACTTGGTAGCCCAGGCTGGCCTCGAACTCACAGAGATCCGCCTGGCTCTGCCTCCTGAGTGCTGGGATTAAAGGCGTGCGCCACCACTGCCCGGCCGGCGTTTTCTTAATTAGTGATTGACATAGGAGGGCCGGCCTATTTTGGGTGGTGCCACTACTGGGCTTATGGTCCTGGTATACATAAGAAAGCAGACTGAGAAAGCCATGAGAAATCCCTGCCTCCAGGCTCCTTCCTTGAGTTCCTTTCCTGACTTCCCTTCATGGGAAACTGTGATTGAGACAGGCAAGTGGAAATATACCCTTTTCTCTGCTCTTTGCTTTTGGGTCACAGTGTTTTATCATAGCAGTAGAAACTCTAAGACAGGTTAACTGTGTAGAAGAGATGAGACAGCAGGAATCTGTAGGACAGAGAGTTAAGGAGACGAGAGAACTATGCAGAGAAATAACTTTAGGAAATCAACAGATTAGGTTTGGAACCGAGTGCAGTTTCACAGATTTATATGACAAAACCAGCGAGGCTGGAAAAGGTTAACTGGATAGTCATACAGTAAGAACTTCCCAGTGCTTACACATAGCTGGGAGATGTGAACATTCTGACAAGCCAGAGTAGAGACAGTCTGCAGCATCCCTCAGATTCTCTCAAGCATCCAGAAATGGCTAAACTAGCCCACTACGGCAGCCACTCTAGAACTTCTATAACAAGACCAAAAAAGAAGCTTTTAAAAGCTCAAAGTTACCTATAAATAGATCCACTGCCTGATGGAACCACCGCCCACAGTACTTCAAGGCTGCAACATTATCCAGGATTCAAGAATGACGAGAGAGGTAAGAAAAAAAAACCCAGAAAAAATTGTGATGAAAATTTAAATATATTATTTATAGAACACAAATGAAAACATAATAAAATTTGTTAGCTGCAGCTAGAATACTTTTACAGGGAAATTTTTAGCTATCTCTAATGGCTTAAATTTGAAAAGACAAAAGGTTTAAATTAATAACCTATCATAGGAAGTCAGATGTAAGTAAAAAAGTTAGAGAAAGAGCAAATTAAATCTAAGGTAAGCAGACACATGAAAACAAGTAAAATAGGAATAGAAAACAGTAAAATTATAAATGAAAGAGCACCAGAGAAAACAGATAGTGAAGGGCTTGCTGTGGGGAGACAGGAAGGGATTAAATAACACATCTGTAAACATCTACCTGGGCTGATCCGAGGTAAGGAAGCCAATACAGATTACCCATAACTAAAATTCAAAATATTAAAAGAGCAAGCAGGCAACATTGTGAACAACTTTGGACTTTCACCAATTAACAAATGGATGCATTTTATTTTATGGAAATCATGCCTCACTAAAGCTGATGGGCAGACAGAAGGAGCCGTTCTGTCATCTAGGTACTTAACACAGTGGTTTGGACTGTAAGCTCCACACCTGACCTGCTTACATTATGGTTCTGCCAGCTCGTGAGCCTGTTACTAGGGATGTCATATAAGCCCCAGCATGTAAACTGAAATATGGAGCGCTCTCTAGAATCATTTATGGAACGTGGTAGTGACTACGTAAAATGTTCTTCACATTCTGTTGTTAGATGAGGTTATCACAGAGATTACTGACGTTCTTATGTTTCCAGGAAGACACAAGGTTCTTTCAGATGCCAACCCTAGAGTTACACTACAAGTAAATAAGATGCCTTGGGAAGAGCGTGTGCGTGACAGCTCATCAGGGGACCACGCATCACCCATTCAATCTCCTTATGGGAAGTGAAAATTATGCTTCTTCATGTGATCAAACCCACCCTTCGCGCTGTTTCTTCTTTGCAGAGAGATTTTCTTCTTTCTTTTCTTAATATTCCCAGTAGACACCTGCTCAGTTGTGCAGTGAGCGCTTACAACACACGTGCTCAGGATGCCAGAGTTTGGCAAGTACAACCCAAGGGAAGAGTTCTGGTTTCCTTGTGATGCCTGTCACCAAAAGCGGCATCTCTATATAACACAACCCTGACATCTAAGGCCCAGGGAACACTGTTGGAGAAGAGGCAGAAAGATTTTAAGAGCCTGAGGACCAGGAAGATTGCTGAGTGGCAGTCTCTCCTGGACAGGGCAGGGATACGGCTTCTAAGAACTCAGTATGGCTGCCTGCACAGGACCTGCAGAGACCACACCAACTGACATCCTAACGTGAATGGAGGAAATTTTCACAAGGCCTCATCCTCAGACGCAAAGCTACAGGCAGGCAATGACTGTCAACTGAAGGAAAACCAGACTTTTGTCGTTATTTTTTCAGGGAGGAGACCCAATTCTTTTTTTTTTCTTCCTTTTTAAACCTTTCTATTGAAGTTATTATTAGCAGGTGGAAAGCTGAATGTGTTTAATATATACAACATAGAATAAATTTTTTTTTAAATTTTTATTCTTGTTTCCCTTCCTCCCCTCCTCCCAGTCACCTACCACCTCCCCTCTCCCTAAGATCTACTGCTCCTCCATTTCCCTTCAGAAAGGAGCAGACCTCCAGTGACACCAACTGAACTTGGCATAGCAAGATGCAATAAGACTGGGCACAAACCCTCATATCAAGGCTGAACAAAGCAACCCAGTAGGAGGAAAAAGGCCCCATGAGTAGGCAAAAGAGTTAGAGACACCCTCCACTCCCACTTTTAGGAGTTCCACAAAACACCAAGCTAACAACCATAATAAATATGCAGAGGACCTAGCTCAGACTCACAGGCTCCGTCTCTCTGAGCCCCTCTGAGCCCTGCTTAGTTGATTCTGTGGGCTGTGTTCTCCTGTTGTCCTCAACCCCTCTGGCTTCTACAATCCTTCCTTCCCCTCTTCTGTGGAGTTCCCTGAGCTCTGCCTAATGTTTGGCTGTGGGTGAGAAGACCCAATTCTAAGTGGTCACCTCTAAATATGTATAATAGGGGTGACATAATTGGACTGAGTAGGTTGTAGGTATATACCTACATGTATTTGTATAACAAAATACATATAGAAGAGGTCTTGGATTTGAGAGAGGGTGAATTGGGTTGGGGAAGATGCAGGAGGAGTTGGAGGGGGAAAGGGATGAGAATGATGCAAATACAGTGTAATGTATGAAAAACTCAAATTCAAAACGAGTTCCATTTTTTTTGAAAAGGGGACTGTTTTGACCCATTTTAGACTAATCTGAAATAGTCCATCAGAGAATTATGATGTGGAATTCTATTTAAATGAGTTTCTAACTATGAAACACACCCTAATAGCTAGTATGGCGAGAGGATGGGGAAAGGAGTCTCATCTCTGTGTGCAGACACTTACTACAGGTTTTAATTTTAGTCTTCAAAACTGAGACTCATAACTGCAAATTGTTTTTTCACCAAGTGGCAGAGAATGTAATTGTATAGGCTTAGGAAGCCTAGTAAATAATGCATTTGGACTTTATTTTAAGATTATGAACTCATGATGCGTTGGATGTGTCTTTTCCCCCTTCTTATCAAATGACTCACGTGAAGCCTGACTCACCAGGAACCAATTTAAAACGTAAATACCCTTAGTTACATTCCTCAGCTCATGTTGTCAATGTTATCTTAAACTTCATTATAAAATAAGCTCAAGTATACAAAGTGTGAGGTTAATGCAACCACCCAGGCAGCTGTCACTCAGCCTCCACAAGCCTCAACTGGTAGTCAACACTGTTTTATTACATGTCTCCTCTCACACAGTCTTCCTTAGTAAGACTTGTACTATGTTTTTCTTTTATTTTTAAGATTCTTTTTTTTATTATAATTATGTGTATGGGTGTGTGTGTGTGTGTGTGTGTGTGTGTGTGTGTGTGTGTGTGTGTGTGTGTGTGGACAGTATGTGCCCATGAGTGCAGGTTCCCACAGAGTTCAGAAGTGGACATCTGATTCCCTGGATAAAGAGTTTCAGGCCATTGTCAGCTGTCCAACCTGGTTGCTGGGAACTAAACTCCAGTCCTCTGTAAGAGTAATACTAATTCAATGCCTTGCTTGGTCATCATCAGAGAAGCTTCCTCCTGCAGCAGGTGGGAACAAAGGCCGAGACCCATAGCTAGACATAATGCAGAGAGTGAGAGACCTTGGAACACTCAACCCTGAGTGGGATATCTTTATCAAATCCCTACTGCCAAGCCTCAGGGAAGCCTGGGAAAGAGGAGGCAGAAAGAATATGCTTTGCATATATATTATGGCTTCCAGGTTAGTACTGTTGTGGGATTCCAGAGAATGCAAAAGAGTGGGTCTCTGCATCTGTATCTGTTTCTTGTGCTGTTTTCTTTCTGTTGGCTTATTTTGTCCTATTCTGATGTGTTATTTTGTATTATATTATATTATTAAAAAAGAGTAATACTGATTTTAACTGATGAGCCATCATTCTATAACATGTATTTCTAAAAGATAGGAAAATAATTAAATGTAAGTATCACACTATATCTACTAAATGTAAACAATGACTAATACAAATAGATAAGAAATTTACACACAGAATATATCTTGCACCTGGTATAAAATTTGCTAAGGTTGATATTAGCTAAAGCTACAGCACTTCATAAAAAACTTGAAGAGAAAAAATTTTCAAGATGTGCATATGAAAAAGGCATTATATTCACAATACAGAAAGAAACTTTACAACCCAGCAGTAAAACAGCTTTAAAAATGAACTAAGATTTCAAATGGTACATCAGCATTTAGAAGAACGGCAAATGAAGGAATGAGAAACAGGCTCATCTTCCTTGGTCACCATGGCAACACAATGATACCACTACAGGGCAGGTAGAATGACAGCCATAGATAAGACTGGTGGCTGAGGGTAAGGAGCTTGTACATCACTACTGGAATGCAAAACCATGAAGCTCCTTTAGAAAACAGGTGCAATTTCTTGGGAATTTAAATATAGCAATCCCAGCCATATGGTGGTGGTACACACCTTTAATCCCAGCATTCAGGAGGCAGAGGCAGGCAGATCTCTAGGAGTTTGAGGCTAGTGTGGTCTATAAAATAAGACAGCAGGACTGTTATACAGAGAAACCAAAAAACCCAAAACCAAAAGCCAAAGACCAAACCCAAAAAACCAAAAACCACCCTCCAAAACAAAACAAGACAAACAAACAAAACCAACCTCTAGTCATTTAGGTATTTATCTAAAACAAATCAAAGTTCACACAAAGACTGTACAAAAATGTTAATAGTAGCATTACTTATAACATCCAGAACTAGAATCCAATTGTCCAGTTGGTAAAATGATAAATTGTGATTAACAAAATGTGATATTGTGATAGTACTCAACCATAGATAGGAACATGAATTTTTTTTGTTTGTTTGTATTTTTTTTTTTTGGTTTTTCGAGACAAGGTTTCTCTGTGTAGCTTTGCGCCTTTCCTGGATCTCGCGCTGTAGACCAGGCTGGCCTCGAACTCACAGAGATCCGCCTGCCTCTGCCTCCCGAGTGCTGGGATTAAAGGCGTGCGCCACCACCGCCCGGCTTTGTTTGTATTTTTTTGAGACAGATTTTCCTCTGTGTAGCCTTGGCTGTTCTGGAACTCACTCTGTAGACTAGGCTGGCCTCAAATTCACAGAGATTCATTTGCCTCTGCCTCTCATGTACTGGGATTAAACACATATGCCACCCAGCTAGGAATATGAATTCTTACAATGGATTTTCACAATGAATACAGAAGCTAAGTAACAGGAGTATACTCTATACAATTCCATTCATAACACTAGTCTAGAAAAGATAAACATATAATGACAGCAAACAGATCAGTGAATGTTCAGGACAAGGACTAGAGCAGGCATTTGACTGCGTGGGGACATGCGAGAACTTTACAGTTTATAAAGGTGTTTATATCATAATTATCATGATTTTTACAAGACTACATACTTTTCAAGGTTTATTGAATTATACACTGTTGTGAAATATTTGTTTCCACTGTGTGAAGATGTGTTGTTGTGATTGGTTTAATAAAAAACTGAATGGCCAATAGTTAGGCAGGAGAGAGAGTAGAGGCAGGACTCCTGGGCAGAGAGAGAATCTGGGAAGAAGAAAGGTGGATTAGCCAGCAAGATGCAGGGTAGACAGGGCGGGCAGAATGGAGATGAGGTAACAAGCCACATGGCAGAACACAGATTTAAAAATATGAGTCAATTTAAGTTATATGAGCTAGTTGGAAACAAGTCTAAGTAAGCTAGTGGCCAAGCTTTCATAATTGGTAATAAGTCTCTGTGTCATTATTTGCAGGCTGGTGGTCCCAACAGTAAAGTTCTCACTACTACAATACACTTACAATGGGATGATGGCAGTCAGTAAAATAGTTTAAGGCCTTTGTCTTCAAGAAGTTTATATTCTTTTCTTTGCGCTTAATAACATGTGGTCTCAAACTAATAGAGACATTTGACAGTTTATGCCAAATCTCCATGTCAATAGCTCACCTCTTGACTGTCAAGGCGATTGCTCCCTTCACATGTCTCTCGCTGACATAGAAAGCCCCCTATGTAGCTCACAATGCAGACGTCTACCTTCTTACCGTGATGACGGCCGGAAGTGTGGGTGAAGTTATCAGTGGGTTTGACTGTTGGGCACTTGCTCCTTAGTTTGTGGATGAATATCTTCCCACTCTGTCTTCACATGGTTTTTCCTAGGAGCCCGAGTTTGGTGGTTTACATGAGCAATGTTCCCCATAGACATAAGTATTTGAACACTCAGTCACCAACTGGTGAAGCTGTTTGGGGGATGTTAGGAAACTTTCAGGATGTGCAGCATTGCTGGAGGAAGCACATCTCTGAAGGCGACTTTGAGAGTTCATAGCCTTGTCCCACTTCCAGTTCACACTGTCCGCATCCTGTGTGAGGTTGGAGATGTGATCTCTCAGCCTCCTTCTGTGACCGTCTGTTGCCATGCCTGTCCTGCTCTTGTGGACTCTCCTGAAACCAAAATAAAAATCTTTATTTTTATCTTTCATTTATTTATTTGTTTTTGTAAGTTGCTGTTGGTTACGGTGTTTTATCACAGTAACAGAAAAGTAAGTGGTATACCATGGTACCTCTTTGTGTCTGCATTTCTTCTTATTGTCATGAGAACATCAATCAGAATGAGTTGGAGCCCACCCATATAAAATAGTTTTAGGTTAATTATTTCTTTAAAAGGCTTATCTCTAAATATAGTCATATTTTGAGTATGAGGGACTAGGGTTTAAACATGAGTTTGGATGACACAACTTGGCTCATATACATAGGCTGATGTTTTCTCAGTAGCTGGGCGTCTTATAGTTAGGGTTTCTATTGCTGTGAAGAGACACCATGACCATGGCTACTCTTATAAAGGAAAACATTTAACTGGGTGGCTTACGTTTTTGGAGATTTAGTCCATTGTCATCATGGTGCAACAAGGTGACATGCAGGCATTCATGTACTTGAGAAGCAGCTGAGTGTCCTACCTCTTATCTTTCAGGTACCAGGAAGCAGTCTATCTCACTGGGTGTAGCTTGAACATAGCACAACATCCAACCCCACAGTGACACACTTCCTTCAACAAGGCCATACCCACTCCAACAAAGTTACACCTCTTAATAGTGCCCATCTCTTTGGGGGCCATTTTCTGTCAAACCACCACACTGGAATAACAGGTCTACACTACCAGTTCTAGCTTAACTCTAGGCCCCTCCTTCTTCTCAAAATTGTTATTTTGGTGCAGGCTTAAGATCCTAGCACTTTGGAGACAGACAGGAGGACTGCAGGATTGAGGCTAGCCAGGGCACTTAGCAAGACTGTCTCATTATCATCATCAACAGCAAAATAAAGGGGAAAACCTCTGATTTCCATAAGTTGTAAGTAAATAAAATAGTTGATTGAAAACAAGTTTTGCTATGAAAAATTTGAATATATCACCCCCTTGCATGCCCATGGACTGCTTGCTCACTGTTCCTAGCAGAGTATCTGCAATGAGATGGAAATGCTTGCCTGCCTGGGTGACTGGCAGATTTTAAAAGAGTCTGTCTTTCTCCTGGTATGACGCATACCAAATGAGGAGAGAAGGCTGTTTTCTTAAACTATTCTGGGATAGGTTTAGCTTTTAACTCGTTTCTTCTTTAGATTGAATTTGGAATTTTAACATGTGCTATGGAAATCTCTGGCTCCTAGAACATTCACAAAACCCACTTTGCTGAAGAAAACAATGGATTTCTTAGAAGAAAATGTGCTATTTACTTGTGCAAACTCCATTTTAACTCTACAAATATTTATGATTGGTAGGGAGGCTCACTTTCACAGAACCACCAGACCGCCTCACTGTAGATTCATAAATCTTTGGCATTCTGTTTGATTTTGATTCATTTTGCAGGAATATTAAGGGATGGAGCTTGCACCTTTCATTTCTCAGATTATGTAGCTTGTTGACATTTGAATTTTCGAAATATCAAGGATTTCTCCGAAGTGATTCATCTGAGTCAAGTGCCTGCGCTGTCCCCCTTCAGTGAAGGCTGCTGATTCAGAGCTGGATGGTAAAATTAGAAATGCCAATATTTTTCATTCAGCCTACTTTAAAAAATCTGTCCTTTCATTTTTGGCTTTTTGATCTACAAATTAACTTGATAATTAAATTTGGTACAAATGATTTATTTGTGTTTTAATTTGATTCTTCTTAACAAAATAGACTGAAGCACACTAATAATGTGTACATCAGGGAATGGCAGCTATTTATGTACCCAGGTCACAGTGTCTCTGTCATTAACTTCCTAAGGAACGTGGGCTTTAACCTGTGGCATTTGGACTTGTTGGACTGTACATGTTGATCAGCAGGCTCAGTTATAGTACAGCCGTGTAGAGCTCCTCCTGTCTTTTACAGCTTGAAGAAATCCAAATTGATACCTCACTTATCACATCCAACCATTACTGGGGAGTCAAGGCCTCTGTTTATCTTCCTCAGAATGGAACAAACTCCGTTCTGGGACTCATTCTGATTGAAAAGTCCCTGCCTGATGGCCGGTACCAGATGGCTGTGATAGTGAAGGGGGCTGGATAAATGAGTCAGGTTTTGAAGCTTCTCTCCAGAAGTGATACGTCACACTTCCGCATATATTCTATAACCAAAGCTAGTCTTATCGCCAAGCCTAAGTTCAGAGTTGGGAAATCCAATTATTGATAAAAGTTATTATGGTCAATAGTTGATGTAGAAAGTGTCTTTCAACTCTAGAAGTAGATGCTTTTCAAGCACATTGACAGTGGTTATGAGAAACATTTGCCTCAAAGAAAAACACATAATTGGTAGCAAGAATTGATTTTTTCTATGTATGTGCTTTTAATGTTTTTAGTAGAATATATTTATTAGTGATATTTTTGGAGAAAATTTTATTAAGATAATTGTAGATGTATTAAGATAATTATAGATGGAGGTATGTGAAATGATACAGCAGGATTGTCTTAGGATTTCTGTTGCTATGAAAAAATACTGTGTCCAAAAGCATCTTGGGGAGGAAAGGGTTTATTTCAGTTCACATATTCCAATTGTAGTCTATCATGAAGGGAAGTCAGGGAAAGAACTCAAGATAGGAACCTGGGGGTCGAAACTGAAGCAAAGACTATGGAAGAGTATTGCTTACTTGCTCAGCCTGGTATCTTGTATATCTGAGGACCATGTGTCCAGGGGTGACACCCCCACCACAAGCTAGACCCTCCCACATTTATCACTACTTAAACCCCACAGGCTTTCCTACAGGGTAATCTTATGGAGGCATTTTCTCAATTAAGATTCCTTCTTCCCATATGACACTAGCTTGTATCAAGTTGACATGGAACTGGCCAGCAAAACTGACCCTCGTTAACACAAAAACACATCACAGTTCAAGTATAACCTTTATTTTCCTGTTTCCCAATATCTCAATATAAAGCACAGTTCCAACTTTCAAAGACCCATAATCTTTAAAAATGCAAACATTTAGAAAGTTCTTTTTAAAACATCCAAAGTCTCTTTCAAAGTCTAAGCTTCTCTAAAATATCCAAAGACTCTCAAAATATCCAAAGTCTCCCTAAATTATCCAAAGTCTCTTAAATGTGGGCCCCTGTAAAATAAAAAAGAAATAAGTTATATACTATCTTACTTCAAGACAGAAGAACCAGGGCACAGTCACAACCAGACCAAAGCAAAGGCAAGCCAAGGTCCAACAGAGGAAAACACCGTGCAGACTCTGGGACTCATGATCGAGGCTCCCAAGGGTTCACCACAACACACATACCACATGCCATGGGCTCAGAAATCTCCACCTGACAGGTGCTGCTGTCTGTGACAGACATTTCATGGCACTGGCATTTCCGAAATGCTGGGGTCTCCACTGCACCTTCACCGGTAACCTCTCCTAGGCTCTCTTCAAGAACTCTGACCCTGCCACATAGTGCCAAGCCTCACCTTCTCTCCATGACCCCTTCACTCCTGGGACTTCTGCTGCCACTAAGACTGTGCCTTTACCAATGGCCTCTTCTGGCCTCTCACAGTGCCAAGCCTTAGCTGCTCTCCATGACCCTTTCATGCCTTCAAAACTGGTACAGTCTGGGAAACTCTGAATCCTACCTCTGGTCCACAGCTTCTCTGTTGATCTTAAGGAAATACTTCCCAAGAGATTTCACTTCTTATTAACCATCACTGATTTCTCAGCTCCAGGTAACCAGCATCGATTCTACCAACAAAACAGAAGTTTTACTTTAGTGGTTCTGGTCTCTTATTAATCAAAGCTGACTCTTCAGTCCCAGCTGATCAGAGCCACAGATTTCTTAATTCAAAATATTAAACATCCCTAATAGAGACTTTATGAGACTCTCAATCTTCCTCCTGTAACTTTACAAGACAGCCCTCCATTATCTGTATTGCTCTCAACACTCTTTGCCTCCATGCTCCCACGGAACAACCCACTTGAACTCAGAGTACTCAACGGCTTTTTCAGTCTAAGTTCAAATGCTATGACAATCCTCTTCAAAATAGTCAGGTCTGTCTGTCATGGTAATATTCCATGAACCTGGTACCAATTTCTGTCTTAGGTTTTCTGTTGCTGCGATAAAGCACCACGACCAAAATGCAAACTTAACTTTAGTTTATACCTCCCAATTGCAATCCATCATAAAGAGAAGACAGGGTAATAACTAAGGCAGGAACTCCTAGGTAAGAACCACGGAGGAGTGATGCTTCCTTACTCGCTCTTCATGACTTGCTCAGCCTGTTTTCCTACACCATCCAGAATCACATGCCCAGGCATGGCACCACCTACAATGGGCTGGGCATCAATTATCAGTCAAGAAAATGCCCTACAGACTTGTCTATAGGTAAACTGTAGGGTAAAAAGATACAGGTGAAAAAGGATACAGTAAAAAGATACAGGAAAAAAGCTATAGGTGAAAAGATACAGGCATGTATTTTTAATTAAAATTTGTTCTTCTCAGATGACCTTAGCTTTTGTCAGGTTGACGTAAAACTAGCCAGCATGGGGATCTTGTATCCAATTTACCTAATTTTCCTAACAACAGTATTCTGCAAGACTATAGCATAATATCACAATCAGAACACTAATATTGATACACACCTGCCTTCTTTGGAGTTTTCATTTTACTCATGTTCTTTTAGTTCTATGTAATCTTATCACTCATGTGCATTCTTCCACCATTAAGGCATTGATCACTTCTAATACTACAAAGAACTTTCCTATTGCCATTGATAGCAATGCCTAAGTCCCTTCTGCCACTATTGCCTTCACAGCTAATGTGGTTTCCATTTCAAAAAACTTGTCATCTCAAAAATGCTATTTATATGCATTTACATATATGGCCTTTTAAAGTGAATATTTCATTCAAAATAAATCTCTGGTAATCCATCTAATTTGTCGACTTTGTAAATGTTTTTCTTATATCATTTCCCCTTTGTCTTTCCTCCCTCCCACCACTCCCATGTAATTTCCTGCTCTTTTTCTCTAATTCAAGGCCTTTTCCCCTTTAATTCACGCACACACACACACACACACACACACACACACACACACACACACAACACACCACGCACGCACACACACATATACACACTACTTGTTCTCTTCTGGCTTTGAGAGCTGCTTTGAACATTTGTGTTTAGGGTTTTATACAAAAATAACTTTTTATTTCTCTGGAATCGAGGCCCACCATTGGAACTGTTGTACAACGTGCTAATTGCATGTTTACTCTTGTAAGAACTGCCCAACAGTTTGTCAGAGGATCTATACCATTTTACACTCCCCCTAACAATGTGTGAATGATTCACCCCATGCTTGCCAACACTTAGCTTTGTCACCATTTTATTTTAGCCATTCTGGTAGATGCATACCTCTAAACGTGGTGACAGCTCATTCTAGTGTCAGCTTGCATCTCCTCACTACCTAACAAATTTAAACATCCCTTGATGTACCCACTCTTTATTATTATTATTTTTGTTGTAGATTGAGCCTCCTTTACATAGTTTAGATGTAAGTTCTTTGTCAGATACTTGATTTATAAATATTTTCTACTGATACATATCTATTCCTCCTTTTAACATTTTCTTCTCGGGATAAGTTTTTAATGTTAATGGTAACTGATATATAAATTTATCTATAAAATTTTTCTTTTCATTTTTGCTTTTTATTATTAATTTGGCTGGTTTTTATTTTTCCTTTTATTAAAAATAGAAACATTCTTTTCTCATACAATATATCCTGATTATGGTTTCCTCTCACTCTACTCCTCCCAACCCCTCCCCACCTTTCCTACCATCCAGATCCACTCCTTTTCTGCCTCTCATTAGAAAATAACAGGCTTCTAGGAGGTTAATAACAAAACATAAAATAAATGATAAGAAGAAGCAAAAAACTGTTATATCAAAGTTGGACATGGCAGCCCAACAGGAAGAAAAGGGTCCCAAGAGCAGGCACAAGAGTCAGAGACCCACTTGTTCTCACATTCCAGAATCCCATAAAAATACTAAGCTATTAGCTATAATACAAATGGTCGTGGTGCAGACCCTTGGAGGCCCTGTACCTGCTGATTCAGTCTCTATGAGTTCATATGAGCTTTGCTCAGTTAATTTAGAAGGCCTTGTTCTCCTGGTGTCCTCTATGCCCTCTGGTTCTTACATGTTTTTCCACTGCCCCTTCCATGGGGTTTCCTGAGTTCTGAGGGGTGGAATTTTGATGGAGACATCACATTTAGAGATATATGTTCAAAAGTCTCTCTCTCTGTGTGTAATGTCTGGCTGTGGGTCTCTGTATTTTTTCCCATCTGCTGCAGGAGGAAGCTTCTCTGATGATGGCTGGATCAGAGTGTAGCCGAATATCATTAGAAACTTTTTTTTTTTAATCAGTAGTATTTGGTTTCACCCTACATCTCTGGCTCTCTAGTCTTTGGTTCTTGGTCACTCAAGCAGTGTTAGGTACAGCTTCCATCTCATGGAGTGGGCCTTAAGTCAAATTTGACATTGGTTGGTTACTACTACAAGTTTTGTGCCACAGTAGCTCTAGCATATTTTGCAGGCAGGACAGACTGTAGATCAAAGGTTTTGTGGCTGGGTTAATGCTTATGTTTCTCTTTTGGTAGCCTGCAGAGTACCTTCCTGTACCGAAAAACATAGGGTGAAGGTTCAATGTAGGCACCAGCTTGACCTCTCCATGTTCAATGAGTGGTGTGGATGTTGTCTTCAGCAATGGGGCGTTGCTGTCAGTTTTTGGAGAGCAACCTGTTCTCTTGTCAACAGGCTGGATTGCCTGGGGATTTCCATGGGGCCCCTTTGACCAGTTGGATTTAACCCAGGCCCAGTACTGGGTGCTCTGTTTGGTGACAAGAGATGACCAATTGGGAGTCCATCTCCCCCACTGTTTGGAGACTTCATTAGGATCATCTTCATATATTTTAGGAAACTTCCACTGCACCAGGTTTCCATACCACCTCTCAAATGCCCCTCAATTCTAGCTGTTTCTCCCTGAATTCCCTCCCTTAACCCCATCTTCCCTCTCCCTCCTTAGCTGATTCTCCAGTTCCTGTCCCCCCACCCCCACTCACCCATAAAATCTATTCTATTTCCCTCACTCAAGGAGATCTATATGTGCCCCCCTCTCCAGTCCCTTCCTCTATACCTAACCTCTCTGGGTCTTCAAAATGTAGCTTGATTATCATTTACTTAATAAATAATATCCACATATAAGTGAATATATACCCTATTTATCTTTCTGGGTCTGTGTTACCTCACACAAATAATTTTTTCTAGTTTTATCCATTTGCCTCCAAGTTTTGTGATTTCATTCTTTTAAGCAGTTGAGCAATACTTGATTGTGTAAATCTATCACATTTTCTTTATTCGTTCTTCTGCTGAGGGACATCTAGGTTGTTTCCAATTTCTGGCTATTATGATTAGAACAGCAATGAACATGGTTGAGCAAGTGTCCTTGTGGTAGGATGAAGTGTCCTTTGGCCTTTGTGGATGGAATTCAGGTTGTCAGACTTGGTGGCAAGCTCCTTTACCTGCTCAGTCATCTAAACAGCCAACATAATGGTCAGTTTTGAGCCTTAGGTGTATGAGTTACGTTGTAGATGCATCAGCTGGGACTGGACTCCACAACTCCACATCTTGATTGTCTGTGGTTTTCTGTAATGGTCTCTGTCTGTTGCAAAGAGAAGTTTCCTAGATGAGGGTGAGGACTACATTTATCTATGGGTTTGAGGACACTTAGGATGTAGTTAGGGATTATGCTGGTTTAATAATGTGGTTATTGTGGGTTTTCCTCCAAGATCTGACTTCACTTTTTGTTGATCAGGAAGGAAGTGATCCCAGTCAATATGGTGGTGGCATTGGGCTTGTTAAATGTCATAGGGAGCTTTGTTGGAAGAATGAACCCACTAGTGCTTGAGGTGCATAACACAAGCCCGGGCTCTAAAATCTGGGCAAGCATGACATTACTCTAGTCCCAGGATCCCTGACTTAATTTTCTTTTTACCATCCTCCAGAAGTTTTCCCTTTGGCTATATCTTATTTCCTGGTTTTATACTTGTGTTTAGCAAGGAAGCGCAGGGAGAAAGGAATCTATATCATCCTGCCTAGATCAGAAATGATTAGATTTCATCAATTCAATTATTAGATTATAAATTCCCTGAAGGTAAGATCTTTCTTATATTTCTCAGTGTCTCATATAGTCCATACTATAGTTTCTAGCATATTGTAGCTTTCCAATACCTACTTGCAATTTAAGTGGGGATATTTATAACTGTGAACCTTCCATTGTTCCAAACCCATTTAACCATGGGATTAAATGTCCATTTGCCATTATTTTC
This sequence comes from Peromyscus californicus insignis, assembly GCF_007827085.1. Taxonomy (NCBI): domain Eukaryota; kingdom Metazoa; phylum Chordata; class Mammalia; order Rodentia; family Cricetidae; genus Peromyscus; species Peromyscus californicus. The sequence continues at coordinate 82,185,185 of NW_026294595.1, forward strand.
ATATGGAATACAAATCTTTAATTATTATTTAATTGATGTTTCTGTATCAAACATCATATCAGTTTTCTCTATTATAGCACGATTATTTATACTACTTCTATTTTAGTTGTCTATATGTTGGTTATATACTTCCAACTTTTGGATTTTTCAGATTACTTGTAGATTTTGAAAGCAGATATCATAAAAGTCAATTGTTAGTGTGAATTAAAAGATCAAGATCATGTTGAAACTAAATTTGACATTCTGAAACAGATGAAACATTCATTTAGAAAGTTGTAGAAGGTAGCGGAAAATATGCAAAGATTTTGAAAGTGCAACATAGAGCTTGAATTTTAAACACTGTTTTCACCTAAAATCGGATTAGCCATGTGGCTTATTTTAACATTGTTGAGTTCACTTGACTTGGTCTCTGCAGGAGCTGAGACATCCTTGCTTGCTCATCTGGCCTTACTTCACAAATTACATCTTATCACACTTAATTATCTTTCCCATAACAATTTCACTGGTTCATTTGCTTGTCATGTCTCAGACAATTCTAAAACTTTCTTAGTGTAACTTTTAAATGGGCTCACCATTGCACACACTCTACCCCCAAAACAAACAAACAAACAAGCAAACACAAACAACCTGGCAGTGCTCACGCCACGCAACCGTTGCTTGCTAGGATCAGTGTCTGGAGGTTCTAGTCATCAAGATGGATTTCACCACTGCATTTCCTTCTTCCCTCTGGATCTACCGAAACCTTTTGTTCCCCCTTTGCCATCCCTGTTCCAAGTGAGTAGATGAAGGTCCATCCTCAGGGGTTATCGATGAAAAGAGGGTGGTTAAGTTCAGATGTTGCTGCTCAGGTCTTGAGCTGGTCCATATGCTCAGATGAATGACTCTGAGAAGAATCCCCAAGAACTTAACCAGGAGTGAACATGAAGTACCTGAAGGGGCAGGCATTGCTCCTTTATTGTGTAGTTGTATCATCTACTCTACACACTTAGCATTTGATTCTATCTTGATTTTACTGTTAACGCATTACCATATTTCTTCAGTCACTCATCATAACCTTCTTGCGAATCAGAACAAAGTCTCATACCTCATCTTCTTGACTATCAACCCATACTAATCTTTCTTTTGATAAATGCTATCTTTCTGGCCAGTTATACTTCTTAATAGTTCCACATGTTACTCTCCAAACCACTGGCAGGTTGTTAAATTCCAACATAATGCTGCTTATGCAGGATGCATCAAACTGGATCTCATGTTTGAGGAATAACTACAGCTCTTCAGCAAAACAGTCTTATCATTTGCAAGGACTGTGACTTCTCTTCTAACTCCTGAGCAATGAAGAGACTTTCATACTAGAATCGAAGAAATGACTAAAGTCACGTCTTTGGGGTCAGCTTTTGGTTCGGAAAGATACATTGATTGTATTCTATTAAATGCTTAGTAAATTACCTGGTTATATGATAAGATGCTAGACAGTAGGACATTTGTATTATATTCACAGGTTTTCCATTGTTAAAGCCTAGAGTTTTGGGACAAACAGATATAATTCCACTCACTCACTACTCAAATTTGTGTTATAATGACCCATTTTAATCAGTTTTCTCTGTCATGTGACTTTAAGTGTGGGGAGGCAATATCTGCAAGAGCAGATATGACAGATACTACTCTGTAGGTGTGTCTTTGGAGAGATCTTTTGGGTGTGTGGGTGGAAGCACATTTGAATGTTGTTTTCCCTGGGAAGACGAGCGATACTATGTTAGGAAGCAGAAAGGGATCAGAGTGGGAAGGAACCATTATGATTATTTAGTTTATTAATCTGTAGTTTTAGTTTTCAATTGTACTTGTGAAATGGTTTTGTAAACAAGGAAGAAAAATCCTGAGCCTATAGCATGTGAACATGAAGGAAGACTTGAAGGTGGCACCATGCTGATTCTCCTTAATTATGTATAGATTTCTCTTATTTCTTTTGTAGTTTCTATGCTGTACCCAACAGAAGAATAAAAAAAAAAATTCCTGACAAATCCCATTGCACAATTTGAAATAAAACAAAGTCAAGGGTGAAAAAGAGAGAGTGTCTTATAGTTTGTCCTGTCAAATTTTTGCTAGAGTTTGTGACAATTGCTTTATCAAATCTCTAAAAGGCATTTCTAGGACACTTAGTGTATGAAAAATAAAGAAGCAGCTGAAGATCTAAATTCTGAAGATGAAATTACACACAAAAGTTCCCCTCCTGGGAACTTAGTTTAGGGAATTTATCATCAGAAACAAATTTCAAATTATCTCTTGGAGAGTAGGAATGTCATTTGGGATGGGGGTGTGTGCTTGTCTAGTGTAACCAAGGACCCGAGCTCAATCCATAGTACTGAAAGTTTTAGTGTTTACCCCGGCAGCTATTTCTTTTGTAATTTATATAGAATTGTATGCCCATTAGCAGAACTGAATAGAGTCCAGCTGGTGGTCACAGTGAAAGGCACATTCTATGCAAGGAAGAGGTTTGGACTATGGATCTTGGCTGGAAAAGCTAGGTTCCCACTTTGGGGAAGAGGATGAAAATCTCTGGTGGCTGTATTAGTTCTATGTCAGTACTCTAGTAAATGTTTAAAAAACTTGGTGGCTTAAAGCAACTCAGATTTATTCTTCCTGTTCTGTAGACAAGAAGGCCAGTCCAGAGTTAGTGCACTAAGATAATGTCAGCTTTTCTTTTTTAGAGACTTTGGAAGATAATCAACTTGATATCATCTCCCAATTCTTAGAGAGGCCATTCCTATTTATTTATAGTTCTTTTCTTACTTCTTGTGTGTATGTGAGTGTGTTTGTGTGTGTGTGAGAGAGAGACAGAGACAGAGAGAGATACATAGGTAGATAAGTAGATAGACAGACAGATGATAGATAGATATAGGTAGATAAATATAGATAGATAGGTAGATAGATAGATAGATAGATAAATGAGTAGATAGTCAACAGACAGAACTGCATGTAAGTGTGGTGCATACATACATGTGTATTAAAGCGCACATGTCTATGGGCAAGGAGAGGCTAGAGGAGGAAATTGTATGTCTTCCTCTATCACTCTCACATTATTCCTTTGATACAAAATTTCTCACTGAAATTGAAACTGGTCTGGTGGTCAGAAAGCCTTGGTAATCCTTCTGACTTTATTCCCCCCCCACCCCAAGCACTGGGTTTACAGGTTCATGTGTGAGCATGCCCAGCTTTGTACATGGATCCTGGAGATCCAAGCTCAGGTTGCTGTGCTTGCAGAGCAAAGTGTTCTTGCTCATCGGGCCATCTCTCCAACCCTGATTCTTCCATCTGTAAAGCTGCAATGGTGTGTCAGATTCTCACACTGCAAATCTTCAGTAGTCAACCTCAGCGTGGTTTCCTCTCAAGGTCCCTAATGTTACTCACATGCAGGAAGTCTTTTTTGATAAGACCTAGAATATAGTCATAGACTCCAGCGTGCAGAGTCGAGGCACATTGAGAGGTCTTTATTCTGTTTATTGTGATTGACCCAAGGACACCCAGTGCAGCCTCGATGTTTAGACATTACAGCTATACAGCCTATTGCTTTAAACACATCATGGAGAAAAAGAATGTTTAACTGACTAGTGGGATAATAATTTTGTGATGGGCTGAATGTGTGTCGGTTTCCCCAAATTTGTGTCTTGAAGCCACAATCCGCAGTAGCTACCCTTTGACCTCTTCCTCCCTTGTGAAGCCACTGTGAAAAGGTAGCAAGCCAGGAACGTTGTGCTTAGCAAAAACTGACTCGTTTTGGACGTGTGGGCTCCAGAGCTGTGAGAAAACAGATGACTGTTGTTGAAGCCCGGCGGTCTATGGTATTTTATTACGGCAGCCCAAGCCAAGCCAATTCACAAAACTGCTTTCTTGTCCTCCTCTTCCTTTTCCACTCAGTGGTCCCTGTGCTTCCGTGCAGCTTCTGGTCATTTGTCTTTGTCTCAACTTTTATTTAAGAAAATAAAAAGGGGCACAGAGCATGCTCAAGGCTGAATGAGAATGTAACATTTTGTCCAGAGGAAAATTAAATTCTGAGACAACATGCTGAAGGTGATGTTGTGTGAACTGGGAGGTGGCGGGGGCCGGGGGGCACTGTAATTCAGGAGATGGTGAAATTGCACTGAGGTGGAGATGCCCTCATTTCACAGGGCTCATGTCTGTCTAGAGGCCATTTCCATTTCAGTTTCCTGTCGCTGTCAGGGGCTGGTATTCCCCACTGTTGACATTTCTTCTGGAACCGTCAAGGGTACATAAGTCAGGGAAGAGCTGCACTTCGCTCTAAGACTGTGGCACCAATAAAACTGAATAAATAAAAATAAATAAGAATCATAATGTCTTGTTTCCTTTCCCATTTGATCAGTTGGACTTGGAGGATGTTAAAGACAGAGGCTTCAAGGTATACAATACGAATTGATTCCAGATATGAAACAAACCTGGAGACGACAGACATCCTGTTGAAATTCCAGGGTAGCTGACCAGAGCATCCTGAGTCCAGACCTCCCCAGCAAGGCTAGAATACGTGTTGGTGTTTAAGAGACGGAGGGTTCTGTGAGGAAGAGATGCTTTGGGTAAGCTTGTGTGAAATCTCACTCTAAACCCTGCTGCTACGGAAACAAGAGAGAGGTGTGTTCCTCATCTGAAGTGCAAATGCAGCCAGCCCTTTCAGAGCATCCTAGGCAGTTCCTAGGATTGTTGCGTGCAGTGACTGGGGCTCTCTCACACTTAAGGAAGCTAAAGTTAAGAAGCTAGCTAAATCCCCCTGATTTAAAGTAGAGGAATAAATAGGCCTGCAAAGCTGATGCTCTCCTCTCTGATATTGGCTCACTGTTTCAAGAATTCTAGGGTCTTAGTGGGACTCCCACCCCCCACCCCCACTGGAAACACCTATGAGAAATAGCTGCTTAATAAATGATCCTGTGTAAGAAGTTTCCTGGCAGTGGCTTGAGGTATAGCGAAGAATAAGGAAGCTGAAGAGGAGGTCAAGAGAACTTGCCTGAAGATGTGGACTCCCCATGACAGTGGTGTGGTGATATTTTATCTGTGTCCCCCAATAAAGTTGATCTGAGGATCAGAGGAAAAAAACCATCCACTATATTAAACATAGAAATCAGGCAATGGTAGGATGTGCCTTTAATCCTCTTACTCAGGAGGCAGCGATCCATCTGGATCTCTGTGAGTTCAAAGCCACACTGGGAACAGAGTCAGGTGTGGTAGCACATGACTTAAATTCCAACACTAGTTTAACCATAAAGGTCTGGAGGTCTGTACAAACAGACAGGAAGTGACAGAGCTGGGCTGGAAGAGGGAGTGATATAGCTGGGCAGAGAGGAAATGAGTTGGCAGAACAGAAAGGCATATAGGTGTGAGTTTACAGGAAGTAGGTCTCTTTGGAGACTGAAGTTCAGTGAGGTGAGGTTGGCTTTGACTTTTCCTATTCTCAGGTTTTAACCCCAATATCTGGCCCTGGTTTTTTTTAAATTATTATTATTTAATAAGACCTTTTAAGATTCATGTTACACAGTGGCAATGTGGTTGGAGTGTCCCAGTTGAGGTACTTGGAAGAAAACGTAGGGGATGGTCAGCTTCAGTGGCCAGCTGTGAAGAACATGCAGCCTTGTTTTGTAGTTGTCTTCTTTTCTCATTCTGTGCCCATTCCAGTGGCCAGTGACCTCGAGGCAAGGGAAAGAAGTCTCAGATGAGGGGAGAGAGGTAAAGCTTTCCCTCGAGGCTGGAGAACCTGAACACCATCACAGGACTGAAGTTCTTATTATTTGTTAGGATATCCTAACGATTTTATTATTAAGAGTAACTACCAAGGCCATGCAGTGTGATAAACTTCCAGTCAGGGGCAGGGGAAGGGCAGCTGCCAAATTCAAATGGACAGTGGGAGGATAAAATAAAGGGGCTTTTAGTTTCACACTCCAAGGCTTCTGCTTGTTCAGTGTGCCAGGGACGACGGCTACCGGACTGAAAGTAGGCTAAACTCAAATCAGTGTACCTATGTTCAGGTGGGTGGACCACACCCCTCCACTACTGTTTTTAAGTGTCAGTCAGCTGCTTAGAGCTTTATAGTGACTGTAAAATAGGACTATATGGGCTGGGAAGACATCTGTCTCGGTGAACTACTTGCTCCATAAGCATGAGGATCTGGGTTTGGACCCTCAGCACTTGTGTAAAAAGCCAAGAATGGTGGCCTGCAGCTATAGCCCCGACTTTGGTGTGTGTGTAGGAGACAAGCAGATCTCTGGGGTTCGTTCGCTAGCCAGCCTAGCTGAATGGATGAGGTCCAGTTTTTCTTTCTGATATGTATATTAATATATTGGCTGCAATTCCCCCCCCCACTCATACATTACATCCTGACCATGGTTTCCCTTCTCTCCACTCCTGCAAGTTCCTCCCCAACCTCCTCTCTTCCCCAGATCCACTCCTCTTCCCCACCCCTATCCCCACGCCCCCCAAAAAGAAAGAAAAGAGCAGGCCTCCCAGGGATATTAACAGAACACAGCATAACAAGTTACAATGAAACTAGGCACAAACCCTCATATCAAGTCTGGACAAGGCAGTCCAGGAGGAGGAAAACGGTCCCAAGAGCAGGCCAAAGAGTCAGAGACCCCCCCACTCCCACTGTTGGGAGTCTCACAAGAACACCAAGCTACACAACTATAACGTATATATAGAGGACCTAGTTCAGATCCATACAGAGTCCATGTTTGTCTCCAAAAATAAGGTGAAGATTGACCAATGAAGACACCCAACACTGACCTCTAGACTACACACATGCATATACATGAGCACATACACATGAACATGTAACTCAAATATGTATTTCCTAGCTCTGATAAATATTTGTTTGAAATATTACAATTATTGTGCTTTCCACATTCAACCTCCCTTTCTAGACTAAAATGCATTTCCACACCCTTTACCCTCCTTCCAGTCACACACTAAACAGCAAAGGCAAAACAAGCCAGAACTGGTTTGTTCTTGGCTTATGCAATGTCGTGGAAGGGACAAAGTTTGTGTCCTGGTTCCAAAGGCAACCTGTGCATCCAGCCATCTGCTTTTAGTGCTACCCAAACAAAAGTAATAACATTTCAGTCAATTGCATCTTTTTTATTTCAGATTGAAACTACAAGACTCAAAAAAGAACTTATAATTCGTGTTGGATGCTTCAGGCACTGAAAGCATCCCGTCACCGACAGTCACAGCCGTTCTGAGAAATAGGTGGTGGTGTGTAGAGAAAGGAGAGATGTTTGCGGCCCTTAAGCAAAAATGCCTTTCTCCTTAGAATTCTGATTTTAATTCCAGCCCCACAGTAAGCAATCATGCTATTCTTTGTCATCAAAACAATTCTGATTGGAAGAGTGTTGTAGATTTGACCCAGTCGTGTTAATTTTTTTTTAGTGTAACTAACTTCCTACATTCACTATCCTATATTTCAGTTGGTTCTATAGGTTCATTTATTATTTTCATCATTTAATCTGAGCTGTTGTCTAATTACCTGTATATTCACATGAGTTGAGAATCAGAGGCAACCTGACTATAAGCACCTCCTATGGATTACTTGTTATCTATGCAGTGTGGGGATTCTCCTTTCCCCTCAGAAACTTTTAAGAAGGGGATGTGTGTGTGTGTATATATATATATATATATATATATATATATATATATATATATATATGTAAATAATATATACACATATATAAAATTTATTATATTATTCCCATGCATATGGGAATTCCACTCTAGCTGGGGGTGAATTCTTTTGCTTTAGAGCTCTGCAGATCCATGGTGTTAATGAATCTCTTACCCAGATTTATCTTGGCATCTTTCTTTCAAGCTCACCCCTCCCTTCTCCTGTTCCCTAAACTTAGGAGTTGGTTTCTTATTGTTGTCATCTGAAGATTCCTTTTTCAACATTGGTATATGGGATTGAGGACAAATGCTGACATGGTAAAGGCGTTCTGCTCTAGATATTGAAAAATAGCATTAAGATGGAAATCATGTATCTACGTAAAAGAGTCTGCGAAACTTACTGCTCTATGGTTTACATTATTTCTTTGTGCTTCTCTTTTACTGTTTTCTAAGAACCCAATATCTGGTCCTTGTTCTATCCATTCATTACGTGCCACCTTCTCTTTCCACACAGGGGTTGAGGCTTTGCGGCGTTCTCATTTGAAACACTAATATTTTACCTTATTGCAGTGTGGGTTCCTGACTCCATTAGCTTGTGAACTTGTTACCTGTGGGAAAAGCAGGAGGTTCAAGACATAGAGCAGATTGAGACCTCTACCCAGTGTTTCCAAATTCCTGTCACTGTCAAAGAAATAGGTCAGAGACAAAACAAAGCACTGAATTGGGAGGAAGATTTATGAAGTAAAAGTACAGATTATAGCAGTGAGTGCTGAATGCCCAGGATCTCAAATAGCATCTTATGGACACTTTTTGATGGAGAAGAGGGTTACTTATAAGGTAAGGTAGGTGGGGCATTCCAGGATTTCTTAAGATTAGATTTTACCAATCTCCTTCTTCTTTTGTCCTAGATGTGTGATGACATCAGGTACATGACGGGGACAGGCAATCCTGAGAGGCAAATGGCAGGCAGATGCTGTTAGAATGAGCAGAGAACAGTTATGGTTTCCTTGGCCAGCTACACTAGTCCCAGCCCAGGCACTTTTTACTCTTGATCACATGATGACTGGCTGGGATGCAGTTCTGTGGTTGCAATAGAGTGTAGCACGAATCTTAAGAGGTCTTATTAATAAAAACAAATTGGGAGCCAGGTATTGGGGTGAACGCTGAAAGATCAGAGAAGCAGAACAAGCCACAGCTAGCCTCGCCAACTTCTCAGCCAATCCTGTTTCCTCAAACTGGAAGCCTCTGAGTCCTCATCTGAATGGATCTCAGCTGAACTGCTGCTAAAAGCCTATAAGCTTAAAAAGCCTAAAGTTCCTGGTCCTCATGTCTTATATACCTTTCTGACTCCTGTTACCACTTCCTGAGATTAAAGGTGTGTGTCACCATGGCTGGCTGTTTCCAGTGTGGCCTTGAACTCACAGAACTCCTGATGGATCTCTGCCTCTGGAATGCTAGGATTAAAGGTGTGTGTGCTACCACTGCCTAACCTCTGTGTTTAATATAGTGACTGTTCTGTCCTCTGACCCCAGATAAGTTTATTGGGGTGCATAATATGTCAACCACAATAGACTATACTCACTCTGCAGTCTGTCTGTTATGTCCCCCCCCCCACTGATTTCAAACTGCACGTAAGAATTTAAATCCCAGCCAAATGTTACAGTCTACATGAATCTCTCCTCCCTTTTCCTCAATATGAAATCTATGAAGAAACAGCGGTGCACAATATTGGCACATAGGTTCTGAAGTCTTAAGAATAGTCTATCTGTCTCCCCTCTTGATTTCTTTCATTCTTTTTTTTTCTTATTTTCCCTCTACCCCCTTCTCTATCTCTACTCCCGCACCACCCCCCCCCCGACACACACTACACTTCAAATTAAAGTACTAATTAACACATCTATTTTTTTAAACAGAAGCTTGTGGTCTAGAGTGTATCTATGAACAACATTATGGAAACAAATTTTATACTTGGCTCATGCAGGTTGACATGAAACATTATATTTGTGTTCCTTGCACACTGTGGGCTCCTGAAGATAAAATTATTAGCAATAACAGATAAGCCTCCAATGACTCAGTGGCTTAGCAAATGGCAGCTTTATTTTTGGATCACATAAAGTCCTTTAAGAGGGAACAGATGTGTGGGTGTATGAGGGTTCTCTAGCCCACTATTTAGGTGATAGAGGCTCTGCCACCTTGTATGTATGTCTTCCCAGGGTGCCTTAACTGGCCGACTAGGAAGAGAACCTGATTTCCCTGTGGCAGGGATTTTATGAGCAAGACCTAGAAGCAGCACATGCAGTTTCTAAGAACTATCCGCCAGTAGAACTCTGACATACTCAAGCCTTCCTAGCAGTGAGGGTAAGAAATGTGGGTTAGCCATGCTCTAAGAACAGACAGGAAGTGAGCTTGGTGAGTATACAACATTTTCCATCCAAGTCCAGATGCCTGAGAGCAAGTTATTAGGTTAATTTTCTCCTTCATTAGAACTACCACTTCCCCTCCCTGAGTCCACTTCCAGGCCCGTGATCTCTAGGTGCCTTGAAGTTTGCTCCATAATATCTGGATGTAGATCCTTAGGGTCTGGAAATCTGTGAACTAAAAAGACAAGTTAATGGCCTTGCTCTTCTGTAGCTAGTATCGAGTAATGAAGTAGGGACGATTTCTTAAAGTAACACACTGTCCCAGTACCTCCTCTCTTTGTTAGAAAGAAGCACGAGAGGCATCTACTCCATGGATAAAGGATGAAGCAATGAAGACAGCCTATGGGGTGAGCTTTATGGGATGCAGGGTGTTCTGGTGAAAGCCAGTAGGAAGTTCCGTCCTTTTAACTAGTCTCTGGGTTCAGCTGCCTCTTGGGGTAGGGAGAAGAGAGAGAGAGAACAAGTTATAGAGGTAATCAGAATTAATACCGTGGCCCTCCGCACATGTTAGCTCAGGGCTAGCTTTTTATCCCGAAACCAGTACAGAATTCGAGCTGTTACTAGACTTGCTCCAAGCTGTGATTGGATCCTTGTGAGGCTGCCCAGAGCCGGAAGAGATCCTAATGAGAACAAATACCATGGACCTCAACTGAATGATATCCCACGGGGCAAGACTTTCTTGGCATGGACCCCAGAGTTCATAGATTTTCATTCTTGCCTCTTCAGAAAGGATAGAGTTTCACTTTTGCAGAGAGGTGGAGCAAACAGAAACTTCTGATTGTTTTGACCTTAAAAAAAAAAATCTATGCTGTAAAATAGTTTCTCTCCAATATAATTATAGCCATAGTGGACCCCTAAGCACTTGCTGTGTATTATCTTTCTAAATGTTGATAGTAGCTCTTTGGACTAGTTACTCAATTTTAAAAGTGATAAAAACAAGTCCTAATACAGTTGGCTAAGTTGCCCAAGATTATTAGAAAGAGTCTGAGGTGGGTTATTTTCCAGTTTGCCACATTGTTTCTTTCCAGGGATAACTGCATAAACTTCTCAATAGAAATTGGTGTGTGATGCTGTAAAAATAAAAGAGGACTCATGATCCAAACCAATGTTAAAAGAGGCTTTCAAAATAAGGTTAGAAGGCCATGAAGGGTTAGAGAGCTTACTCATATTTTGAGCTGTTGTCTGGAGTGAAGTTTGGTCATTTCCACCCTCTGTCTGCAAATGCCTAGGATGACCAGTGTCATATTGTGCCTAGAGACTGAAGGTGTACCGTAGGCGATTTTGAGACTTTTGTTTAATGAATATTTCTGTTTTGTTTTTTAGATCTCTTTCTTTATTTTCTTTTAGCCATGTACCTCTGCTAAGTATCCTTCACATATTTTAATTACTTTGTAATCATTTAAGAACATTTTTCCTATGTAACCAATAGTTTCCCTACTGTCTTTGGACCATTGTTCTGACCAATGTGATGCTTAATAGTTTCTGAGTTTGAAATGACATATTTCTTCCATTCACTCATCATCACAACCTCTCTGAAGTAGACAATATTGTGATATTTATTCTACTGTTGAAGAAACAAAAACCAGAGAATATAAGTAATTGTTCAAAGGACATTTACTAGAGAAGATCCAGGAAGTAATTCTGGAGTCATTGCCCATACTACTTCTAATGGAAAGGCTTGCTATTTTGATCTCTAAAATGACAGGCAGAAAGAAATGACTTTTTCATCATTCAAAGCACTCACTGCATTTTGTTAACATTAGCCTACTTTTGATGTATCAATACATTGTGAATAATACAGCTGTGAGCTGTACACAATCCTAGATTGGAATGACCACGGGAGATTATCAATAACTATTGTCTTAATCACTCTTCTATTGCTTGAAGAGACATCAGTCCAAGGAACCTATTTTAAGAGAAAGCATTAAATTGGGGGCTTCCTTACAGCCTCAGAGGTATAGTCCGTTATCATCATGGTAGCATGCAGGCAGGTGCTGGAACAGTAACTGAGAGCCACGTCCTGATCCATTGGGGCAGGGCGGGGGGGAGACACTTTGGGCTTGGTGTGGGCTTTTGAAACCTCAAAACCAACCTTTAGTGACACACTTCCAACAACAAGGCCATACTTCCTAATTCTTACAATCCTTTCAAATAATGCCACACCCTTGTTACTAAGCATTCAAATATTTGAACCTATGGGGGCCATTCTTATTCAAAGCACCACAACTATAGTTTTTTATTTTCTTATTATTAATTTTTGTTCTTTAAAAATTTTATACAAGCATTTAATGTATTCTTATACTCTATCTCCCCATATTCTGTTATCTCCTTCCCTTCTTCTCCTTCCCATCTCTATCACCACCCCCCATCCTTGCCAGTCTTTTTCCCAGGTTCATGACTTTTGGTTCTGTGATCCATTTATCTCGGGCCGTCTGTGTGACCATTGGGTTGTAACTATCCAGGGGAGACTGGGAGGGTCACATCTAAAGACAATGGCTCTTTGTTTCCCTGAATTTTTCAACAGCAAATTCTTCATTAGCGAGAGATTTGACTCTGTGAGTTCTTCCATCATCCTTGTTGTTCAATAGGCCCATTCATGTGCAGGCCCAGGGCAAGCATCCATAGCTACTGTGAGTTCATGATTACAATGATTGTTTTTCACAGAAGATGGCATTTGACAGCTCTTATGTTCTTTCTAAGCCTCAGCATTCCCTGAACCTTACCAGGGGTGGAATAAATGTCTTGCTTAGGGCTGAGCCCCCATTTGCCACTTATTCTCAGTACCTGATGCAGCCATGAGTCTTTTCATGCATCACCATTCACTGGAAAGGGAGGCTTTTCTGATTAAGGCTGAAAGTAGCGTTTGTGTATATGTATAAACATACAGATATTTAGAAGACAGTTTGATGCTCTGCCAATGTAAACAGACATCTAGTTCCCCCTTAGGGTCTATGACCCTCATCATAGATGAAGTTTACCAGACATTGATTTCATTTTTTTGGAGTGAGCCTCACATCCAATCAAAGAGTGGTTGGTTATCCTCTGATCTAGTTTCCTTTTCTGCTGCTGCAATGAACACTGTGGACAAAAGCAATTTGGGAAGAAAAGTGTTTATTTTATCATACAGGTTATTGTCCATCACTGAGAGAATTCAGGACAGGAACTCAAAGCAGGAGCTTGAAGCAGAAACAGAGGGAAGCTGCATAAGCCAGTAATGGCTGTGCATGGGAGGAACTTCCAGCTGACTATGCATGGAAGGAACTCCCAGCTCAGTTCCAGCTTGAGTTTTCTGTCTCATGAAACTCAAGTGTGTGGTATCTTCAGAGATAGGGTCTGCTATCTAGTTCCGGTGAACAACTAAGAGGAACAGCAAGAGCTTGTACTGTTTTGGGGGGCCTCTGGGACATCCCAACTAACAACTCATAATGGAATACCTTTCCTTCATTAGTAGGGTTTTTGTGTAATAATCCAAGGCTTCTAGGAGCAGTTTTTCCATGTAACAGTGGAATCTCCTGTCAAAAAACATTTAAAAAATATGTTTTAAAATTTGGTTTCAAGATATTGACCTTCCATATTTTTAAATACCCCCTTCATTTTAGTTAACCCTCTCCACCTGCCTTCTCATCTCCCCCATTCCCCACCTCCTCCTTGCTAAACCTTTCTACTCCCTGTATGCTAAACCTTTCTACTCCCTGTATTCCTTCTCTACATTCCTATTACCTGTAGTTTTATTTCAATCTCTGCAAAACTGTTGTGCAGTAGAATAGGAGAGTGATCACAAGAACCCCAAGACCAGGGTTTCTAATCCTGATTCTGCAATGAACAGCTTCTGTGATTAATCTGAATGCTTAGGTACCTTCCAAATTAGATCTAATCCTCATTGAGTTGGTGTGGTAGTTTGAATGAGAATGGTCCCCATAGTCTCATAGAGTTGAATGCTTGGTCACCAGGTAGTGGTACTATTTGGAAGGATTAAGAGGTGTGGCCTTGTTGGAGGAAATGTGTGACTAGAGGTGGGCTTTTAGGTTTTCAAAAGCCCAAGCCAAACCAAGAGTCTTTCTCTTTTGGCTGTAGGACTAAACTTCCGAAACTGAAAGCAAGTCCAAATTAAATGCTTTCTTTTATAAGAGTTGCCATGGCCATGATGTCTCTCCACAGCACTAGAACACTTACTAAGACAAGTGATATTAATGAGGGCCTTCAGGAAGTTATATCATGCCAGAGGGGTTCTGGGAATGGGATTAATGTCTTTAAAAAGCATAGTTGAGAGACCCTGTTGCTGTTTCTATCATGTGGATGAATGAAAAGGAAGAAGGCATCCTCTTTGAAGCATAGAGAGGGCACTTGCTAGACATCAAGTCTTCTGGTATCGATTTTGGACCTTTGGCATCTACAACTGTGAGTAGTATGTTTCTATTGTGTTTATCTTACCTAAGACTGACCCAGCTAAGACAGTGATCTTGCTGACTCACTTAACTTTACTGAGCTGCAATTCTTCTATCTCCAACATTCAAGAAATAAACCAGAGAGCCTCCAGGGTATCTGTCCACTCTCATTTCTGAGCTTTCCCTAACATTACATAAAAACGATTTCAAAATAATGACAAAACGCTTTTAGAAATGCAAAAAAAACCTGTAATATTTAATATTTCCAAAGATGAAAATAGATAATTTTTGTAGAAACACTAGGATTATACTTAAAGACTTTTTTCTAACAATGTTATAAACCTAACAACATGTAAGTTATCTGTATATGAAACAATCAAACTTTGACTTTTGTAAGTAACATTTTATTAAAAAAATAAGATTTAAATAAATTAGTCGAACATCGTAACTGTGAAGTAAGGACATGACTAAAAGAGTTAACATCTTTAAAAGAATTAAACTCATGATGTGTTTTCAGTGTCTACTTTGAAAGGAACAAAGATTTGGGAGAACATGAATTGGAAAAAGAGGAGTAGGGTGTCCTAGAAAAGAGTAGTTTCCCCCTAATGGTTAATTATCTATAACCATTAATTTATACAGGTGTATTTGTAGGTAAACTAACTGTATTTATTCAATTGCTGAAAGTGCTTTAAACCTACTTCAAAATTTTTACACTCTGCATGTGAGGGAAAGCTAGCAAAATCACCTATCAAACACTATCACTCTTGTTTTCCTCAATTCCAAAAGGAGTTTGGCAGGACCCTAGTAGTGTTTGATAATTTTTTAAAGTAATGAATAAACATGGACTAATATCCACAGTCCCAAATTAGTTTTTTCTTTCCTTTTAAAGAACTCGGTGGGTTGCCACTAAGTTCTGAGCTTTGTCATTTCCTCCTGTCCGCATCTTCATGAGACAATGCAGAGATGTTTGATCCTGTCTCAATACTCCACTTCAGAAGAGCTGAGTATAGCCTGACCTTGCTGGGCCAGCTTTCCTCAGCCAGCTACAGCAGCATTTCCCTGCAAGTGTCATGTCTGGTCTTCTTTAACTTGAGGAAGTCATTGAGTTTCCCATTTAATTCCATGCAGATTTTGGGCCTTAAGCTTGCGATCACTCTGTAGTCTCTGAAAATCTAGCAGAAGACTGTGCTAGATTTAGTTCTTTCACAGACTTCCACCTTCCCTCCTTCCCTCTGGACTCATGCATCCCTCTGTCTAAAAGGAAGAAGGGATTGCCCTAGATGGCTTCTAAGACAGTGGAAGAGGAAAGCTCTCACAAAACTGTGCATTGAGAGTGAATAAAACGTAGGTAACCAACATATGGATAGAGGGATGAGTGGTGGTAGAGTCCTGGCCCCTGTACTCCTGGTCCTGAGCTCACTCCTCTTCCCTGTCAGGACAGTGACACCAGTGGGAATGATGGTTCTTAAGCCAGTGGTTTGCAGGCCCAGCACAGAGCAGACACAGACATTTTGGATATGGTGGTCCTTCAGGACAAGGGTGGGCAAACTGAAATGTCCGTTCTTCTTTATTCTTTCATTTCACCAAAGGAGCAGTAGCTGGGTCCCAGGCCTCGCACAGTGCAGTCGGTGCTGTCGCTGTCACACTTGCCACAGTGACATTCAGTGGCTACTGGGTATGTGTAGAGGGAGTCTGAGTGGTGAGCACAGCCAGGCAGTCTTATGGTCTCATACACCAGCTCCTTGAAGGTGCATATTTTCTGGGTGCTGGGTCTGGCTGGGTCCTTATACACCAGATCCTGAGGAGTTCAGGAAAGGGAGGATTAGGATAGGCTATTTTGAAGCTTCCGTTCAGGTTAGTCAAAATGAGACAGTAATTTAATACTACATGCTTTCGCATTTACTCATTAAAGCCCACATAACGCCATAGACCACCTATGCAGTGTACCTCCTTTCCTAATTCTTCTGGAACATTTCTTAATTATTCTGCAAGTCTTACAGAAAATGTAAGTCATTTCTTTCCTAATCCCCATGGCCATATCAGAACATTAGTTATTTGTCAAAATGCAAAGGAACGTTGAATTTCAGTATAGAAGAATGATGAAAAGAGACATAATGACTTAGAATTTCAGTTGCCTTTTCATACTTAGTGGAAAGCTATATTAATGACAACTTAAACTACAAGTATTACAGCTTAACTTTCAGAAAATGTATATATTGCTTACATTTATAAAATAGTAAAATAATATGATATGAATACTAATGCTTATCATGTTTATGAACACCCTTGTAAGAGGTGGATTATTCCATTGCTCAGCAGACGTCTTTTCCCTTTTAAGTGCTGTTTATGGTGTAGTGCTCTGAGCTTCACAGGACATATACTCTGCCTATAAGAAGTTTTTTTTTCAAAATCAAAAATTGTTCATTTTAGGACTTTCCAGTGGAAAATTTATTTGTGCGGAGGGGAGAAAACGAGGTTGCTGCTCATTTTATTTTAGTGGCATGCTACCCAATCAATAGCCCCAGAAAGGGGCAGTAAATTGTATAGTAAGTAGAGTTTGGTTGAACTCTTTTATCATTGGATAAAGTGTACCTCATCAGAAAGTTCTATTTTTCTCAGTTTGTGGTATGAAACTCTCCATGAACGAGAAGGTAAAATGGGTTAAAAAAGAGGCAAGTGAGAGGTGTCTCTTTACTCGTATTGATGCAAAGAAGGGGTGTGAGTTCTGGCTGGTGACTTAATGCCTCTGTGTCTCCGTCCTCTCAAAGACTTAGAAAAATAAATGGGGGTATGTTTGTGAATTTAAAAAGCCTGCCAGGATTGACTGTGTTCTCAGGCTACTTAGAGGCAGTATGTGCAAGCAGAGCTAAGGACAATTTTTATAAGGCACTATTTATGTCTTCATGTGACATCAAAACATATTTGAAATTATCTCAAGACCCTAAAGATAAAGATTGCCTTTAAAAAACATTGTTGTTCTTTTATGGTTACATATATATATATATATATATATATATATATATATATACACACACACATACATACATACATACACATGCATATATATTCCCTATTTACCTCTCTACATATAAAATATGGCATAGAAATTCTTTATATTTAGAAATAGTCAGTATGTTACCAAGTTTATCCAATTCCAAGGTTTTCTAAGTTCACCCAAATAAAACCCCAGCCTCAAACTGACATCCTAATTATTAACTCCATTTACAGCACAGATACGATTAATTAGGGAACTATTGCTTGGGAAATTAAAATATTGATAAAGTGAGAATTTATCAAGCCTGCTTAATACAGCTCCCCAGCACCCGTCTCCAACAGAGCAAAGGACCTACCCTGGTGTAGCAGTATCCGGCACACCAAGTGGTGTTGATGCTTATGCAGAAACGACACTCTTCTTTCTCTACCGCGATGGTGATGTTGGTTAGCTCACAGCCCTGGCAGCAGATTGCTCGCCAGCACCAGAGTAGGATGCAAAACTGTATCGACTTCATCCTGGGCTGGGAAGGAAGCAGCTATGTCCTGTTAGCAAGAGAGAAGTCATATAATTAAAATCACTGTGAAAACTGACCAGCTGAGAAACAGTTAGCCCTTTCATTCTTCTTGAATGTTCTGCTTGAGCAAGGGCTTTTACTTTTTTGCTTCCTGGACCAATATTTCTCCTTCTTTTTTGGGTTGTGGGCTGGATGGGGTTATGGTAGGGTAAAAGTAGAAACATATAAATAAAAATTCCAATATGATGATTTAACCAAATCAGTATTTAAAGATGAATTTATTACCATCTTAAAGTGATTATTCCAATCAGGTAACTGTGATCCTTATATTTGCTGCTTCATTAACAGTTTTAAAGACTAGTTTGTTTAAAAGGAAGAAAATTTTCTATAACAGAACTATTTCTTCATTTTTAGCACCATTTAAACATCTGTGTTTGCCCACAACCATTGACAAGGAGTCTATTTCAGAAGCTGGGCAAACTGGTCTATAGGTGAGAGACTCTTGATGCTAGTGCATTGACCATATTCAAGAAGCCAAGTTAACAAGAATAAGTTTCTATACAGCAGTGACAGAGAATGGACATTCCTTCTCTAAATCTGAAAAGTCTGCAATTTCCAAAGTAGCTGTTCTTTCTGCACCAAGGGCTGAAACTCACCTTTTTAGGTAGCTGTCTTTTCTGGGGAAAGCTGAATACTGAGTAAAGTCACACATCCCCTTTTATACAAAATTAACACCCTGTGGATTTACTGGGTGTTAGAATGACCAATACTAAAGCAAAGCCTCCTATTCGGTGAATCAGTGTTTAGACGGACAGGGAGATCAAGCCTTGCCAGTGTAGTCTAAACGCCATAGAGCAGCAAATGCTATCAGCGATGAAGATTTCTGTACAAATCGAATTTGATATGGTAGCACGCCTACTCCTTTACCTTGCTAAATTAAATGTGGCTCTGGAGTCTAGACTGTTCTTTCTGATCTTTAACTTGGAGAACTCAGAATCCTTTCCAAGCATTGCTTTGGCTCCATTGAGAAGGTACACCAAAATATGTCTAATCAACTGTTCTAAGAACAGACTGAACTCTAAAGATGGGATGGGTAAACATGTGGGCTTGGGGAAAACCTAAGATGGTCTGCATAGACATACTGACCTTGAGGTGCCCATAATACACTTAAATAGACTGGTGAGTCTGGAGTTTAGAGAAATATGTTGACTGAAGATGTAAATTTGGAAGTTGATGGCAGGGGGCTGGGTGAGATTACCAAGGGAGTGGATTTAATGAGAATAGAGGAGTTGAATCTGGTTAAACTTCAATATTAAAATGTCAAGAATACAATGAGTTTCCTTCCTCTTCATCCTCTTTGTTTTCTTCCTCTTTTCCTTTTCTTTCATCCAAATGAGGTCTAGAAGGGTTATTGAGGAAGGTATGGACTGAAGGGAATGTGGTGTCCTAGAAGCTAGGTAAAGAGAACATATCAAGGTAGAGGAAGGGACAAATTAGTCCAATGTTGCATAAGTGGAGGGCTAAGAATTGCACAACAGATCTCACAATTTAAAGATCTAATTCTCAGCTAGAGAAGTTGAATGGATGGAAGCTATGACCTGGTGTTTGTTTAAATGGTCGGGAAGAGATGACATGTAGGGAACATAGGCAATTCCTTTAAGAATTTGGTCACAAGCATCAGCAAGAAAACTGGGTAATTGGGGCAATGTAGAAGTAGAGAAAAAATAATTTATTGTTATTTTTACTTTTATGGGGGGAAGTACATGCCTGCTCATATGGAGATGAGAATGTTTAAATGGAATGAAAACCAGTAAACTGGAGAGATTGTTGAGTGTCCGTAAAGACAAGAGAAACAGATGGTTTTTAGAGCAAATATGGAGGTTCTAACTTTAGGTAGGAACATGGGGAGCTCAATCCCCAACCAAGCAGGAAGGTAGAGCTCAATGGTGAATGAACAGGTGTGGTAGGTGGGTAAGTATGGAGGGATGGCAGATGTGGAGGGAGGGCATGTGTGGAGGGAGGGCAGGTGTGGAGGGAGGGCAGGTATGGAGGGAGGGCAGGTGTGGAGGTAGGGCAGGTGTGATAGGTATAGATGCTTATGGGCAAGAATCATGGTGATAGGCTATAAGCTGGCCTTTGATTAATTTCCTTTCCCAGTAAGACTGGGAACATAAAACAGTAGTCATAGCCATCATTTGGTAGTAAGGACAAGGGGTGCTGAGAATTATGGAAGTCTTTCTAAAGGAGTCTTACCATTGGTATCGCTCTTAGTAATCTCTTGTATTTTGGAGTCAACTCTTTACATGTACTTAATCTGTATTCACAAAGTGTATTTATGTGGCTATGTATCAATTTCTATATTTCAATAATTCATGTATATGTAGTTTTAGTCATTCCTGAAATATGTACTTAAAATATTAGCAACTTCTTTACATTAGTGCCCACGGCTCCCACAACGCATAAGTATATTAAATATGTGTTCATATATAATCCTGACAGCAACCTTTTGAAGGACTTATTACTCCCTTTTGAGAGATGTGGAAAGTGAACTAAGCAAGGTTACACACTTGCTGGGGTACAGCCGGTCTGGCCCGCACTCGGTCTCGCTGCCTCCACATCTGGAGCACTGCTCATTGACCCATGCAGATTTGGGGTGGGGTACAGTTCTCATCGTTCACTTGTTTTTGGAGAGGGGTCAAGACAGACGCTCTCCAACAGCAGTGGCAACGTTAGGTGCAACGGCAGACACGAGCTGTGAGCAAAGTTCATTTATTCTAATTGAAAAACATATTTAAGAAGCCGTTCTAAGGGTCAATATTTTAATTTACAGTTACATTTGCGTCAGAGTTCTAAAATAACCCCATTCTCCTTGTCTGTTCAAGAAGCCCCAGATCTGTCTCAGTTGCATGCCTAGCTTAGTTTATCTATTAGTTCATATATTTCTTAAGTGATGCCAGCAGCTCACTGGGTACTCTTAAACTTTTTTTTAATCTAATTTGATTTTTTCAGTCTAATTGAAAAAAAATCATTGTGTGCTGTGCAGGTCTTCCTTAGCCTGCTGGCTGTCGGTGCATTCCCTTTTCTTGTTTTGTTCTGCTGTTTTGGGAGGAAAGGCATCTACAAGGCGCACTTCTCATAGTGTGAGAGGGCCTTTACCTTCCCAAGGGGAATGGTTAGTAAGGAGAAGAGGAAGTGTGGGCTTTACTTTACTTCCTTTACTTTATGACGGTATCTACTGGTGTGACTACTGGTGTGACTGCGTTCTCCTGATATGCACAGGTTGCAATGGACAGCTCCTCTCTGTGGCAGGCCCTAGCTCTTTGGAGGAAATCCCAGATGTTCTTTGGGTCTCCCCTGAGGTTTTCTCTTTGTGGCCTCTGGCAGTTCTCTCGGCATTCCTCTGTCCCATGGGTAAGGAGGACTTCTCTGGATTGAGGCACATTCCTATGTAGCGTCTCAGCAATTCCTTGGGGCTCCTGTGTTTATCAGGTATGTTTTCTGCTGTCTTGACTGGTCTCTGGTTAATATAGCTACTATTGGCTTTCAGTCCTCCAGAAAGAAAATCTACTTGGGGCTGAGTATAGTATAGTAACATTAGTTCACTGTTTACTGAAATTTTGAACAATATTCAGGAAAACCTACTACATCACTCTTTATTGGGTTGAGCCTCATCCACATTTTGCAGTCCCCAGTGTTTGCTCTCAGCCTAGTATTTTCTGTTTTTTTTTTTCTTTTGAGTCCTTACCTCAGTGGCGACATACATCCTACATCCTAACAGCAGACTTCTGAGAATCTGGATAAACCAGCTTCTCCAAGTCTTAACATGTCAGAGCTTCTGTACACGTGTGCTCCATGTTGCAGTTTCTTCTTTGATTTGCAAAGGGGGTTTTCCAGTAATTCATTCATGCTTGAGTTTAAAGCAGGGAATTATTTGAGCTGAAATCCTGAGAAGTTATCTGTTCTCTACAGTGAATTTTCTCCCCCACCCCATTTTCATTTGTTCACATGAAGTAGGTTTTTTTTTCCTTTTTTTATTAAGAAAATTTTTTCATTCATTTTACACATTAATCAAAGATCCCCCCTTCCCTCTTCCTGTCCCCCAAGCCTACCCCTCCCAACCCATCTCCCTTTTCCCTCCACAAGAAGACAAGGCCGTCCATGGGGAGGCACATCCAGTAGAGGCAAGTCCAAGCTCTTCCCCCTGCCTCAAGGCTGCACAAGGTGTTCCATCATAGGTAGTGGGCTCCAAAAAGCCTGCTCATGAACCAGGAATGGGATGTACATTTTGAAATGTAAAGCTTTAAATGTTTAACATATTTTGGGTTTTGCTTTATTTATTCTTGAAATTACTTTAATTTTTAAAATTTACTTACTTCATTTAGGCCACAAAGTAATAAATAACTATGTGATATAATGTCCCTATAGAAACTGCCTAATTCTGTTGTTTTAGCCCCCTTGAATGATCCAGCAAGAATAGAGTTGACCTTTGATGCCCAATTATAGCAGACACCAATCACATGTAGTTATTTTGGGTTTGAAATTTGGTTAATAATTAAAATGCTTGGTTATTTCTAAAATAGATGCTGGATCTTAAAACAAATGAAGAAAGCATCTAAACTCTCACATTAATTACTTTGTCTTTATTATGTTAGAAATGACATTCATTTAGATATATGAACCGAAGTAAACTATGAAGTGGAAATCTTACCTATTCTGTTTTAACTTTGGCCTTGCTTTCAAATGTGGTAATTGGAAATAATTGAATTCTAGGATGGCTCAAATTTGATTTCTGTTGGCTAATTCTAGCATGTGACTTGGTGGCTAATGAGGAAGTTTACAGAGATTGCTAAATCTGCTTGCTGGTCTAAAGTCTGGTTCACATGCATTCTACATTGCCAGGCAGGGCCAGCTGATACAGGCACAGCAAATAAGAAAACGAAAAGCCCACTGTTTGCCCATGCTTGTCAATATGAAGACAAAGTATGTATTTGGTGTTTTTCTGGGAAGAGGTCAGGAGAGGCAGTCTTTGTACTAAACTTCTTTTTCTTCTCCACAGGGCCTGCCAGCTGGGGATTTAATTTATTTCATCAGAGGGGACAATGGCACAGTAGGATGAAAAGAAATGCTTATCTCTGTTGTAGTTTCTCTCTTCAGAGAAAAGTAGACCAAACTGGCATAGACTTCTCCCGATAGAGTGCCTTTAAAAGCAGTAATAGCACTCTGAATAGTCCACGATGGTATTCCTGTAAGAAATCAGTCTGTTTGCCAGTCACCTGATAATGCACGAAGCTAAAAATATTTCCTAGGCTTACAGCAATTAGAACATGCATAGAGTAAGCATTCTGCAAATACATATGGATTTCGTTTCCATTTTGATGCTGGTTGGCAGTTTTCTAGAAAGTAAAGAACAAGGTACACAGAATGCATTGTCTGTTCAAGTAACTAGCAATATATTGATGATTGATATGGGCTATACTGGAAGAGTAGCCATATATTGACAGTTCTTCTCGGTACAGAACGCAATTCCCCTCTAGCTGTTTTATACCATTTTGATTTTGGAAATAGTATCTTTTTTTTTTATACATGGAAATAGTATCTTATTTACATGCATGCACACATATATAGGACACTGGGATAATAGCTTATCATGCTTCCACACCTTTAATCTCATGCATACCCTTTGCGGAAGGCATTATAGCCTTCACTTTACAAGGTACAAGTGTTGGAGCTGTCAATGTGCTAAATGCTTTTGTGCAGTATACCACTGAATGTTTTCAGCCACCTTAGGAAGGGGGCATTATCAGCATCTCCACATTACAGATGAACTACGTGTCAGAAGTAGGTGTGAAGATGCTCACTGGAATAGTAAGTGCAGAGCCTGCAAGGAGACCCAATATCCCTGCCACCACTTCTGTTATGCAATGATTTACTAGAGAGAGTTGTAGCTGAAGTTTTCCTGCCTGGCCCACAGTCAGGACAAATCTCTCTCACCTGCCAGTCCCATGGCCACTCAGACCCGACCAAGTAAACACAGAGACTTATATTGGTTACAAACTGTATGGCCATGGCAGGCTTCTTGCTAACTGTTCTTACAGCTTAAATTAATCCATTTCTATAAATCTATACCTTGCCATGTGACTCGTGGCTTACCGGCATCTTCACATGCTGTTTGTCATTGTGGCGGCTGGCAGTGTCTCCCTGACTCAGCCTTCCACTTCCTAGCTTTATTCTCCTCCTTGTCCTGCCTATACTTCCTGCCTAGCCACTGGCCAATCAGTGATTTATTTACTGACCAATCAGCAACACACTTGACATACAGACCATCCCACAGCAGAGAGTGGCCCACTCGGTGAGAAGCACCCAGAACCGGGGAGAGATTGTCCTCACTACCTAGCTTCAACATTGTGGGGTTTCTTACATTTTGGATAACCTCACCAGATAAGAGACAGCCAGTTGTGGAGACCAAGGAAACAAATCTCAGGAAGATGACAGAAGTAAAAGGCAAGGAAAGTACAGTGAATCATTTATTCAAGGGGGCTCGAGAGAATGCTAGACTTTAACCAATTGACTCCCATTGGATATGTAAGTGATGAACTAGGATGAGGTCTCACAAATGTACTATTTTAGTCAATTCAGTCCTCACAACCATGAACTAAGTACTGTCATCACTTCCATTTTAGGGATGAGTAAACGAGAACTTGGACAGTTCAGACGTCTTTACTATTTTTCTTGTTGCAGGTAAATAGAGGAGCTGTCTATCAGAGTCTAGAGCCTTAACGTCTGCCTACCACATTCTTCTACCTCCTGCTCTCAGCAGAGTAAAATTTAGCCCATTTAGTATCAATACCTTCACTCTTCCATGCCCATTAAGACAAAGTGTGTGTGTGTGCGTGTGTGTGTGTGTGTGTGTGTGTGTGTGTGTGTGTGTGTGTGTGTGTATTATGCTATGTGTAGTACATACATGCATTCATGAGGTCATGTACATGTGAATGCCTGAGGTCACTGCCATATGTCTAAACTCAGTTCCGCTCTGCCTTTATTATTTGAGACAGAATCTCCCACTGAATCTGGAGGTTATAAATTTAGCTCTCCAGTGATCTTCAGGGATCTGCCTGTCTCTTCCCTCCTAAGTCTTGAGGCTACAACCACACAGCTACACACCTGGCTTTTTAGGTGTATGCTGCCAATCTGAACTCAGGTACTAACACCATTGGAGCCATTTCCCAGTCTCTTTAGGATGAATTTCAGCTTCACTGTGTGTATATTTGTATTTACATAATTGTGAACGGTATTGCTATGGGTTAGATACCTTTACAGTGTGCCTCTCAAACATTCATGTGCTAGCAGCTTGGTTCTTGTTATATCAATGTTAAGATGGTGGAATATTTAGAAGGTGGCTCCACCAGTTTACCCAATGAGAGGTGTTTAGTTCATAGGGGTGCAGTTCTTGGAGGGGCTGGGCTTTTCAGACATCCTATCTTTCCGGTACTTTTCAACAGGGCCAGAAGCAATAGCAGTGCTCACCGGATGGAACAGTCCAGAAATGACAACAAATCCATCAATCAAACAAACAAAAGTGCCATCTGATATGATAATTGTTTGACTTGTCCTAAAAGGTTGGGATCACTACCTTTGAAATACAGAATTACACAGAGGACCTGGTGCAGACCCAGGAAGGCCCCCTGCTTGCTGCTTCAGCCTGGGAGCCCATGTGAGGCCTGCTTAGTTGATTTAGTGGGCCATGTTCTCCTGGTGTCCTCCACCCCCTCTGACTCCTACAATCCTTCCTCCCCCTCTTCTGTGGGATTCCCTGGGGTCCAAGAATAGGGACCTGGTGGAGACCTCCAATTTAGGTACTTTCTCCACATAATTTCTGTCTCTGAGTCTCTCTGTGTATGTTACGACTGTTAGCTTGGTGTTTTTGTGGGGCTCCTAACAGTCCCAAAGGGACTGGGAGTGACTCTTTTGCCTGCTCTTGAGACTTTTTTCCACCTGTTGGGTTGCCTTGTCCTGCCTCGATATGAAGACTTTTGCCTTGTCTTATTGTATCTTGTTTTTTTCATGTTTGGTGGTTGTCTCTTGGAGGCCTGCTCTGTTCTGAAGGGAAACGGAGGGGGAGTGAATCTGGGGAAGAGGGGAGGTTGCGTGGAGCTGGGACTAGTGGAGGGAGGGAAAAGTGTGCTTGGGATGTATTGTATGAGAGAATAATCTATTTTCAACTTAAAAAAACAACAACAGAATTACTAGAATCTAGAACTTTGCCTGAAAACAAACCATGTTCTAATCTCATATCTACTACTAATCATTACATGTTAGAGAATGTTTAGACATCAGATTGATGACATCATTATACATATTGGTACTTTCTAGGTCATTTCCCATGCCCCCAAGTCACCTGTCTACCTGTTTCTTTTGTCCATTGGCTACTTATATTTCATATTTCACCAAATGGGACCTGAAAGTAGAGTGAATATACTGTTGAAGATTCATAGGAGACACCAGGTAATTTATTGCTTAAATTTCACTTTGCATGGGGAATTACTTATATCTTATTTCAGAACTTGCATTTGGAACTGGATGTGTGGCTCAGTTGATAGGATGCATGCATGGCATGCACAAAACTCTGGGTTTGAGGTTCAGCACCACAAGAAACTGAGTGCAGCGCACATCTGGAATTCCAACACCTGGGCAGTGAAGGCAAGAGGATCAGACATTCAAAGTCATCCTTATGTATTTAGTTTGAGGCCAGCCTGGGCTACACAAGACTGTCTCAAAAACAAACAAGCAAATAAACAAGAACATTGCTATCTCCTTTATTACCTCACTGTGTTCTGAATCAGCCCTGGGGATGATTTTTAAAGACTGCAGGACTGACAGAATTGCTGAGTGACTTGCCTATATTTACACCGAATGGAGAAATTTTGACCCACTGTTCAACTTTTTATAAAAGTCACGTAATTTAAGTCATCCTGTTATAGGTGGCTCCAGAGTTTATTTGTAGCACAGAAAAAACCCAGCAAATTGTAGCTGGAGTTTTCCTGCCTGGCCCACAGTCAGGACAAATCTCTCTCACCTGCCAGTCCCACAGCCACACAGACCCGACCAAGTAAACACAGAGACTTATATTGGTTACAAACTGTATGGCCGTGGCAGGCTTCTTGCTAACTGTTCTTATATCTTTAATTAATCCATTTCCATTAATCTATACCTTGCCACGTGGCTCGTGGCTTACCGGCATCTTCACATGCTGTTTGTCATCATGGCGGCTGGCAGTGTCTCTCTGACTCAGCCTTCCACTTCCCAGCTTTATTCTCCTCCTTGTCCCGCCTTCACTTCCTGCCTAGCCAATGGCCAATCAGTGTTTTATTTATTGACTAATTAGCAACACACTTGACAAACAGACCATCCCACAGCACTTCCCCCTTTTTTTTTCAAAAAGGAAGGTTTTAACCTTAACAAAGTAAAATTACATATAATTTGGGAATTTGGGCATAGCTTCTCTTACTACTTCCTGCTGGAGGGGACGCTGTATCTTATGGGGACACAAAGAAAATTTTAGGATTGTGGAATAGTCCGTGAGGCTGTATCGTCTGAGCCAATTGCCTTGAAACCATTCTGGATGTTGGATCATCTGGGCCATGGTGTCATTGGAGACCTTTCAGGGGGTCTTGGCTGGTCAAACCTGATGTATCTTAATCTGGAACAAATCCATAGCCTCTTGCTTTCTGTGGAAACAAAAGAGACTCTTTTCCAAAGCAACATATCCTTATATCCAAAATTTGAAGTCAAGGTATCTTTAAAATATACATATTGGCATAACTCAACAGCTTTTATAATCAAATGTTTTTCTGCAGTTAAGAATCCCAAAGACAACACAATCCAGATTCTCTGTGTAATATTCATCTTCATGTGGCTTATTTTTTATATTAACTTTACTGTCTCTTTAAAGACTTTATTTTTTAAAACTATGTATTTGTTTATATAACTGTATATATCACCTTTTTTTGTCTCTTTCAAGCCTACGTATATTTTACACACATCGTAAACTATTACATCTGAATCTGTCTTATTGTGAATCTATTGCAATAAACTGCAGCAGCTGTGGCTGCTGGCTCCGCCCACCTCAGCTTCCCAACATGGCTACGTTTACCGCCAGCTCTGGGAGCTATCGTGGGTCTATGCTTTTATCCAAGCAGCGGGTAGCCCAGAAACCTCTTTTTTTGTTTTGTCCCAGCAAAGGCCAAATCCACCACGCAGCTTAATGTGCCACTTGCAGAGGCCTCATTCCCGCCATACTGCAGGTCGAGCGTGCACGCTAGGAACCCGCCAGTAGCTCAAGCCAGCAGCTGCCACTCTTTTGAGAGAGACAGTTAGGAAGCTGTTTTTAGCTCCGTTTTAGAATCTTTTCTCAGGTTTTAGGTGGAAACTCTTGCCACCACGTTGGGTGCCAGCAAATCCAGGAACATCATGTGACAGGGATTAATGGCTTTCTTCCTGTGTATCACTCTGCTTCTGTAAGAAGAGGATTTCTATCTGGCCCATGACTGCTTAGAACTGAGAAGATGCTTCCCCTTTGCAGTTAGACACGACTGTGTTCTGAGTAAAAGGAGCTAAATAAAATGCCATGTAGCAGCTCTGGGGCACCCCCATCCCTACCCCTGGAGAATAGGTCTCATTGAATAGCCCAGACTCCCCTTGAACCCATGATCCTCCTGTCTCAGCCTCCCAAGTGCTGGGATTACAAGTGTATACCACCATGTGGCTCTCCTTCCTATCAGAAAGCACAGGACAGGAGCGTTCCCCTTCTTAAAGCCTCCATCTCCATGAGATGCGACCATTTTCTCTTAGGTTTACAGGGTGCAGTAGCGGGGTTGGGACACTGGAAATCACCTGAGCCACCCAGGACTTTGCAGAGCAGAGCTACCGGTCTGGGCTTCTATTGCACAACTTTATGACTTTAGGTGAGGGGGAAACAATTTTTTGTTTTTAATTTTCTTTTACAAAATTGATTTTTTAAATTGATTCTTTGGAAATTTCACATCATGCACCCTAATCACACCCATCTCCCAGTCCCTTTACATCGGCCTTTCACCTTTGTAGTGTCCTCTCCAAAGGAACACTGAAAAGGAAATAATAAAAATAAGATAAAGACAAGGAAGAAGAAAAAAATAAATAAAAAACAAATATCAATTTCAATTAAAAAACAAACAACAGTCCAACAAAAAAACCCAAGCAAACAAGCAAACAAAGAACACAAAAATGAAACAAACAAAAAAACCCCAAACACTTCGCTCCTCCATCTTTGCCTCTTCTCCCGTCTCAGTGGCACTGGGAGGGTCTGTGTATCATGCAGTATACCCTTTTGTCCACACAGCTTTCCTGGCAAACGCTCATTGTGTCAGGTTGTTGGTCAGATTCAAGGCCTCTGGCCTCCAGCACATCATCAACACTGGACCCCCAAGGAAACTCCCGGGGCATCCAGCTGTTGCCTGAGTCATGTAGACCATGTGACCGGTCTCTGCACGCACTCCAGCAGGTCATAGATGGGGTAGATGTTGGGGTGTGCCGGCTCAGAGCCCTGGATATGTACCTGGGTGACTGCTGAGCTTGTTGGTTGGGGCCACTGGGACCACTCCCTTTAGGTGAAGGGTGGGACCATCTTTTCCAAGTTTGAGGGCCCAGACAGGTCTCCTATTAGGGGCTGGGCCAGGTTTCCTGTGCCGGGGTCATCTGGGTCCATTACCCCAGGGCTGGGGAGGGATGGGGTCAGCTCTCAGGTGAGGAGGAGGCAGCTCTCCCTGGGCCTGTGAGAGGCAGGACTAGCTGAGTGAGGCCCTTTTACTTCAACTCATGGTTCAATACATGGTTCGTTTGTGCCCCTGGGGTAACATGGGCGATGGACATCAACACAGACCAGAGTTGCGGCAGAACCATGAGCATCAGCAGCGGCCTAGGCCGGATGTCACCATGGCCCCAAGTGGCAGTTTAGACCTCTCAGATGGGTATGGGCTCAGCAGCAGAGTGGTCCCTGGACTCCAATATGGTCCCAGGAGGTAGTGGAGACCCCAAGAAGTCACACGGCCTCTGATGGCAATAGGAGCCACAGAATTCAACACAGACCCTGGCTGCGGTAGGGCCACAGATCCAGACATGCCCCCCCCCATCCCCCCCCTCCCCCGCCACAACTCGGGCCCAGACATCAACATGGCTCTGGGTAGTATTGCAGGCCACCCAGATCTGCATGGCCCCTATGGAAGCATGATCTTCCAGCACCAACATTGCCTCAGGTGTTGGCTTAAATCCCGGTTTCTGCACTGCCTTTGGTGATAACCTGAGCCATGGACATTGATGTGGACCCTGGCTGT
The DNA here is from genome assembly GCF_007827085.1 of Peromyscus californicus insignis. Lineage (NCBI taxonomy): Eukaryota > Metazoa > Chordata > Mammalia > Rodentia > Cricetidae > Peromyscus > Peromyscus californicus. The sequence goes on from NW_026294595.1 coordinate 82,215,514, forward strand.
GGTGGGGCCGTGGGACCATGGCACTCTGCAGCAGCCCTGGCCAGATGACTCCATGACCGTGGGTGGCATCACAGGCCACTCAAGTTGGCATAGCCCTGGCAGCTGCATGTACCTGGGACCCTAACATTGCCACAGGTAGTGACCCAGAAACAGTGCATCCTTGTGGCCTTTGATGGGAATGTGGGCCATAGACATCAACAAAGACCCTGGATGTGGTAGGACCACAGACCCAGACATGGTCTTCAGCAGCCTCTTGGGCCCAGATGTCACCATGGCCCTGAGCCACCTCTCCAGTCTGCCTATGGGACTGACTCCCAACTCCCCATTTCAACCCAATGCTGGAAGGAGAGTCTTTCAGCATAGCCCACTAACACGAAGCTACTAGAGACATAGAAGCAATATTGGTTTATATGTCTTCAGCTGTGAAGAATTTTCAAAGCCCAATACACCATAGAAAAGCTGGGAAGAAAGGTATCTATGGTTTTGGTGTGGGAGGAGTCAGAGGACATTGATAGGCCAGGGGCAGAAAGGCAGAACATGCAGCTTAGAAGGACAGTACAGAGAGAAGGTTTCTGGGTATTTAGCTCAATTAGGATCAAGTGACAAGGATCTCGAGGAGATATTTGGATGATTTTCTATGGGTATTCTTGAGATACTCACAAATGTTTTCTTCTTTGTATTGAGTTCATTTACCCTTACATCTTCTCTATATCATAAGCGATAGCAAAACCTATGTTATAAAATGGGCATGTCTGTGGAGGTATTGCTTTTATGGGAAATAGCCTGTAGGTAAAATGAGCACTGAGGAAATCCATTTTTGAAAGTAGATTAGACCATCTTGAGGGGGAACTCATGCTTATCAGAGAAAGATGTGTGGGTGCTGGTTTGGAGACTGGTTTCAGGAAAATGGAAGTACTATTTTCTTCAAGAGGATGTGACAAAGTATGGTTCAAAGTTAGAGGAAGAAGAACATTCTTCTCTCCCAGCAGGAAAGCCAACATCTCTCTTATCTCATCTGTCTGTGCTCCAACATTTTTGATCAGGCTTTTGACACACGGCTGACTTCAACTGCTGTGGGGGAATGTATTGACGCAGGGAGCCAGAGCAGCAGATGCCATAGGTCAACTAGGGAATCTGGACTGCTGGTAGCATCCTTGTGTAGATCTCCTGGGGAGCTGAGGATCTCCTAAAGAGATGGCATTAGGGTTCTCACCAAGGAGGTAGGAAAAGGAGGTTGTTTAAACCATCAGAGTCTGGACATACAGGGGAGTAGAATAATGAAGAGCCATCAAAACAGTGCACTTCCAGGCAAGACAGAGCGAGCACAAGGCTTGCACAGGATCAAGCCAGCTAAAATCCTAGCACGAATCAGGGAGGGGTTCATGAAGTCCCACATCTATCTAAGGAGCTGTTGATAAGTCAATGCATGGCTTTGACTCTCCCCAAGGAGGGAGAGTCAGGGAGAAGCAGTGAGGGGATAGGAGAGGAACTAGAATGGGGGCAGATTTGATCCAAATGCATCATATGCATTTTTGAATATTAAATAAGGTATCAAAACACAGGAAAAGTGAGAAAGGCCTTGGAAAACTGAGAACGCACTGCCTTCAAGAGCTTATTGTGTAAGGAAACATGAAAGCTACACAGTTGACACCCGAGCAGTTTAGGCTGTGGTTTTATGCAGAGAAGGCTGTGGACTCCAGTGAACCAGCCTGAGAAGTTGGCTCTAGGCATCCTTCAAGGGATCAGAACGCTGGGGAAACTGAAATGATTAACATTTTCAAAAACAGAAGAATCCAGGTTTCAGTCAATGATCATTCTTCTTACTTAGATTTTAAAACGTCTGGTAGGGTTTTTAGAGCCCAAATCCACCACTAAATCCCCCTGTAGGCACTGCGATGTTTTCATCCATTGTCATCGACTCTCAGACCAGTAAATGTCCTCTAATATGCTAATAAAATCGGTTTCAGTTACGTTCCAACTTTTTCCTTTGAGCAATTGCTTTTGATGTGACATCTCTCTAGCCTTTATTATTTTAAAAGATATGAGTCTGAAAGAATAGTTAACTAAAAAACACAGTTCTTTTGTGTGGACTGGCACATTTAAGGATCAAAAGTAGGTCATAGGGCTTTTGAAGTGGGCGCAGAGTAGATTTGTGATATAGTGATGCAGATTCTGGAAGATGACAAGCAGCTTAATTTTAATAAACTAAGTTGACCCTAGAATGATCAAAGATATAATAATAACCCATTTCGATCTGTAAGTTGAACAGGTAGGCAGGAGGCAATAAGGAGTATGTGGCATCAGAAGCTGCCTGGCTTCAGCTCTTGTAACTCTTCCGTGGCCTTAGCATCCTTCCATACATATGAAATACCCACAACTTACACACACGCAGTGCTCTGGAGAGGCTTTCTGACTCCCCAGAATCTTTCCAGTTCTGTAAGTGCAAAGTGTTGTCATTAATAACATACAGATCATAACAGCAATCACTCTGTTGAAGAGATACCTGAATTCCTGTGCTTGCTCTAATACTATTCACAAGAAGCAAGATATGGAGGCACTGTAAAACGTCCAAATGTTTATTCCCAGGTGAGTAGAAAATGGAATATGGATGGACACACACACACACACACACACACACACACACACACACACACACTGCAGCCTTTAAAAAGAGGGAAATGCAGCTATTTGTGATAACATGAAGTAGATGAGCCTGTAAGACATCATGCTGAGTCACATAAGTTAGACACAGAAAGGCAATTCACTCTATAAGTGGATCCTGAAAAACTCATAGAAACTGTTAGAAAAAGGGCTGGCAGGGATCGTGGGGAGCCATTGGTCAAAGGTCATAGACTTTCAGTTGTCCATTCTGGGGACTATTATGTAAGAATGCTTGGGGGTAGTGAAGGGCGAGGGTCGAGGGAAAGAGAGCTTGGGGGAGCGGGAAATCCCAGCTGGATCAACAACAGAGAAGGAGAACAAGGAATAGGAGACCATGGTAAATGAAGACCACATGAGAATAGGAAGAAGCAAAGTGCTAGAGAGGTCCACAGAAATCTACAAAGATTCCCCCACAACAGACTGCTGGCAATGGTCGAGATACAGCCCGAACTGACCTACTCTGGTGATGAGATGGCCAAACACCCTAATTGTCATGCTAGAAACCCCATCCAACTACTGAGGGATCTGGATGCAGAGATCCATGGCTAGGCCCCGGGTGGAGCTCTGGGAGTCCAATTAGCGAGAATGAGGAGGGTTTATATGAGTGAGAATTGTTGAGACCAAGGTTGGATAAAGCACAGGGACAAATAGCCAAACGAATGGAAACACATGAACTATGAACCAATGGCTGAGGGGTCCCCCAACTGGATCAGGCCCTCTGAATGGGTGAGACAGTTGATTGGCTTGATTTGTTTGGGAGGCATCCAGGCAGTGGGACCGGGTCCTGTGCTCATTGCATGAGTTGGCTGTTTGAATCCTGGGGCCTATGCAGGATCGCTTGGCTCGGCCTGGGAGGAGGGGACTGGACCTATCTGGACTGAGTCTACCAGGTTGATCTCAGTCCGCGGGGATGGCTTTGCCCTGGAGGAGGTGGGAATAGGGGGTGGGCTGGGGGGGGAAGGTGAGGAGGGCGGGAGGGGGGAGAACAAGGGTATACGTGGCTGATATGTAGAACTGAATTGTATTGCAAAATAAAAATAAAAAAATTAAAAAAGAAAAAGAATGCATACAGTATTTGGAATTAGCCAGGTGAATGGTCCTTCAGAACTCTTTACCACCACAGAACAAAAGGGGGTATATGGTGATGGTTGTGCTAATTGCTTGATATGGTTATCTATTTTACAGCAGAAACATACATCAAACATTTGAGTTGGATGCTTTAAAGATGCATAGTTTGCCAATTACATATCAATATAGCAGGAAAAAATGGAAAATAATATCTTAAGAGATTAGAAATAGCAGTGAAAAACATGCTTGTTCTTTTAGGTCTGCTTTTAGGGTTGCGGCATATTATAACAATCAATGTACCTTGTGAAATAAATCAGTATTCTGTAAGAAAATGAAGCTAGAGAGCTTGAAAAGCTCAATTTCCTGATTAAATTTTTGCCCGGGGCCAACCCTGTGTTCCTCTGGAAAGTGCTTAGGAGCTATGCGTGTTCTTTTACCCCTCTGGGCACTTGACTATGCAGAGAGCTCCATGAAGGAAATTGGAGAAGTCAGGCTCCAGTTGTTGAGCCTGCAGAGCCCGGGCACCCTTCAGCCAGCTGCTTCCGACACAAGAGTCATTGAGCACTCCCTGGTACTTTGGGTGTGTATGTCCTTGGCCATGGCTGTGGCATTTTGGAGAAATCCATGTAGCAGTTCACTTGGAATTGTACCAAGCCTGACCTCCAGGTCACTTACATTCTTGACCTTTAAAATGTGTCGCAGTCTAAATTGTCAAGGTGAGAGAGGATGGGGAGCCTGAGGCCCCAACGGGCAGCTCTGGTTTATACTAACTGACTGAGTTAGGCTGCTATAACAGGCTGTTGGAAAGAAGGACCAAAGGTAGCTGTCCTCAGGGCTTAAGAGATGAAGGGAAGTCACTGATATTTAGAGAGGTGGAGATGATGAGAAAGAGGGAGAAGAGAGCAAGAGGTACCCAGGGTTATGATTCTTCAAGAAGGCACGATCAGGGCAATCATGATGCCTTACGGGTGCTAATCTAAAACTTGACACAAATACTTTGCCTTGCTATTTCTTGAATCATTAAGAAGCATTTATGGAAGTCACAAACCAGCTCCACTCTCTACGTAGTTCATCAGTAAAGGAATATGCTTCATGAAGACTGTCTTTTACAATATAAACGGATGTTTGAGTCAGAAATTGAGGGATGGGCCTTAGATGCTGCTTTATTTCCTCTGTGCTTTCAGAGTTTTGAAGTTTAGGGTTTTCAAACTGCCACTGAGGCTTTTATTCTGTTCCTGGGAGATTTACCTCCCGACAGGTGGCTGCCGCCAGGTGAGAGATGGCACTAGACATTGCCATCAGTTGCTCAGCCTTCCTTCCAGCTGGCAGGTGCAGCTAAGCACACAGCCACTGTAGCCTGGACCCTCACTGTGCTTACCCATAAATGAAATACAGCGGACAGCAGAAATGAGCCCTATTACTAAATCACAGGCTCCTACTGCTAAGAGCCCTGCTGCAAAACAACAAGAATATACCCGAGCGCTAAGTGATGCACTACCTATTAGAGATGATAACTCTCATTTTGTTCTGCGATGGCATTTTACTTGTATCCAAGACTGGTTGGTTGAGAAACTTTCTTCACAGCTGTACTATCCATGCTTTGTAAGTTTTCCGCACAGGTACCCTTTTAGTTTAGAGAAAAATCTCTTAGTAGAAATATTAGTCTTTTTACACTGCTCTTGGAGATCGTGGCTATCCATTTTGGTGGTCTCTCTGGATCAAACTGTTACTCTCCTAGGCCTGGACTGACACTCTGGATTACCGTGAGATGCTCTTGTCCCTGGGTAGAGTCTGACGAAGGGGAGGACCAAGGCTGAGGTGATCATGATCACTGTCCTGACTGTGAGAGTCTGAGGTTCGGGGTCACTGCAGCTTTCCTACCGTGCAGAAGAGAACCTTGTTTGGGAAGCAGCCCAGTCTGGAGGCTACAGCTCTCCTGCCAGTACTGAGCCATGAAAGAGGCAGTGGAGGATGCAGTAAAACTGGGTATGTCAGATGCTGGGAACCCTTGGAAATTCTCCAGTACAGAAGGACACGTTCTACTTTCTGATCAAGGATAAAACATGGCCGACAGCTTTGTGCGTGAGGGTGTTTACTTGACTTTATCCATGAAAATCTTTTTGACTCAGCATCCCAGAGAGTGACCGCTGTTACGAACATGGAGACTTCCTTTGAGAAAGGACCTGCAGCCCAGTAGTATGGATGCTATCCTCTTTAGCTGCTAGGTCCTTCAGGGTACCAACACCTTTCAATGCTTAAGCAGGACTATGGTGAAGAGCTAGCATGATTTCCTTCCTTAGCTCTTGGTACCATCATATAAACAAGGAGATCTTCCCAAATGGCAGATGGTTAGTGCATAAGTGGGAGAAGTTGTGTTTCTTTATTTTTTATGCTAATATTTCTAGGCCATAGCATGTTGCCTGGCACGAAATAGGAAAGTAATTAAATTTTGCTGAGAAACCCTTATCCTAGCAGTCCATCTGAGGCATTGGAACATGGTGGAGGAAACATTGTTTCCTCTGTGCCGGTTGCTGACTGTGTGACATTGATGTGACATGGGAGGGGAGCATCTGTAGATTATAGAAGCTATCTGTGGTTATCATCATTTTGAGCTTGCTATAGTTTTACTATGGTCCCTGTCCCCAATCCTCTGCCTCATGTGCTGATGTGGAAAAGCATATGGAACAATTAATTCTAACCTGTCTGCTTCGAGGACCATGTTGTGCGCCTCCATGTTTTCATTCAAGCAAGACAGGACTGTGTCCTTTAAAATTCATCTGGGATGTGGAGAGTGTGTGGTTTTAAGAAGGAAGCTGACTTAGGGTTTTAAAATGCAGGTTGGAACCATCCACTTCCCTTCACCCTCTCCTTTCTTCTCAGATCCATACTCTCTTGTCCACTCTGGAAATGCCAGCTAACATTTACAAGCATCCCTGGAGATGAACGCTGTTCTCTTCTTAGAGACAGAGCCTCTGAGGTCCTCCTGCTAGTGAAATTACACTTCAAAGCACTCTCCATTTCAGACTCATAAATCAATGTGGTATCAGAGATGTGGCTTTGAAAATGAAAGCCATTTTGAAAGCTGGAATGTGAGAGCAAGCCTGCATTAGGGGCCCCTCTTCTGTGCCTCTCCTCGGCACTGCAGCCACCATTAGCAGCTTTGTTTGTCTGTTTTTAGGACTGTTTGTTTGTGCTCAGAGAGAAGGAACGGTAGCCCATCCACCGCTGTTTCTCTAGCTGATTTCTGATCAACGTAAAAGGATGCGGGCCTGTACACACGGCTGAATAAACGAAAGTGACAGCCCAAAGTGGCTTCAGTCTACGGAACACAGGCATCTCACTCCGAAGTCTCTGGATTAGTTTAGGTTGGTAAGGAATACTCTTTTGTAATAAAGGTTTGTAAAGGTTAACTGATAGGATATATACATCATGTCGCTCAGAGTAGTGACTTAATATTTGTTCCTTAGATCTTTCACAAGCATATTGCTGTAAAGATTTATTTAATAGTATTCCTAATAACCACAGAATGGTATACCCGTTTTAATAGCACACAAAAGAGCTGCTGCATCTTTGGCTGTCTTACGTTCCTGTCTGATGGCTTGCTGATGTCCATGACAAGAGTGGAACTTCCTGTGCCAAAACGCTTGTCTCTGTGGCCAACAGGAGTTGCTGCAACTGAGTTGGTCCAACAGGAGCTAAATTGAGGGAGGCTTGCCAGCTTGGGATTTGGCACCCATTCCAGCTTCCAGGAAGGACTGGTGAATACTTTCAGTGTCTACATATCGTGAAAGGGTTTTTGATCTTGATAAGGAAACCGCTGCCCACAGGTTGCTGCTCAGTGACAACCACCTATTTGCTGACCACAGCGAAAGACCTCTTGGATTCTAGAAAAGCAGCAGAGGCAGACAACCAAGGGCACGCTGATAGGCAGCTCGTGGTTGCTCTCCGCCCTCTTGGGGGTTCAAACAACCCTTTCACAGGGGTCACCTCAGACCACTGGAAAACATGATTCCTAACAGTGGCAAAATTATAGTCACGAAGTTGCAACAACAAAAATGAATTGATGGCTGGGGGTCACAACATGAGCAACTGTTGGGTCACAGCATTAGGAAGGCTCAGAACCACTGCTTTGGAATCTCCTATCCTTCCCCTTTGCAAAGTCCTGTCTAAACCCAGAACAAAGAGCAGGGCAGCAGCTACGTGTCCCAGGAACCCTCTGCTGCTTTTGCCTTTCTCTTGAGGGTTCCCCTTCCCCTGCTGTTCAGTCAACTGCCTTGGCTTTCACACTGGCCTACTGCCTGTGGGTTCCATTCATGGGACTTGTGAGACAGGAGCCCGGGCTTGGCCTTTGATGTTGGTACTGGTGACTGGTGATTGTTACGGACCTTTGCACCCACAACAAGTCCTCCTGAGTCTGTTGACCAGACTCCATTACACTCACAGAGATCACCTGAGTCTCAACCTTGAGGCTTACCTAAGATCATCATTATTTGTGGAACTCTCTTTATTTAGCTAAATTCTTTTGGCAAGCACCAGGAATTGAGGCAACAAAATCTTGTTTAGGATCTGATAACTTGCAATATCCCCTTAAATAATCTCTTCACTTCTTAGTTTCCTCTAGTAAGGAGATAATACTATTTATTAGACTGGCTCCCTGCACTGTCTGCTAAATTGATAGGTGTGGAAAGTCTTACAGAGTATCTGATAGAAGGCATTGCGGCAATAAATAATACAACACTTTTATCCCATAGTAAAACTTCAATTTGGGTTGGCTAAAAATCGTATTTGTACAAATTAATACAAGAAAACATAACATACCAAATATGGTATACACATCTATAATCTCATATATGCATCATCATCAAAGATATAAGGAAGACTAACATGCTACATGGAATGCCAACCTGTTGAAAAAATTAAAATATCAAATGATAATTGCTTAACGTTGTATTGTTGGAAAATGCACGTGTGTTAAAGCCAGGCTATTCCTTTTGCATCAAAAGCCAGCACAGTGAGTCTAATCCCCCTCCTAAATTGTTAGATTGGACACAAATAGGCAGGGAGTAGTTACATTTCTTCTGACCCTGAAATAAATATCACAGGACAGAGCAATATTAAATTCCAGACATAATAGTCTGACTATACAAAAATACCTGAGTTCTGAGTAACTGTCTCCCCTTGCAGTGAGCAAACACATCATCATGGATAAGGTGTGTCTGACAGATGGGAAAGCCACCAAGTTATTGGAGAACGCTCGCCTGTCTGTCCTCCAACAGGTGAGTCAGCACCATCGACATTTTCAAATGTCAGCTACTGGATTCTTCTTTAATTAGTTGCCACAAAATATCATTAGTTCATTTATTCAAAAAACCTCTTATTTGAGTACTTGCTAGACACTAGGTACCATGGCAGGCTGCAGCGAGTGTCAAAGGTGAATACTAGATCAAATTTTACTTAAAGAGTCCACAGCCCTTTGCAAAAGATGTCAACTTCATCACTGAAGGATGCAGATACGTGTGCATGGGATGAACAAAGAGACGGTCCTGTGTGAGAGGGAAACACACACAAATCAAAGGGCCCCTTCAGCTTTTGGACATATGGGGGCAATGGGTGTCACACGGGCTCAGGGGTTTGCAAGGGCACTCCAAAGGACACAAAGTTTCAGATTGCATTGCAGAAGGCCACAGATGATAGGGTGAGCTGAGCTCCCTCCCCTCTTTGCTGCCAGTGGAGGCTAGTCTGGTGGTAGTGGGGGTTCACAGTAAGGGTATTAGGACAGTAGGGGGAGGTCTTGGAAGGATTGCCTATGGGGCAATCAGTACCTGTAGAATGAAACTGGACCCCTATTTCACACCTCTATTTTTTCTCAATACCCCCCTTCTTGGCCTACACTGTTTCTGTCCCTTTCCGAGTCTTGCCCTCTGCTTCTCTCTGTTTTGAGCTATGCTCATACTTTATACGCAGCTAGGGTCAGCTCATCCATATTTATGTATGAAGGACTCTCCAAGATTCCCCTCCCACAGTGTTAGACAGAACTGCAGGAGTGTTTTATAGTATCCTCTGAAAGTTTCCTCTGTGTGGCTGTTGTGCTGTGGATATTTCTGTCCCCATAATCTCCAAATTCATCTATTGAAGACTGGATCGTCATTATTTCAGGTTATGTCCTATTGGGTGGAGCTGTTCCATCTAACTTGGAAGGTTTCCTCCCCAAGGGAGGAAGGAAGTGCATAGTAACAACATTTAGTCTCAGGAAGCTCTGAAAAGGGATGGGATTCACAAGGACCCTCCGCAGTGACTGGAGAGAAAAAACTCTCCAGTGAAGCTGCCTGTATAAGCAATGCAGCCGCCTTTGAGTCACCGGTTCCCCCCCCCCCCCCCCCCCCCCCCCCCCCCCCCGCCATCACCCTTCCCATGCTCCTGTAACTGATCCCTCACCCATTGCACTGCAAGTAACCCCTCACCTATGCTGGATGGGAGTAGCCCCCATAAATTCATTGGGTCACCGAGCTAGACTTAGTTGGAATCCTAGATGACTGGCATTCTAGAAGAGGAAGAAATCAGCCTCGGTGGAGCATCCCAGTGAGTGAATAAATGCCATTTTCTCCAATATTTGAGCTAGTCATAGATCTGTTCAGTCAAAAGCCAGCTGATTCCATCAGACCAGCAAATGCTTGTTTTTCTTCCCTCGCCACTCAGGCTTTTGGGAGTGTGTTACTCAGTGTTGCTGTGACTTGAAACCACTGATGAAGAGAATGAAAGGCGAATGAAGTAACAACCTAGGCACCTCGGTGGGACCCAGTTTTCAAATCCTTGGATTAGACATGTTCTGAGCTCCTGGGATATTGGCTTCTCATCCTGAGGAAAGTAAATGTGGTCTGAGCGATGCTCTTTTTAGAACCTCATGTGTTTCAGAGCCTAGTTTCCAGGCTCACACTAATTAGACTAGAATCATGAATCTATTGTGTCCAATAGACTCCTAAAATGGGGGAAATAATCTCTCAGTTACAGGAGTATTTTGGGACTGAAAAAGATGGCCAATCTGGACTTAGTCCACACCTCTACCTATCTTCCACCCAGAGGCAGGAAAACACAGGATGCTCTGAGCACAGGGATGTGGTGGAGACTGTGTACGGTTTCTCTGTTTTTATTTTCATTTGATGTGTTTGGGTGTTTTGCCTGCTTGTGTGTCTGTGTACCACATGCATGCCTGGTGACCAGGGAGGCCAGGAGAGCTATTTGGATCCCTGGGACTACAGCTATAGAGTCACTACATGGGTGCTGAAAATTGAACCCAGCTCCTCCTAAGAGCAGCCAATGCTCCTCTCTGCTGAGCCCTCTCATCAGCCCCCTTTCCTCTGTTTTTAAAAAACGATTCAAATACATTTACTGTCATCATAAAATATTTTGTGACACACAAATGCACGTAAATTTGTGTACATACATGTGCAAATGTGTGTGTGTGCATACGTACTGTGTGTGTGTTCATGGCTGTATTCCCCAATTTTATAGTCAGCTCTGTCTGTTCAACATCAGTTGTCTGCCACACAGACTTTTAATGAAAGATGACTTGAGGAGATGCTTGGTTGATATCTAGTTAACAAAGCTGAATATATTTCTCTTTGTCCTTCTTGCCCTGAAGAATTATATCTTCTTAATGTCCATGCACAGAACTGTAGAGAAAAAGAGGAAGGAGAGTGAGCTTCCTACAGGCGGCCACAAGGTGGCGGTGGCGCACACCGACCGCTGAGGTGCTCGGTGAGCCAATCCCCTGGGCTGGCAATGGTGGAGAACTTTGTGCGGCAGCCTCCTGTCAGCATCAAATCGCACCGAAAGAGCAAGGATCTTTCTAGTGCAGAATGCTAATTATATAAATGGACGGAAAAACCGGAGAACTGTCTACTCCGGGTCATCCCAGGATCACTTTGCTGCCCTGGCTTGTGCAGGAAATAAAAAGGAACCATAAAGTTCGAGGCCAGCCTGGTCTACAGAGCGAGAGTGAGATCCAGGACAGGAACCAAAACTACACGGAGAAACCCTGTCTCGAAAAAACCAAAGTAATAATAATAATGATAATAATAATGATAATAATGATAATAATAGTAATAATAATAATAATAATAGAAAGGCAAAGGTTTTCACCGTATGGAAATATAATCTCTTTGTGCAGGTTTCTCTGTTTTCCGATTTTAGACCTACCGCTCCTTGTCAACTTCTGTTAGTGGAGCTGGAAGTGGATGTGCTGGGTCTTGTCAAATGCTCACTCACCTCAGCTCGAAGGAAGGGCCATTCTTCTGTTATAAGCGCTGCATGCAGGCGGAGTTTTCCCATCACAACCTGGCTGCTTTTGGCTGCTCTTCTAAGGCTGTCCTGCTGAGTGCAAGGCCTTACCAACAAAATAAGTGGCCAGCATTGGAGACTTTAGTTTGGTGAGTTTAAATTATTGTAGCCCAGTGCATCAGATTGTTACAGGAGCTGGAGTTTCTTTGGGGATGTTTTGTGAGGTATGCTAAGAGGAGTCTGGTATCAGATACATTTGGGGAGTGCTGGTGATAACAGCAGGTTGCCGCTGCTTCTGTATCTCACAGCCACGAGCTTGCTCTTTTATACAGGACTATTCTTTAAGAAAGAGCTATAGTGTGTGCGACCATCAAACAGGCAGCCATCTTCTCTTCTCTGTTTGGAGAAAACGTAGTGACGTTTCCTAGGACACCAAGGTCCTTCTGAGTGTAGGGTAAGGAATGGTGGCCCCACTGATCTCTTGTTACATCTGTCTTTGTCTCGCTGCAGAATGAACCACCACCAAGAGTGACATCCTAAGAGAACAGTCATTGTATTACTATCAAGACGCTCCAGCCAGGAATTTGCCAAGGGCACAGCGGGGGTAGCTGCCTCTGTTCCAGAAGTCTCAATGCTCAGCAGGAAAAGGCTCTAGCACTCTTGGTGACTCACTGGCTCAAATCTTTAGGGTCTTTGTTCTCTTCTGTCAGGCCTGATACCTGAGCTGGGGCTGTTAGCAGGACACCAGTACATGGCACCTCTATGAAACTGACATTGTGATGATCAGTGTTAATTGTCCGCTGGACAGAATCTAGAAAAACCTGGCAGATGGGTCCTTAAGGATGCCTTCGGGGGATTATCTTGATTGCATTAATTGATATGAGAAGACCCACCTTAATTGTAGGCAGGAGTCCTGGACTGTATAAAATGGGGACTGTGGACTGAGCACTAGCATGCATTCATCGTTCTCTGCTTTTAATTGTGAAAGTGATGTTACCATCTGCTTCAAGCACTTGCATTTTTTCACTTCCTTTGAGTTGCTTTTGTCTGGGTATTTTATCATGGTGGCAAAGACAAGAAACTAAGACAGGCATCTGTACAACATTTTGGCTGGGTTCAAAGAGTGAGCATCTTGAGAGACCCAGGCAGACAATCTTATCTTGGATAGTACCTAACAGTCTTCTTATAGTCACAAGCCCATTTGAATTCACAGGAATATCTTGCACAAATTGCCAATGTCCCTTTGTAAGAAGATGGTGTGGGGTGCGGTTGTCGTGGACATATTTAGAAAATTCCATTCTGCTCCGTGAATCAACACTTTGTCTTCAGAATGCTTTCAGTGAGCATCTGCGGGGATGGCTGAGATTCACAACCCTAAAATCAGAAGTTACCTACATGTAGTTACATCCTTGAAGTTTATTATCCTTTGAAATATCAGAGCTCAAAGGCAGGCTATGTATTTCTTCTGGCCATAAAGCATTGCTTTCATTTCTGAAGGGAGGGGGTACAGCCAGGTAGTGAGGATGCTGGGACATATAAAATTTTAAAGTTCTTTTTTGAGAAGCTCGTAGTCTGTTGGGAGAAGGCAAAGTTGTCAAGAAAATAAGCACAAATACAGAGGGAGAACTTGGGAGTTAGGCGAAGAAGGTTTCAGAGATGCGGTGAATTGTGGACTAGGATTTGAGAGATTCGAAGGGTTTCAGGAGATAACATGGAGCTGGGTAGGACATCCATTCTGTAGGGAAGCTGGGTAGGGAGTGAATAGGTATGCTGTGCTTTAGGGAACTCAAGTAACTGATACATGTATCAGACTAAGTTATATAGTATCTTTTTTACTGTACATGTCCCTTCCCACAATGCATCTGATTTTAATCATATGTCTGTCCACTTATCCATAGGCATATGGTGGTAAATAGGTAACTCCTCTGTGAGGACACAGTTTGCTATATTGTTCATGCACTCCAAAACAGACAGAGCAGAATAGGCCATTGCCTATAGTTCTCAGATTGTTTCAGGATGTGTTTGGATAGAACTCAGTTTTTGTCAAGGGGCTGCTAAGGGGAGTGATTTACTTCTGTTGTTCAGAGAGGGGTGTGTACCTTAATGCAGGTAGGGGTCCTAGCTACATTTTTGGATTTTGGTTGCAACACTATCCTGTTCCTGCATCAGGACTAATGCTCAGCTAGAATGGGTCCTGAACATGAGAGACAGTGTTCTTTCTACTAAGCCGTATTTCTAGCCCACAGATGTCTTAAGAGCCTTCAGAGATCTTAACTCAAAAGGTCTGCAAGGCCTTCTGTGGTGCTGGGTAGGTGGAAAGGAATTAATCTCTGACCTAGGATAGGTGAGTCAACATGGAGCTGGAAAATGTGCAGAAAACACTATGACTTCATTGTTTCATATCTATGACAGGTTCTACAGGTCCAACACCTGTCCTCCAAACCTGTGGCTGTTCTTTAGATCTGTTCTCCCAAAGTTCATGTGTTGGAAACACAATCTCCATGTCTTCCTCTCACACTACACTGTCCTTCCATTTGCTGCCTCGGCACGGCCAGACATCAGCACCATGCCTCTAGAACCATGATCTAGATGAACCTCTGTTCTCTATAACCACTTAATCTCAGGTATTCTGTTATAGTAGAAGAATGCATACCGAGAAACCTGTTAAAAACAAACCCCTGTCAACTACCCCAGCATACATATCATCAGGTACTTGCCATAAAACCAAAATTCCAGTTCCCCTAAGCCATTCCAAGGTCATGTCTCTGAACACTTTGTATCAAAGTACTTGGGAGATTATTTTATTTAACATTCATCCTTTCCTACACAAGTGACATTTATTGTCAGGACTGCCACATGACAATGATGCAGCGATTAGAAGCCAATCCATAGCAGCACTCGCTCTGTCCTTGATCCATTTCCTTTGATATCTTCTCCACACACTTGGGGGAAAGATGAAATAAAATCAAGCCAATCACTCTTCTTGGAGGTGATATTGAAATGCCTGCAGAACCATAAGATTCCTGCCAAATCTTGTAAGTCAGACTAAAACTAACCATTTTAAGATAAGATTAAAAGGATGAGGCAAAAGGAAGCATTATGCCAAAGATTTGAACAAGTCGATTGAAAAAACAAAACTTGAGTTTACTGGAGGGAGATCTGACAAGTGTTACTGAAGTAAAGTTAATGGTTGGCTTCACAAACTGGTACCTTAGAGACACACAAAGATAACTAGGGAATCAGTTCAATTGGATAAGTGTTTGCCTGGCATTCACGAAGCCCTAGGTTTAATCTTTAGTGCAATAATAATAATAATGATGATAATGATAATAATAGCACAAACAACAACAACAACATGAGTAATGTAAAATTCAAGCCGTTCTTGACTACATAGCAAGTTTAGAGCCAGATTAGAAAACCTTATCTCAACAATAAGAACAAAGGCACATAGTAGGTGGTACCACTGCCTAAAGTTAGCTCTGTATAAGAATAGTCCTTAACCCTCAATTTTGGGAAACATCTGAATGAAATTCAACAGGTTTCTTCATTAGAGAACCTTGAATAAGCCAATAGACGTTGCAGTACTAGAAGTGGAACAGCGTTTTCCAAACTTAATCGCAACCGATTCTCCCTGCAGAGAAAACAGAACCACTCTGAGGTGCCCATCACCCGGTGAATGGATAAAGAAGTTTGTTATTATACACACTGTAATTTGCTCAGTTGTGAAAACAAAAAAGGAAGAAATAAAGTTCTCCAGTAAATAGATGAACTGGAGAACTTATATCAAGTGTGATATAAGTAAAGTTAATGGTTGGCTTCACAAACTGGTACCTTAGAGACACACAAAGATAACTAGGGAATCAGGTCCAGAAAGAGGCATCTCAGGTGACTTCTCTCACATGTGGATCCCAGCTTGGCTCTTTAGATTTGTGTGTTTTACATGCAGCACCCGTGGAAGCCAGCAGACTGAAATGGGAAGGGCAGGTTTGGGGATGCTTTGAGGGAGAGGGGACAGTAGATAACTGCTGTACTATGTTACCATGCTATGCTGTGCTGTGCTGTGCTGTGCTATGCTGTGCTGGGCTGTGCTGTGCTGTGCTGTGCTGTGCTATGCTATGCTGTGCTGTGCTGTGCTGTGCTGTGCTATGCTGTGCTATACTATATTACCATGCTATGCTGTGCTGTGTGCTGTGCTATGCTATGCTGTGCTGTGCTGTGCTGTGCTATGGTAACTATGAAAATGGAGAAGAGGAATAGTGGGAGTGGAAATGTTAAGCAGGGATGTGGCAGGGGATGAGCAACTGAGGGACAAGAGGAGAAAGGTTAACCCAAATGAAGGCTGAACAAAAAACCCAAATGGAAACCTAATAGTTTGTAAGTTAGATATTTAAAGGGAGGAATCCTGCATGGCTGATGAATCCTTGAAAGCCAAGGGTTATTAAACAAAGTTCCAGTGCCAGACGTGGGATATGTCCTTGAGTTGTTGGTCAGTGAGGCCCGAGAGGCCTCAGACAGTATAGGCTCCTGCTGTTCTTCTCAGTTTCCGATGAGACGTAGCTAATGAGGCCCTATTGCTGAAGAGAGAGTACATACCTTGGTTGTGTGATATAGGGAAATGAAACTGAAACGGAACCAGAAAAGTCTTCCCTGCTTCCACATTCCCAGAAGGTGTTGTGTAGGCTGTTGGGAGAGAAAGGGAATCAGTGTGAACTTTAAAAAAAAGTAGCTGTGAACTCCATAAATTTCCAATCAACCTACCAGGCAATAAGTGACCACTGGAATAATAGTAGCAAGAATGTTATGGGGTAATCAATCACTCTGATTGAATTTGAACTGGCTGTGCTGGCCATGAGTCGGTTCCAACCTCCAGAGACAGGGACATGCCCACACCAGGCCTCTCTGTCCATTCTGCCCACCAGTGGATCCCTGCTGTCTGAGAACTCACCTCCCCACTTGGAGGAGAGCCTAATTAGGGTCACAGGAGGAGCCAGTCTCAGACTTTCCTGTGGGCTGGGTAAAATACTCTGCATATGGCCCGTATGGCCCACTGATGATCTTCCTCAGTCCCTGATTGAATGTGAGATCCCTTTCACAGGAGCGAATTCATTCTTGGTACTGTAATCCCAGTCAAAACTCATGGTGGAGGAAGTCTTTGGCCCTAGGTAGGAACTTGACTATTGTGTAGCTAAATGGACATTGCTCTAAATGGTCTTCTAAGTGTTTATGTCTAAATCCATAGACAAATGGTACCACAAGCCTTCATCAAAGAAGGTTCTCTTTGCAGTGAATGGCAATCGATGCTGAGACTCATGGCTGCTTAGGTGCTGAGAATAAGTGATAGTTGATTGCTCAGTCCTAAATGGGACATTTATACAATCCCCTCTGAAGCTCAGGGAAATCACAGAAAAGCATCCAGAAGATGAAATGAGGATCTGTGAAATGACATCTTCAGGATGTAGTCATTGTAATCATGATCCCATAGCAGCTGAGGTTACCTCCACTGAGCCATCCAAAGACTGGTCCTGTGGTTAATCAATCATGGGTCAGGGAGAAGCTTATGGGCTCAAACTCTCCCTTGTGAACTATTGATTAGTGATGGATTCTGAGGGGGAAGCAATTGTCTCCAGTGGTGAACCTATAGAGAAGCCCAGCAGGTGCCAAAGGACAGTTCCAAACCCATGGGCACACAGACAGCTCTGGTTAAACCCAGTGGGTCACAATACAAAGCAAAAAGACATGAATGTGAGAATGGAGTTGTCAGGGAGAGTGAAGACTGATGGGGTGGGAGAGAGATATAAAAGGATGGGGATGAGAAGAAACAGAATGCATTATATAAATGTACAAAATAGTCAAACACAAATGTAATAAAATTATTTTTTAAATGTTTCATTCATTTGATAAATTGTTGGAAATAGTCATCTAGATGTTTGAGATGACTTGGATCTAATTTTGATCAATAGGTAGATTTGTATGTTAGCTTGCTCTTGCTTAGCTCTCATGACCCCTCCCCAAAGTATAATATAGCAATAAAAACAAGATGCAATCCCATTCATTTTATATTGATTAGGCTGTTTACTTGTCAAACACACAATGCAAGCTATGTTCTAAAGCATGTCATTATAGTGGTTTTAATTATCCCATTTTGCTAATGAGGGAACTTCCCCAAGGGCAGCTTTTTAATATAATAGAAGTTGCACAGGTATAAGTGGCAGAAATAGGATCCAAATATGTGTACCCTGTGTCTAATGTCATATCCTTCCCTACCACATCTGAATAAGTGCTTTTCATATTGGCTGCCACACTCAGCCACCCTAAAGAAACCAAACTGGTAACAATACTCCGTATGATGGTAGGGAGACTCTGGTCAGAGAATGTCAGGGAGGGCAGGCCGAATGGCAAGGGTGCCCATGGTTGGTCTTCAGTTCACTATCAGACTGCAGAGCTAAAGGCTTCAGAGGACAGGGAGGGCAGGCTGGATAGCAAGGGTACCCATGGTTGGTCTTTAGTTCACTATCACATTGCAGAGGTAAAAAGGCTTTAGACATCTGCAAAACTACTTCTACTAAAGGTGTGTAAAAAAATGCAAGAAGTATTGCTGGAGTGTGACCAAAAAAATATTGCAACTTCTAAGAGGCATGTTCCTGAGACTGCAGGAATCCCTAGCATATTAACTAACAGCTCTCTGTAGAGAGGAAAAATCATCCTGAATTATATTCTGTTTCTTTAGCCCAGGAAGGTAGGGTGTGTGCTTCATGACAAGGTACCTCTTCTAATTAGTAAGCCCCCACCTCAGGAATTTACAGGTATGTGTGCCCATTGACACCGCGGACCATTTCAAGAATTTACAATAGTTACAAGAATTCAAGAGTTCTCAGTGTGCTTTGAGCTATAATGAAGAGTTTAGGGAAAAAAGCCAAAAGTTTGCAGTTTCTTGATAGACAAAAATACTTGGAAGTTACTGGAAATAATATTCTTGAAGGATTCACTTGTTACATGTCCATGAGAAAGTTAGTCCATTTTTATTATGTATTTTATATACAGAACACACACAGACACACACAGACACACACACACACACACACACACACACACACACACACACAAGATTCTAGAAATGCAACTGAGTATCAAAAACATTCAGAAAAAAATTGCATCTGCATTGAACATGTATATTTTTTCTTATCTTTCCTGGAACAATAAAATACAACAGATATTTAAATAACATTCATGTTGTATTAGGCATTATGGGTAATCTAGAGATGATTTAAATACATAGGATGTATTTAGTCCATTTTTAAGCATTACACCATTTTACATAAAGGATTTGAACATCCAAAGCTTTGGTATTGCAGGGAGTCTTGGAATCAATCTGTTATCGTTAGCTTCAGCTGTCACCTGGACATAGACTTAATCACCTGCACTCAGAACCTCAGCTGAAGAATTGCCCAGACCAGATTGTCTCTGGTCATGTTTTCGAGGCATTTTCTTAAACGTTAATTGGTGTAGGAGGGCCCAGACCACTGTGGTCAGTATCATTCCTAGAAAGAGGGGCCTTTGCTGTGTATGAAAACAAGCCAGAAGGAACGAGCAGTGATCTTCCACCAGTATCTGCTTCAAACTTTTGCCTTGAACTCCTGACATTTCTCAAAGTCAGACCGTAAACCATAAGATAAAATAAATCCTCCTCCCCAAACTGCTTTTGTTCATAGCGTTTATCACAATAACAGAAAGAAAACTAGGGCACAATCTCCTGTGTATCAGGGGAGAAGAACATAGGTAATATATGTGATTTAATATGAATCCCATATTTAATACCAGCTTTTCTCGAGGGGAGTGTTCTCCAGTAGACCTTCACTTGGTGATCAAAATGCTCTCAACACTTGCAGTCATCTCTATTGACATGCAGTTAGTAAGTACTTGAAATGTGGCTGGTATGGCTGAGGCACAGGATTTTTAATTTTATTTTGTTAGCTAATTCATATTTAAATAGCTGTGTAGAGTGAAAAGCTATCTCATTGGTTTGCACAGCTCTAAAGGATGGAAAAATGGGTACTGCTAATACGTCTGTGCAATTTCATTTTCTAAAATGTCTGAAAAATTTTAAATCATTTTAAACATAAAAATTCTAGTCTATAAAAATAAGTTTTCTCACGAAGACAAGAAGAGAAAATTTACAAAATCAGAGGCATAGAGTTAGTAAACTGTAATGACAGAAGACTGGGGAATATTTAAGGATATTCACAAACAAACATACACAGATAAGCAGCAACCAAGCTTTCATTCTTGTCTGAGTTCTGAACGAAATAAATAAGGAACCAGAGAAAAGATTAAGCAAATGGAAGCAAAATATTATTTTCACTGTGGATAAGGCTGATGTTTGGATGGATGTGGTTTGTATTTATGTGTTTGTGGATCTATTATTAAGACACATCTGTGTAGGGAGCATTACCACAGTGGCAGATAGCCTTGGTCCTGAAGGTCCAACCCCTAAGAGGGAGGCCTTTACAGTTGTGTTGACTGCTTGGGTGAATGTGGTTTGTTTCTGTATGTTTATGGACATATCAGTAAGACACATCTGTGTAGAGAGTTACCATAGCCTTGGTCCTGAAGGTCCAACCCCTAAGAGGGAGACCTTTACAGTTGTGTTGACTGCTTGGGTGAATGTGGTTTGTATCTGTATGTTTATGGACATCACATCTGTGTAGAGAGTTACCATAGCCTTGGTCCTGAAGGTCCAACCCCTAAAAGGGAGGCCTTTATGGTTGGTTATATTGACTGCTTAGCTGGTGACAGGGGAGGAAGTATATTCCTTCCTATGGTTCAACCGGCAAATGCAGAGACCAAGGGCTGGGCAATAGATGGGAAGAAAGCTCTTAAGATTTCTTCCTTAGTGGATAAGAGGTGGGCAAAAGGGTTAGGAGAGACTTTGCTGCTAAATTTCAGCCTCGGCAAACAACTTGTCATAGTTTGGTTTCTATAGCTGTAATAAACACATGACTAAAAGCAACTTGGGGAAGAAAGGGTTTATTTCAGCTTACATTTTATAGTCCATCATTGAGAGTAGCAGGGCAGGAATTCAAGGTAGGAACTAGAGGCAGAGCCCATAGAAGAATGCTGCTTACTGCCTTACCCCCACCATGGGATGCTCAGCCTGCTTTCTTATACATCCTAGGACCAGGTACCAGGAGTGGCAGTGCTTATACTAGGCTTGGCCCTTCTACACCAGTCATTAATCAAGACAGTACCTCCACAGAACTGACTACAGGCCAATTTCATGCAGGCATTTCCTTAATTAAGGTCCTATCACCCGAGATAACCCTGACTTGTATCAAGTTGACAAAAATCTAACCAGCACTCAGCATCAGATGTCAGAAGAAAATTCTCATCTTCTACCTGTACCTTCATTCTCCATCAAGATTTTTGGTGGAGAGTGTATCTGGCTTTCAGATGTATTTCACAGAGTAAATGAGGCCATGATCTGGCCACAACCTGATCTTGGCTAAGATAAAATGATTGAAAAGTGCGGAGGTCTCTCCTGTTTAAGATATTACTTATGATTTCTTGGAGTGATGCTATAGGCATTAAACTATAAAGTTTAGGCTCCTTGAAATAAACAGTGTTGTCCCCAAAATGTGGTCTAACGATACATAAAATGCTGCCAAGGGAGCAGACAATAGACCCAAATGTTATAGCATAAGCTGTAAAATTTATGCTAGAAAATAGAGTGGAAAAATTTTGTGAACTCGAGTTAGGCAAAGATTTCACAAATGGAATGAAAAAGCATAGCCCTGAACAACAACAACAACAACAGAAAGAAAATTGGATTTCACTAAGATTAAATTGCTCACTTTTCAAACATTCCATAAGAAAATATATAAAAAGCAAGACCAAGACGGGGAGACAATTTCTCAGAAGGTCCTGTGTCTTACTATTTTTCAGTTGCTGTGACAAAAACCCACGACCAAGGCAGCTTATAGAGGACAGGATATATGGGGGCTTATAACTATAAGCAGAAGGTTCGAGTCCATGACCACCATTCAGGGAATGTGGCAGCAAGCAGTAAGGCACTGGAGCAGTATTTTTTAGTTCACACACCCTTATCTGAAAGTAGGAGGCAGAGAGAGAGAGAGAGAGAGAGAGAGAGAGAGAGAGAGAGAGAGAGAGAGAGAGAGAGAGAGAGAAACTGGGAATGGCATTGTACTGCCTGGTTTTGTGTGTCAATTTGACACAAGCTAGAGTCATCAGAGAGGAAGGAGCCTCAGTTGAGGAAATGCCTCCATGAAATCCAGCTGTAAGGAGTTTTCTCAATTAGTGATCAATGAGGGAGGGCCCAGCCCATGTTGGGTGGGGTCATCCCTGGGCTGGCAGTCCTGGGTTCTAGAAACAATCAAGCTGAACAAGCTATGAGAAGCAAGCCAGTAAGCAGCTCCCCTCAATGGCCTCCGCACCAGCACCTTCTTCTAGGACCCTGACCTGTTTGAGTCCCTGTCCTGACTTCCTTCAGTGATGAACAATGACGTGTAAGTGTAAGCCAAATAAACTCTTTCCTTGCCAACTTGTTTTTGGTCATGGTGTTTTGTCGAGGCAAAACTAACCCTAAGATAGGTATGCACTTTTGAAACCCCAAATTCTACCCCAGTGACAAAATATTCCTCCAACAAGGCCACAGATCCTTAATTCTTCCCAAACAGTTCCACCAACTGAGGACCAAGTATTCAAACATATGAATCTATGAGGGCCATTCTTATTAAAACACATATTTGATAAAAAAAAACATATATTCAAAACAAAGAATCTATATGTTTATCCCCTTTGGTACCTTTTTACTTTGCTTGAGCTGGGGGTGGGGGTCATGACACAGGAGGAGTTAGTTGGAGGGGAGATAAAGTATGTACAGTGCTCATGTATACAATTCTCAAAAAAATATGAAAAAATCCTTACAACTTTTTATTCTCTCTCTCTCTCTCTCTCTCTCTCTCTCTCTCTGTGTTTTAACAAGGTTTCACTATGTAGATCAGACTGACCTTGAATTCACAGAGATTCACTTATCTCTTTGTCTCTCAAATGCTTGGACTAAATGTATGTACCACCACACCCAGCCCACAAATCATTATAACTCTCTAATTTTAAAATTTTGGGGAAAAGATTTTGATTCTTCTCCACACAAGCACATTTGAACAAATGAGGATGTCACTGTTGGTTAGTAGGAAAATGTAATTTTCCTCCCCTCCTCTCCCCTTCCCTGCCCTCCCCTCCCCTCCTTTCCTCTCCTCTCCTTTCCTTTCTTGTGGTTTTAGGGATGTGATCAGGGTTTTGTGCATGTGATCATTCATTCTACCACTGAGCACATATGAATTTTAGAGAAGATGATCTTACTATGTAGCTTTGAATTAAGGATCCTCTTTCTCAACCTCATGAGTGCTGAGATTATATGAATGGGTCCCTAATCCCCACCTAGAAAATGTAATTTATAGTCATAATGGAAAAGCTGTGGCACACCTATGTGGAATGGCTAGAACTAAAAAGAGGGGCCAAAGTAAGTGCTAATGGGAATGTAGAGATTGAATTATTTATTGGGTTGTAAATATAAAAAAAAATTACCTGCTTTAGAAAACAACTGGACAATCTTTAAAAGTTCAACATACCTCATCTAACTACTTCTAAATTCCCAAGATACTGGTGTTCCCTCTTCAGGGTGCCAGGATTGGCCTTCCTAACTGGACTCTTACATAGCACTAATCTGTTCATTACATAGTAACCAGGACAATATTTAAAAAACCCAAGTCACTTCATCATGCTTAAAAACTTGCCATCGGCTTCTCACTGGCCTAAAAGAAAATCCGAAGTTCTCACCTCGGCTTGCAAGGACGTCTGGGACACGGAACACTATTTCCCCAGGAGCTTCTCTCATTACATTGCAGTGGCTGTGGGCTTCTTCCTGCCTTTCACACACACCAAGCATGGTTTTACACAAGCCCTTCCTTGCTCACTCTTCCTTCCTGAGATGGCTGGCCACTAGAGTCTCTTGTCTGGTTCCCTCTCTTCATTGAGTTCAAACCCTTCTAGAGAAGACCATCCCTGACACCAGTCTAAGTGCCATGTGCCACGGATCTATGTCTATGGAACCCAGCACTCCAAATACAATAACTTAAAACCAGGCATTGCTCTGGGTTTACTGGTTTCAGCTGGGTGATTCACCTGCTTCTCTTTGCACAGGCAGCCAGCTTCATCTGGAACCTGGTAGAAACCTGCCTAAGTTGGTGTCTTGTTTGGCTTGATATCCCTCTGTGTGGCCTCCTACTGAAGAGTTTGACTTGGCTCTTTACACAATGTGGCTGGATTCCAGGACAAGGAAGTCTCTCAGAAGGCCTGGCTAGAAAATACTAAGGTATCATCCTGCCACATTCGATTGGCCAAGATTAATCTCAGGCCTTTGTGGAGTCATAGGCAAGAAGATGGTGCTGCCTACTCAGAGGAGCAACACACACACACACACACACACACACATACACACACACACACACACACACACACACACACACACACACACACACACAAACACACAGATATGTGAGAAGTTATTTGCCATCAAATTCCAAGCAATCACACGTGATCTCTCAGGTAATTTCCCCCCAGTGTGTCTCACTGTCTGATATTATGTTTTAGGTTTATATGTTCAATGTTTTCTCTCATCTTCCCTGCTAGACTGTGAGGACTGCAGGAGTTGAGTTCTTGTCTAGTTTCCATACCATTATATCCCTAGTACATAAAGCATTGCTGGCACACCTTCAGTGGAGGGGTGGGTGGCACTCATTCCATTGCTCTTTCAGGGAGGGGTGTCCATCTCTGTAGGATAACACCCTGCTTCTTTCTACTTCATATTTACTTTTCACTAGGAGAAGTAAAATGATTTTTTCTGGCAAGTGTTCTGATAAAATAATCTGATCATGTTCATCATAGACACTTTCCTCTCAGAGCAAGCAAGTCTTTTTCCTTCTTCTATAGGGTTAAGAGTCTGACTCTGTGAGTAGGACCTGGGGCTGACCACAAGGGACAGAGAACAAGTTACTGTAGGTTTACTTCAAAGAAACATCAAGCTTTGGATGGAGACATAAAGTCATACTTTCTCAATAGTTTTACTACTAATAAAAGGATGCTTGGATTTCTATCTGATTATTGCACTTAAAGTTCCTTTGGTTCCAACTTTGGAAACAGAAGGAGGGCACCCCCCAAAAAAAACTAAATGTAGGGTTTCATAAATCTGTAATGATTGTATAAATGATTAAGAGTGTGTGAATGATTTTACCCATTCTGCTTATTATTTCTAAAACCGCATCTCCATTACTTGGTACCTTTGGCCCCCTACAAATCTCAGTCACCACAAAGAATTCAGTTCTCCCAGTATCTTTGAGAAAAGACAACAGTGTTTGAATTCTGGTGTCACACTCGGTCAACATCGACCTGTAGCACTTGCTGTTATTTACTTCTGCTTCATGGGCTCAGCAACCCAGATTGTATCCTTCCAGGACACACCTTCCATCAGGAGAGCAACAGGGGCTTATAAGTTCTCCTGAAGTAGGTGACTTCATATAAATTATCATGGAAACATTTGATGATCATCTGTGTGTCATATTACATATTATCACACTCAAAATCTTACTGGTCGAAAAGAGACTAACCTGAATATATTTTCTTTGTATTTGTGAGCTGATTTCTTATAGTACTGTAAAAGTAAAGAAAGATGTAAGATAAACTGATATGGGATTCTTCTATGTGGGGCTTAAGTAGTTTGGCTTATTAACATTTGTTAACATTATCCTCAAAGTCACACAAAGATCATAAAATCTTTCTTATATGACTCATGGGGCTTTAATGTTGTCATTGTTAACACGAGTGTTCTAATCCCCATCCTGTTGCTATGATAAAACACTCTGGCCAAAAGAACCTTAGGAAAGGAAAGGGTTAATTTGACTTTCAGGTGATAGTCCATCACGAGGGAAGTCAGGAGCTCAAGCTTGCTGGCTCTCTTGCAAGTTCATGCTTAGCTATCTTTTGCATAAAGCCCCGAACCATTCAGCTCAGGGAATGGGGCTACACACACTAGTCTGGCAATCAAGACAATCACCTACAGACATCCCCACAAGTCGGTTTGATCTTGGGAATTGCTCAGTTGAGGCTCTCCTCTCAGATAACTCTAGGCTATGCCAAGTTGATAAAGTTAATTAGGACAACCAATTACTTTTATTTTGAGAAGATATGCTGAGTGCAGATTATCTCATTAATAGCTATACTAATTAACCAGTCTTGGCATAGAGTTTTCCTCTAAAAGGGAAATGAAAGCTGTATCTCTCAGGCTGGTTGCACTCTGGGTAAACAGGAGTTTAGTAGATTTTAATTCTCTTATTGCTTACTTTACATTGTATTTCTTTTACCATTCACTGAATTAATCACCTTAGGCACAGTGACAGAAGTCCTTCTTTTTTTTTGTTTTTTGTTTTTTGTTTTTTGTTTTTTGTTTTTCGAGACAAAGTTTCTCTGTGTAGCTTTGTGCCTTTCCTGGAACTCACTTGGTAGCCCAGGCTGGCCTCGAACTCACAGAGATCTGCCTGGGTCTGCCTTCCTGAGTGCTGGGATTAAAGGCATGTGCCACCACCGCCCGGCTGACAGAAGTCCTTAATTTATGCTTGAGTTGCTCCTTTGCTAAGTGCCAGTCCATGACTATCTGTGCTTTATCTTAGAATGGAGTCCTTAGTGACAGAAGATGAATTTCCATCTGGGCACTAAAACTCAAGGTTGGGAAGTTCCCCCCATTGATAAGGAAAACTTGGGTTAGATTCATCTCCTTTAAGTTATTCTGAACTTCTTTGATTTTGTTTAGGTGTGAGGTTGACCAGATAGTACATGTTATTCTTTGGCTCAATTCTATCTCTGCTATAACTACTGGGTTGTGTCATTATTGCATGAAGATGCCTGTAAACGACATAATAAAACCTGCATGATCACATTCTAGTCAAATATTTGCAGAAATAGGTAGCAGGCCATGTTTGGTCTTTGGTATGTAGGTTATTGACTCATGGTTTAGGGTATCAGAGATGAGAGTGAATGTACTGATCGGGGTTTAAGACAGAGAGGCAAATGAATTGGCATTCAGTTCTGAGTCTACCAGTTTGGTTTAATTCAGTGAGTGTTTATTGTTCTGATGGAAACACTATGGCCTGTGGTGCCTGTCTCCTTTCTCCCCTCTCCAGCAGCGATTCAGAAAGAATGCAGAACCAGTCTTGAATCCTCAAGA
Source organism: Peromyscus californicus insignis (assembly GCF_007827085.1). Classification (NCBI taxonomy): domain Eukaryota; kingdom Metazoa; phylum Chordata; class Mammalia; order Rodentia; family Cricetidae; genus Peromyscus; species Peromyscus californicus. The sequence continues at coordinate 82,242,812 of NW_026294595.1, forward strand.
CAGTATTGCAGGCAGCTGCCATCTGTGTCTCCTGTGTGAGAGGAGACGAACTTGTCACTCCTGAGACAGTGTCAGTTCCTGAAGAGTGATGGGTACCTTGAGGCTGCATAGGCTTGGCTCTAGTTCCTCAAGGACTCAGAATCCAGTGCCACATTCCCAGGTCAAATCTTCTAGAATCCTTAAATGGGCCTATAGGATTTTGCTCAATATTTGCCCGTGGCTGGTTATGAGGATCAAATATGGCACCGTAGGGAAATCGTTCTACACCCTGTCAAACACAGAAATCCTTCTTTATAGACTCTTAAACTTGGTTAGTAAGTCAAAGCAACAACAAAGTATTTATCAAACCTCATCTCATTTCTTAAAGAGCAACAACGAGGAGGATAAAATCCCCATCAATCTTCAAGGTTAACACGAAAACATTCAGCAACTGGGGCGTAAGGGAAGTATCCACCCATAAAAATGAATGTATTTTGAGAAATTAGGCCAAACATTTCACTTTTACAAAACTGATGTATGAATTGTGTTGCCCAAGGTGTCCTTTGTTCTCAAGTCTTATAGATGCCAGGTGACAAATTCTGAAATAGTTCCTAAGGACAAGAATTCAAATACCAGATAGTAGAAAGCATTTTTTTTTTAAAGTGGAGACACCAATGGATGGGGCCTTCAAGGGAAGCTCTTTGAGAGATCTCTGTGGATTAGAATACCTTTTGGTTTCAAGTAATAGAAGCCAGTTTGGTTTCACCTGGGGAAAAATAAGGACTTATTTTGAAGCAAAGTTGTATCCCATAACTCAGGAGCACTTATTATATTCAAACCCCAGGCAGTAACTTGAGATAGATCCTTAAAAACCAACAAGGCCTGTGGGTAATCATTGTATTCTCTCCATCTGATTGCTTCATGTCTTGCTTGTTGTTTTCATTGGCCTGGTCTTCTGTCTACATTCTTATGATGGGGGAAAAGCCAAGCATCATCATCCAAACTCATTCGCTGTTAAGAGTCTAAATGCCAGAGATGGAACTGGAGGCACCAGATGCTTATTCTGTTTCAATCAAGTATGGTCAGCATGGCAGAGATGCCAAAAATGCTTTCCAGTGTTAAAAGGAGATATATTTTGCTGAACAAGTTGGAAATTGACTTACAGATGTGCCAGGCACTCACTTCCTGCTTGATGTTTGATGGCTGTAGTGTTAGGGTATAAGCCTTTGTTGGTTGAGGGGAATAAGTTCATCTTGGTCACGTTGACAACAATTTCATCTCAGTTGCCTTTTCTTCTATACCACATCCTGGCCTTATTTTCATAACTTCTTTCCTCTCCAGTGTGGACTGTTGAGGTGATATAGGGCAGTGATGACTAATGCTCTGTCACGTTAGCAAATGTATAATAGGACCTATATACATGTGCTATTCTTCTGCAAGAAAAGGTCTGGCTCCTAGTCCCTACTCCAGGTCTAATGAAGAGCTATTCAGTACAGTCAGTTATCCATCAGACTACACCTAGGCCTTCTGTAATTTCTTGTTCATTGATGAGTATATCAGAAAGCTTTGCAACGAAAGAGTATTTGTTCTTCTATTATCAGTGTATACCAGCACACTGATAGGCATTTAGCATCTGCCTCAAAAACACCAAATGCCAATATAGATTCTTGAATAGAAGGACAGGGTAATGGAATCATAAGAAACACTGGTACGGCTGAGAAAAAGCTTAGAGAATATTTTTATGTTAAAGCAGAAAGGAACTTAGCCACCAACTAGAATCCCTAACCCCTCCCAGAATATACGTTCACGTCCTAGTTCTCTGGTGCCTGGGAATCCTGCCTTACTTGGAAAAAGACTCTTCAGGTGTGCTTGAATTAGGAATTTTCAGTTATAGAGAGTACTCTGGATCCTCCCAACAGGCCTGATGTAATCATCATACTTATAGTAGGAAAAGTTAAGAGTCAGAGAAGGCTCTGTGGTGACAGAAACAGAGACTGTGCTGTGACAGTGGTAGAATGTGGGGCCACAGGCCAAAGAATATAGGTGGCCACTAGATATTGAGAAGACCCTGCTCCCTAAGCAGATTCTCCTGAGAACTGCTAGAAGGAGTAATTTCTGATTATCATCTTGATTTTAGCCAAGTGAAAGGAATGTGGGTGGAGCCCACAGATGGAGAAGTGGTGGGTCAAATTCAGCTAGCATAACTGTTTTGTTGGAAGAGGATGCTATTTTAAGAAAGGAAAACAAAAATGACTCAACCTTTAAAAATGAGCATATTTTGCATAAAATCTGGATTTCTTATGGGAATCTACATTTCTGAGTGATAACCATGAGTTAATCTGAGTGGCCACTCCTCTGTGAGTTGAGCTTTGAGCCAGTTAGCTGCAGCTTTGTCCATTTACTAGGGGCTCCCTAAGTCTAAATCTTGGAGGTTGCACATCTGTAGATAGGCAGAGAGGACTGCACATTTTAAGGAAGCAAAAAGTTTTAATACATATAGGATCCTAATGCAGACATTAACAAAGGGGCAATCAAAATGTGGGTGTGTTAGGGATTTGACTATTTTTGCAACTTTTCCACAAATCTTAAACTGTTCTAAATTAAAAATGAATTTCTTTTCATTAAAAAAGGAAATTGAGTTGAGTATGTTCCTTTGTGAAAGGGGTTGCTGCTATGTATTAAATCTGTGAACATAGTGATTTTTTTTTGCTGTAAGAAGTCTCCAGGTTCTGTTTCATTCATTCTATTACTCTCTGGACCACTCTCAAGAGTGGACCCACAAACTCTAGGCTTTTTTGAACTATATATGGAGTTCTGGGCCCCAGAGAGGAAAAAAAAATGTGTCCAGGAACAAAGCACTGCAGAGGAAGTGGATTCAAATGGAACTCAGGACTCTTTCTTTTTGGCTGGCACCTGGCTACTGGAAATGATAGGGTCCACATCCTGGACTGTATTGGGAACCACCTTTAGCTGCCTAGAGACGCCCCCCCCCCATACACACACACACACACACACACACACACACACACACACACACACACACACACACACCAATTACCTCATTTATGTTTTATATCTGGTGCATAGGGAAAATATTTGATATTTGCCAAACACCAAATGTACTTTGGATTTTGTTACTTATATATTAGCTAGCCCTAGCTATGCACAGAATACTCCTCCAAAAGCCAGAAGGTTTCAGGCGGCCAGACTCAAGGCCTCCTGCATAGGGCAGAGGGGCTGCCACTAGGCTGTGAATCTTGTTGATTCTACTGGGTAGAAGCTGAGGCAGGCATTCTGTGTGGCCTCAGGCCATGCCAGGAGGGAGGGATTAAAAGACTAAGTGGATTTGAGAGGTTATGATTGCTTCCAGAACACTGTGCATCCATAGCCTTGGGTCTAAAAGGTCTTGATGTGTTTGGCTCAGAGTTGGCTAGAAGGCCAAGGCTATATGCTGCTGCAGGACTAAACAGGCTTAGAAATGTGCTGTTGCTGGCTTGCCTCTGTTCTTATCTCTGAAAGGCCATTTCCACACTAACAGCTTTCTCTGGGACCCAAAGTGCTGCACAGGTATTAAATGAATAGCTTTTCCCATCTTTTCCAGCAATCTGAGGGAGAGAAGGGAGAGGTAAAGGTGGTGATGAGGCTAATACCACCCTGTTGAGTGCTACCCCTGTGTTCATGGCTTATATGTCCTGTCATGTGACTATGCTTTCTACTTATCACATTGCTCTGTGGGCCACTCTAAGCACATGGCTTCTGGAAACAATCAGTTTATGGATGATGATTCAGAGACCCAGAGAGATAAGACAATGTGGCTGGGGTCACAGAGGTCGCTGTGGAGGAGCTGTAAAGAGAACTCAGCTCTTTTTCATCCCAGTGCTCTTCCCCTTCCTGCTGCAAAGGAAAGGGATGATGATGAAGAAGTGATCCATTAATATTAATATTAATTCTAGAACTCTCATCTGCATGAGTGTGGAGCCCTAGGCTGTGTGGTCCACGGACTGTACCCTAGAACTGATTGCCAGGGGGAGGTCCCTCTATTTAATAACTGTGTGACATGGGCATATTATTTAACTTATTGAAACATTTGCTTTATCTTTATAAAAATGAAGATGGTAATAAGACTCACTTCAAAAGGTAACATATAAAGCAAATTAAGGGAATTAGTAAATAAATATTTGTAGCTGCTATATAACTGTGAACTTTTGTTGAAAGATAGTAATATGAACTCAGTTTTGAAGATAACAGCACAAGCTCAAAGCAGCTGTGTAGTTTGCCCAGGAGCACACACAGGGAGTAAGCTGGGATTTGGAGCCATATCTCTGCTCTAAGTCACTGACTGTTTTATCTGTAGCTCTTAGGTTTTCTTGGACCAGTATGTCTTGGGGTAATTCCATGGCTAACAAGCTTTGCTGTGTAAACAAAGTTTCTGTGCTTCTGCTGGCAAAATGTCACTGTTTCCATGATTTTTAGCTCTTTCAGCACCTTTTAAGGTCTTTCCTTGAATATTTTTTTTCCATTTTCTAAGAAACTAAAGGTATCAATGCTATAAAAATCTGAATCCAAGGAACTGAATAGGAGGAGACTAAGTTAGGGGATTGTGATGAGTTTGAGGCTACACTGGGCTGCTGAGGAAGACCTTGTCTTGACAGTAATGTACCCCTTCCCCCCTAAAAAAGTCCAAATAACTCCTGCCCTAGAGTTGACTGAATGACAGTAGCAGTTGTTAATGCTGACTGCAAAAATGAATGTTTTATTTGAAATTAGAAAGACTGTTTTGCCTTGGTGTCTTCAAGCAACATAAAAATAATTAAGTTCATGTGAACAGGAATGGCCTTTGACCACAGGCTTGATATACAGGCTAATAGTTCTGGAAAGCAATTAAGATAGAATTCTGTTGTAGTAATTTAGATATTGTTACCAGAGACTCATAAGTGGCGGGACCTGGACCAAGTGTTTGGGACAAAATTGCACGGCATCCTATGCTTTCAAAGCTTTCTACTTTAGTCTGTTGTTTGCATTTATTTAGGATCCATGCTGCTCTTTATGGATTATGCTTTATATAAGCTCTTAAGACATACCAAAAATTGACAGGGATTATAGAAGGTCTCATTTTAGTTAAAATCATTTAGTTTAGTCTCTGTTTAGTTGAAGTCATTCCAATTCAATTAGTTCACTAATGTTTGTGCTGTGTGGCAAGTGATTACCTGGGATAAAATGAGGCATCCAGAATTCTCATATCTCCAGGCTACAAACTTATTATTGTTTCTGTGCAGACCACTTTTTGTCATATAAAATGACAGGTATGGGTAATGGTCTGCACTTCTTAGACAGTCATATTAAATGAACTAATTTGATTAGGAAGAGGTTTTCATGTCATGGTGTGGGCCGTCCACAGGAAGGCTCAAAATAAGGGGCAGGATTCCAATTCTGATCCCTCAACAAGGGTTCCAAGCCATTGACAGTTATTGTTATGTAAAGAGAACAGTGTCCTCAGCAGGTCAGCTCCCTCTCCATTCTATGACTTCACTCAGCTTTCATTTTGTCCCTATATGTCTGGACAGTCGGAAAACAGTCATCACTGATCTGGAAGGACATAGAAGATGATTCTTATGAGAAGCTACTGTCCCAATGTGTCTGTGATGTGACAATGTCCAATGAGATGGAAAAAAGAGAATTGATGGCAAGGAATACTCCTTGATATTCGTGCACTGGAAAATACATTAGCTGAAGTGCTTAACCATATTTCAGAGGTTATAGGAAGACTCTCAGTTGAGTCTGAGTTGTGGGGAGTGATTTGCTTCAAGATTCCTTAAGAACAAGTCATTTTATGGAGACAAAGAGGAGTGAAGAACAACAGGTGTGCACCATGAAAGTGAGTCCAAAAAAATAAAAATAAAAAAGAGAAAAATAAAGAAGAAAAGAAAAAAAACCCAGGAAGTTTCTTGGAAATAATTTTGTCAGTTATATACATGTAGTAAAGCAAGACTACTAACATCTGGCAAAATTCTTGTTGAGATACTCAAATGGACAAAGGGCTTAGGAAATATGCACAGAATTTAAAGTAGACCTTTCATAATGTGTCCATTGGAATTATGAAAGTATCTTCGACAAATAACATTTTAGTTCTTTCAGAATGTTGAGAGACAGAGATAAGAAAAGGGTTACCATCTTCAGAGGCAGTTTAACCCTGGAAAGGACTCCGGTGTTTGTCGAAGGAAACTATGTCTGGGAGACTGTGCAATCAAGTAATCAAGCAAATGCAGAGAGTGCCCAGAAGGTAGAGCTATTTCATCTTGGTTTCAAACTTCTCTTAAGAGAAATATGGCATGGAGAAGCTAATGGAAAATAAACGGATGGCCAAGGACACAGCTCAGTCTGTAGAGCACTTGCTACACAAGAGTGAGGACCTGAGTTTGGATTCCCATAACCCACATACACTGGGCTTGGGAGTGCACCACTAATCCTAACACTACGGTGTCATAGGCAGGGATGAAAGACTCAGAGCAGACAACCTGGAGTATGCCGTGGCACAACACTAAAGAGACCTTGTCTCAAACAAGGTGAAAGCTGAGGACAGACATCCGAGGATGTCATATGACTTCCACATGTGTGCGATGACGCAGATGTACCTGCACTCATATGAACATCTACATACAGTTTCTTTTTAAAATAATACCTGATATATTGTTACATGGGCTTGAAGACTCCCGTCTTACCTATAGAGGGAAAGCAATTTACTGGTCCAGGGGGAGTTTAACACGAGGCTGGAAGTTCTTAATAAAATGCATTGCCTTCATGGAATGCGGAGAAACTAACACATCAGGAAAAGTACTCCCTTGTTTTCACAATTGAGCAGTCACAGATTCGACTTAACATATTTTGCTTGGGATCTTAATTCAAGTCTGAAATAGAAATTGTTAGGCAATGCCGTTTTAGGTTGCAGATCCAGAATGGCTACACTGCTTTCCACCTTAAGTCTCTTCGTCCTCTTACAGGTCAGCAGCATCCTCTCTTCCAGGAAAGCCTAGACTAGGCAGAAGATGCTTCCACCCATGAGCATCAGCAGTAAAGTGAATGGAAGTCATCCTCTCTGTCCTTCAGTCACTTAGCAGCAGGATGCTACAGCTCTGAAATACTAAAGACATCATGACCCTTCAGGACACTGAGCCCAGTACATTGGTTTTCATGCGTTCCTCTCACCTGATTATCTCAAGAGCTTCTTAGCCTAGGATTTTGCATCTGTGTAATCAAGAGTAACTTAGAAGGCCACCCAGATCTGTTACAAAAGGGCAAGTGCTCATGAATTGAGGTTAAATGAAACCTAGAGCCCAGATCTGCAGATTTGGGAGTCATTGGTGATAGTTCTAATGGTTCCCTGCCCATGGTTTGCAGGGTGACCACAGCATGAACACAGATATTTTGAGTGTCTTGTTCCTCTAGACAAGGGTGGGTGAACTGATCCATTGTTTTATATTCTTTCATTTTATCGAAGGAGCACTTGCTGGGCTCTGAGGCTTGCATGGTACAGTGAGTGCTGTCGCTGTCACAGCTGCCACAGTACCTCCACTGGTTACTGGGTATTAATATAGGGAGTCTGAGTTCGAGCCCAGCCAGGCTGTCTCCTTTACCATCTTCTTAAAGTGCATGTTTTGTAGGTGTTGGGACTGGCTGGGTTTTTACACCCCAGATCCTGAGTACTTCAGGAAGGAGAGAGTTAGGTTACATTACTGAGGAAACTTAAGTTTGGTTAAGTCAGGATAATATAGGCATTTAATACAGCTTGTTCTAATATTTGGCCTCTGAAAACCAGCTTTCAGGCTTAAAAGCAGGGCAGTGGGTTTCAGTAAGGAGCTCTGTGTTACACCTATCTTTAGAAGTGTAAGGCAGATGATTCTGGGATTGGACAGATGGCTCAGTGGTTAGGAGTACGGGATACTCTTTCAGAGGACCAGAGTTTAGACCCAGATCCAATTTGGGAGGCTCACTACTCCCTGTGACTGTAGTTCCAGGGGATCTGACGTCCTCTTCCAGCCTCCATGGGTACCTGTACATATGTGCACACACTCTCTCTCACGCCCGTACAAGTGGAAATAAAAATAAATTCTTAAAAAAATCTGTGTTCTTCTACCCTGTCATGAGACTATTACCTGCCATCTATGTAGTAGTTTTTAAAATCTATATAATTTTTTTTGAATTTGTATTAGAAGAAAATGACAAAAATTTCTAGATTTATTTGTTTATTTATTTACTGTGCTCACTAATTCATAATTACATTGATACCAGGTAGTCACACTTTGCACTCAGGTTTAATGCTCAGATTGTTCCTTTGAGAATGGGTTTGGGGGAGAGTAAGATGGCTCAGCAGGTTAAAAATAAGGGTGCTTGCTGCCAAGCCTGGTGACCTGAGTTTGATTCCCAGGATCCATATGGTGGAAAGCAAAAACTGGCTCCTGAAAATTGACCTCTGATTTCCACATATTTTTTTATGTCACATGTGCCCATTTAAACACACACACACACACACACACACACACACACACACACACACACACACGAGAGAGAGAGAGAGAGAGAGAGAGAGAGAGAGAGAGAGAGAGAGAGAGAGATTAATACATAAGTTTATTGTAATAATTTCTAAAAATGTGCATGGGATGTAGTTCAGTGGGAGAGCACTTGCATGGCAGACATAAAGCACTGTATATAGCATCATAAAAATTAAATTTTGATTAGCACATAGTTGTGCATATTAATCACTACAAAATGGTAATTTGATACTACAGGACTAGTGTAGGGTATTTAGAGTTCCAACTGCTTTAAACTTTTCCCACTTCTTTGGGTCTGGAGCCTTAGATTTCCTTCTCTGTAGTTCTTTGTAAACATATAATACATTGTTGTAGACTCTAGTTACCCTACTTTGCCGAAGAACTATAGCAATAAAATCTAGAAGATATTTCTAAGTAACCGTTTTCATTTATTTTCAATTAATGAGCCATAAACTCAATTGCTGATATTTTGCTTACAACATTTGGCAAATCTTTTTTTTTCTTTTGAGACAGAGTTTCTCTGTGTAGCTTTGGAGCCCTTCCTGGAACTCACTCTGTAGCTCAGGCTGGCCTCGAACTCAAAGATATCTGCCTGCCTCTGCCTCCCAGTTGCTGGGATTAAAGGCGTGTGCCTCCACCACCTGGCACATTTGGTAAATCTTTGATTCTGGGTATCCTATTACCATTTGGATTTTTCAAGGCTTCTTTCTGTCTTAAACCCTGTGTATTTGTAGGACACGACATAGTGCCAATATCAGAACACCAAGTTTTTTCATTCTTTTACTTGTCTAGTGAGAAAAGTGGTTGGTATTAAGGAAGAAAGGGGGCACTTGTTGACTCAGTTCTGTAACTGTCCATAGGTCTATTTCTCCCAAAGTATAGGGAAGTGTGCAGGATGAGTTTGTTGGCCAAACTCCTTTGATACCAAAGAATTATAGTAATTGAAATGCAGCTACTTTCACTTTCAGTTTTTGGAACTCCTGCCCAGACAGCCAGATGCTGCAGAAACTGGACCACTGTGAAGAAGCCTTGGGGGAAACACAGGGATATGCTCTCTACATCTGGTTTTCTCAACAACCACAAGAAAGAATTGGGTTTGCTGAATAATTGTTTCTAGTTGCCTATTTTGATTGACCCAGTAGAATTCTGTATTAGCATGTGTCTTCAGGTAGACCAATAAAATTCATGCCACAATTGGCAGCTTCTATTTTAGTTTTAGAATGCACATTGGATACCATCCCTGTAGTAGTGGGATGATGTCCTTTGTTATCAAAATTGGCTTTTTTGGGGGAGACTATTGACAGTATTTGTGATTAAATATAGATACACATCCTTGTTCATGTTTATTCCTCAATAGACACAGCAGGCGTAGAATTAGAAATACCATTTGAATCATTCTATCACATCTGTCTAGTATTCCCTAAATTTATTTTATCCAAGTCTAATCCAAACCCAAACATCTCAGTGATGTCAAGTAATTAATCTCACACAGTAGAGACAGTGTTGGCTAAGGGATTCAAGGCTGCTATTAGAGACAGACAAAATACGGATGAAGTGGGGCTTAGTGGAGGCTGCCTTGTTTAGGAGCTCAGACAGCTCACCTCCAGAAAAGCAGGCTTCTCACCTTCTTGAAGCTGTTGCTGCATCCCAAGTGGTGTCAGCGCTCAGACAGAAGCACTTTCCTCTCTCTTCGCTTCAGTGATGCTGTTGATCGCCTCAGATTGCTACAGATTGCTTTTTCAGACAACAGTGAAGGAAATGGAACCTGGCTGACCTCCGTTTCAGCCTGAAAGCAACCAACGAGAAACCCACAAGAGAGTAACTGTTGAGATCCTTGACCTGGTCAGATTCACCTGAAATTACTTGTTTTCCAAACTCACAATCACATTTAGTTTCAGCTAAAAATGTGTCTTGGCAAAAGAGTCAGAACCTCCGATACAATTCTCTAAGTACAATTACAGTTTTTAGAATCCAAATGTCACAGGGGATTACTTTTAAATGAAAGTGGTTAGTATACAGTGAGGCAAACGTCTTCATGAGTGACCTTTAATTCTCAGGTTCAATTGTGTTTGGATTTTATACAGGAAATTTTATACACTTTTTAGGTAACTAATATATATATATATATATGTATATATATATATATATATATATATATATATATATATTTCTGTTTACACCTGATGACTAAGAGAATATTTTAAAAGGCAAACTGACTGGTTTATAAAACCTTCCATTTCACTTCCTGCTTGTAATATAAACATGCTTGTTATTTAAGACCAAGTTGGGCATGCCTGGACTGACTGCCTACACAACGGTGGTGGAAACCCTTTCCTGAGAGTCTCAGTTTGTATTTTGTGGATCTTGGAGTGGGTAACTTTAGAAGTAACTATGCTCATTTGAAAACTAGGAAAGCAGAGACCTGTGGCAAGTTGGCTTGGCTAATAAACCCTAAAATCACGGACAAATCTCAAGTTTGCCATACTCATGAAATCATGTGTACTGAGCTCCTGGTAGTTTTGTTAGGTATTGAGATGTTCTAAGGATTAAATCATGTTTAAAATGAACCAGTAATATAACGGACTGAATAAACCTATGTCTGCCTTAGCACAACACACGAGCGAGGAGAATCCCAAAGCAGGTCACCTTTCAGAATTCCAACAATAGAGTGGCCATCCTTTCCTTTACCTTGACAAGTTTAGATGTTCCTTTCCCTTTAGTGTCTCTACCTTGATGAACTTAGAATCCCTTCCAAGTTGCATTTGACCATGCTGAGGACGGAGAGTTACAAGATGAAGGCACAGATGAAAATTTCATGGTATGGTTCTATCCATATCACTGGCCTTAGCCACTTAGGAGTGCCTGCCTCCATTAGTTTACCTGATTCCAACCACATTTGTCTGTTTAGCAAGAGACTGGTGCACTGTCTTCACTCTCCCAGGTGTGAAATCGCCCTGTTCCTCTTCTTATCTGTCCAGGAACCGAAACCTTCAAAGCTATGCAGCAGTCACCACAGACTCTAGCTTTCATGTCTCTAAAGCAGACAGTATCTACAGGTAATTGTAATTGAGAGCTCTCAAGGTGGGGGGCTCATTTTCCTTATCCTTATACTCTCTTGATGCTTATTCATACTCTGATAGTATTGTAGTAAATTGTTTTCCTGTCTGTCTCTCAGGTGGGTTATGACACATTGGAGGCATGCATTGGAAGTTCTTGGCAATAAGCAAAGGCAGTACACATTAGTAAAAGTGAAATTACAAGTATTTAGTAAGCCATTACAAGGGGTCTTAATATAAACAAATATGTGTACACTTAAAGCTCACAGAACACATAGTTAAATTTCATGTAGTGTTTCTTAGAATAATGCCAATAATTACTAAAACATATACAGCTTCTTTAAGTATTATAAAATATTATAAAATTATAGCTACTTTTAGGGTTGGAGAGATGGCTTAACAGTTAAGAGTGCTACTGCCCTTCCAATGGTCCTAAGTTCGATTCCCAGGACCCACTGACAGAGGCTTGAAGCTGCTGGTGGCAGCCTACATGAAAGGACATGAAAGAGTGGAGACTTTGCCTTTTGCCTACTTGTCTTCACTCTTGCTGGCAAGTTCATCTGTCCTTTTTCTGAGGCACTCTTTCACGGGTATTTGTACCTACTTCTTTGAATCTCAACATACATGGAAGAGCAGGAGCTCTCTGGGAATTACCTGGGACTCTGGCATTAGATCAGGACTGTGGAGACATCAGTGTCATGAACTGAATAATGGCTGGGTCCTTGGCCTTTCTGTCAGGAGACAGCCATCATTAGACTGCTCGGACCACAGTCTGTAAGTCACTCTAATAAATCCCAAATATACACACAAAGAAAAGGATTATAGCTACATTTACCACTAAATTCATTTTCTGATATTTATATTTTATCCCTCTGTGCTGCGTTGAATTTATTTTTTTCTTACTTTTGAAGGTAGGGCTCATATATTTTATGTCTATCTTATAATATTAGAATGTAAAGATATGAAATTTCCTCTAAATATTGTTTTGAATGCATCTAAAATATTACTTCATACAGAGTTCTAATTATCATCAAACGAAAGATATTTTCTAACTTTTCTTCTCTTTGATTTGTGTTCTTTGATGTTTGGGTCTTTGGAAGCACAATACATAATTTTCAAACTCTGGAGGATTTTCAAAGATTTTTTTTTATTGATTTGATCAATTTTATCATATATAGAAAACATGCAATATCATTTATATCATTTATAAGATTTGAAATTCTTTAGAGCTCATTGTAGCTAGAGTTTTCCTGCCTGGCCCACAGTCAGGACAAATCTCTATCACCTGCCAGTCCCACAGCCGCTCAGACCGGACCAAGTAAACACAGAGACTTATATTGGTTATAAACTGTATGGCCGTGGCAGGCTTCTTGCTAACTGTTCCTACAGCTCAAATTAATCCATCTCTATAAATCTATACCTTGCCACGTAGCTCGTGGCTTACCGGCATCTTCACATGCTGTTTATCATCATGGCGGCTGGCAGTGTCTCTCTGACTCAGCCTTCCACTTCCCAGCTTTATTCTCCTCCTTGTCCCGCCTACACTTCCTGCCTAGCCAATGGCCAATCAGTATTTTATTTATTGACTAATCAGCAACACATTTGCCATACAGAACATCCCACAGCAGCTCATCCTAGGAGTTTTCTTATTGACTATTTTTATGCATTTGAATGTGAATTCTGTTAAAGGTTAGAATGTTCTGTATCAGTTTGGTGAGCCTGATTGACAGTGTTTTTTTTTTCTGTTGGCTTGTTATGCTGAGAAAGGACTGTAGAAATTTTCAACAATAATTGAAGATTTACTTAATCTTTATTGTGTTTTCTTAGGTTCATGATGCTCTGTTACTAGGTACATAGACATTTTGGATGTTTTCATATTTTTGACGAATTCACCATGTATCACTGTGAAATGCTTCTTTCTCATTTTCCTGAGTTTCCCTTTGTGCGACAGTAATAAAGTCACTCTATTATTATTATTATCTGAAAGATATCTTTTTCCATTGTATGGCGTTTAAGGAGTATTTTATCCACCCAGCATATAGTTGAGTCTTCTCTCATTCAAAATCTGATTTGTTGATTTTTGACTTTCAATTTGAATACGAGAACCTTTGCAATTAGTATAATTTCTTATATTTCTGGGCATATTGTTTGTTATTTAATCTATTCTTTAAAATCCTTCTCTTTCCCTCTCTCTTTCCATTGTTTCTAAGATTTGTTTTATCATTGTTGTTGACTGGTCAGATCTCTTGCCTGTGTATCTAGCTGTCACCAATCTACTCATTCCCAAGGTTAAAAATGGATATTTTTTTAGCTCCAATTCAATTGCTGTACACCACATAATTAATGTACCTTACAACAGTGTACTTTTGTTTCTTCCAACCCTGTTTTGTGTTGCTGGCATTTATTTTACTTCCACATCATTCGAATTCACAATGTATAGTTATTGTTGTTTGAAGTTATCATTTATGTTTTTTAATAACAAAAAACTGAGAATTCTTTTATATTTTCTCTGTATAGACCTTTTCCACATGTGTTATATCACCTTACTTGTACTCAATGGACCTCATTTAAAGTTCTTTGTCATTTTGTGTTCCTAGCAAGAGGTTCTTCTAACCCAAGTGTCTTAGGGTTTTCTAGTGCTGTGAAGAGGCACTGTGGCCACAGCAACTCTTATAAAGAAAACATTCAACTGGGGTGTCTCCACCCCAGTTTCAGAGGTTCAGTCCATTATCATCATGGCAGGAAGCATGATGGCAGCATGCAGGCAGATGTGGTGTCGGAGGAGCTAAGAGTCCTACATCTTGAAAGCAGTAGGAAGTCAACTGACAGTCACACTGAGGGAAGCTTGAGCAAAAGAGACCTCAAAGCCTGCTTGCTCAGAAAAATACTTCCTCCAGCAAGGCCACACCAAATAGTGCCACTCCCTTTGGGGGACATTTTTTTATTCAAACTACCACACCAAGTCTACTAAAGAATGCACCTACATAATTTAGCTTTTGAAAGACATGCTTACTGTTCCCAGAATTTTAAGTTAGCAGGTTTAAAGAATTTGTTTGTTTTAGTTCAATATTTTATCATCTTTGTTTGCCTTGTTTCTGATGAGAATACTACAATCTTGCCCATTTTTAAGTATTATGCCTTTAAAATATTTTTATATATTCTTTGCCAATTTTATTCTTATTTAGATTGTATTTTGATCATATTCATTGCCTAGCACCTTCTATTATCCCTCACACCCATTCTCTATGACTACTTTTTGTTCTTAACAGTTGCTTTCTTAATTTTTATGCCATTTTAAAAAAATGATCTCTTGAGTTTAATGAAGGTTGCTTGCATGAGCATGGGTGGGGGCTTCCTTACTGGAGCGTAGATAACTTACAAGTGTCTACATAACTGAAGAAAAATTATTCTCCCTTTCCCAGCACCCATCCTTTTATGCCTTTTATCCTCTGATTGCTTTGAACATATCTCTTTTTATTTTTTATTTTTCATTTTTATTTTTCAAGACAGGGTTTCTCTGTGTAACAGTCCTGGCTGTTCTGGAACTTGCTCTGTAGACTAGGCTAACCTCAAACTCACAAAGATCCACCTGCCCCTGCTTCCTGAGTGCTGGGATTAAAGTTGTGAGCCACCACCACCTGGCCTAAAATATCTTTAGCAATAATTTTCAGCAAACGATAAATTGATGCTAAGTTTTGGCATAGATGGCTGTGATTTTCATAGGGTTAATCCTACCTGGAGTTTTATGATTAATAAAAAAGACATATGAGTTTACAGTTTTATAAATTTGAATTTTTCAGGTATTGTTTAAAACATTTTTTTTTGCTCACTTCTCTCTTCTTTGAGACTTAACTGTCATTTAGTTTATACAGTTTTCTATTGTGTCATTAGTCCTGAGTCTGTTATTGCCTTTAAAAAACTTTGTCCTGCCGGGTGGTGGTGGCACACGCCTTTAATCCCAGCACTCGGGAGGCAGAGCCAGGTGGATCTCTGTGAGTTCGAGGCCAGCCTGGTCTCCAAAGCGAGTTCCAGGAAAGGCGCAAAGCTACACAGAGAAACCCTGTCTCAAAACCCCCTCCCCCCCAAAAAAAAAACCAAAAAAAAAAAAAAAAAACCAAAAAAACCCCTTTGTCCTGTTTGTTATAAAGTTTAGCTTTTATTTGTTGCTGTGTAATCTAGTTCACTGGTCCCATTTTGCTTTCCTGCTCTGTCTAATCCACACTCAATGGTTGAATCAACTCAATGAGATTTTAATTTCTATAGTTTAAAAAGTTTCTCATGTGTTTCATTTTTTTATACAGTCCATTTCTTTATTTTTTAAATTCATTGACCATATTTTAACAATTAATTTGAAATGATAAACTGATCCTTCTACGATTTAAAAACTACTTCCTATTTCTCCTACATATAGGATGTATGTTGGCTTATTGGTGTGGCTAATAACTTTTGTTTGGACATCACACATTATAAGTGTTAAGATGCTGAGCGTTTGAATATTGCTGTCTTGCTGGAAAGGCTGTCAGTCATCTTATTATGTTATGAAGCTCAGTTATTTGGAGTCTGTTTCTAAGCTTGGAAGCTAGTCTAGGGAGCCTCTAGAATGGTTCCCTCCTTGAAGACTTCTTTCTGTTATTCTGCTCTCTGTGGTATTCTGGTGTACGAACATCAGCACTCTTAGTTTTCATGGACTCTGATTTTTCTCTCTTTTAGTAACCAAGGCTGCTTAGCTCTGCTTCATTTCCTCACTTATAAAAGTTTGGAAGGTGATTCTCCTTTATAGAAACCAGGGAGGATTAGGAATTTCACCTTGCTTTTTCCCTTCCTCCATAGACCACGCTTGTGTACCCCCCATTGTCTGATGTTTGAAGGCATTGCGTCGCTACTTTCGTTGTCACGTGCTTGTAACAGAGAACAAGACTGGTCCTTGCTATTCTGTGTGAGAATTTGCACTTCAGAAATGCAAGTTCAGAGCTACTCAGATACTTGAAAAGAGATAAATCCCACTGGTAGAGTGCTGAAAAGTAGTATGTATTTGTTCAATATTGCTTAGCACTTCCTGGAATACAGAGCGAAGAAAGCAATTCAATTATCTTCTGGCCTCTGTGTCTTGGTGTTTTGAAATGTCTATCTTATGATTTACTTTAAGAAGAATCACTTAGAACAGAGCAGAAAAATCTATCTTGGTATTTGTAGGATCCTAAGACCAGCCTGTAATTCTAAGCACAATAATCCTCTTGATCGTGCTCCTCTATTAGAATGAGAAATCTGTGAAATATTAATAGGAGCAAAGTATGGGTTCAGAAAATATAGTTAAGCCAGTGAATGAGGGACACATATTACGATACCTCACAGTATGAGGTACTGTGGATTTCTCACAAAGACTAGGTAGGTCATAAATGGGTGAAAGGTGACACTGTGGGGAAGGAAGCCACAGTATTTTGAGATACTGTCAGACGGCTCTCTATTATCTCAGTTAACTTCCAGTTGAGTTGATATCAGGGTGACCAACTAGGTTGGTGGATTCAATAGCAACAAGAAATGACACCTACCTATACCCCATGGCCCAGTGAACAGGCATGGACTTTTAGGACCTAATTATGTTGTTTTACTCAGGTTGCTGCAATACAGAGCCCTGAATGAGCTGACTTAAACAAAAGAAATTTATTGTCTAGTTTCTGGAAGCTAGAAGTGCCAAGTCAAGACCCGCAGGGCTGGTCTCTTCTGGGAGATGAATCTAGTCTATTCTTTTGTCATGAATTCTGGTGGTTTGCTGGTTATCTTTGACATTCCTTGGTTTGCAGCAATATCATTTTGGTCTCTGACTTCATCCATTCATGGGATTCTCTCTGTTCCTAAATTGCCTCTTTTATAAAGACCTCAGTCATATATATCATTGGACATTTACCCTCTTCCTCTAGTGTAAGCACATTTTAAGTAAATAATTTTGTCTCAACCCCATTATTATAGAAGAACAAATTCTGATACCCTGGACTTCAATATACAAATGTTGGAATGGTTAGACTCAAAACATAGTAGGCTTAAATCCTCTCTTTTTGACTCAGCATGCTTCCACATTGGAAATGGGGGTGATGATACTTACTTATCTTGTAAGATTTTGCAGGTGAGATGTGAAGTGAGATGATGCTCACAAAGCACTTATTTGAATCTGACACGTGGTCCTACTCAGCACATGGTGAATTTCACTATGCTAAGCTATCTGTTCAGTGATTGATTTAAAATAATATTTATCTTCTTCGTACAACTGAGAAATAAGTCCATTTTTCATTTGATTTTTTTTGCCAATTGGAAATGAGTCTGGCCTCTGAAATGTTTGCCAGTTTCTTTCTTAGATTGCTTTCTGGGGGATGGGAGATGGCTATTGGATTACAAGTGCATGAATAATTAAGCCAAAGCAAGAGAAGGTTGATGGCAATTTTCTCCATATTATAATTATACAGTAATATCTCCTAAAGAGTTAATTGATTTAACTGAAGACTTTATTGATTTAACTGAAACCTAATCAGCCAGCAACTCAGAAACACCAACGGAAGCACTTCTGCAGAACGCTGCTATGATCAAGAGCTGGCCCTTCCTGGGCTGTGGGCTTGCCACCCTCCTTGCTGTTTGCCAAATGGTTTTCAGTGATCACCCCACAGAACACTATTTTCTGTAATAGAACTACCTCCATTTTGCCAGCACAGCAAATTAACTCAGCTCTACTCAACAATGGTCAGATCTTCAACCAGAGACTCCCTTCTTATTGGACATGAAGGGCATGCATTCGGAAATTCATAGAGATTGAAAAGAAAATATTATCAGCCTGATTGTTTCTGTGTCTACATATTATGGTCCCCATTGCCTTAGCTATTTCTCTTTTGTTCATTTATTTCTTCCACAATTTCTGGAAGGAATCTCTATCCTTCTTCATGAGTGAGAGGAACACATATTTTCCATGCTGGCTTGATATAAATGGAGTTTTCTTTAGGTGTGGTCCTAGCTTGCTGACATCTTCACAGGTACACCCTTGGAGGGGTGGCATGTTTAACTGATCACAACATGAAAATAATCACTGGAATTTCTTTCCTTTTCTCATTTAAGTCTAGAGCAAATATTATTTCTTTTTTCCTCCTAGGTTCACTGGGGAAATCTGAGTCTGCCTCAGTGGGGTCTGCTCAACTGGTAAGATGAGCTGACAGGCCAAGATGGCTTATCATCCATGGGTAGTATATTAGTCTAGGATCTCTAGAGTATCAGAACTTATAGAATGAATATACATATACATATATACATACATATATTTCAAATATATATATATTTAAAATGTATTTTATGTTTTATATATATGAGATTTATAAGACTTACTCATATATATATATATATATATATATATATATGAATATATATAATCACTTATTACACTCTATGGTCCAATGGCAGGTTATGAATGGAAGGTCCACGAATCCAGAAGTTGCTCAGTCCACTAGACTGGATGTCTCATCTAGTCTTCGATATATGCTGGAATTCTGAAGAAGTAGGCTCTAACGGCAGTGAAGAAATTGAGCAATCAGGCAAAGAACAAAAGCTTCCTTCTTTCCATGTCCTCATATAGGCTTCCAGTAGAAGGTGTGGCCCAGATTAAAGGTGTGTCTTCATGCCTCAAGATCCAGATCAAAGCTATGTGTCTTCCTACCTCAGAGGTCTGGACCAGAAGCTGATTCACCCATTTAAAACCAAGCAAAAATAATCTCTCATAAGAATGCCCTCCATTTCTGGATTGTTGTAGTTCATTCTAGATGTAGTCAACTTGACAACCAAGAATAGCCGTCACCAAAAGAAAGAAAGAAAGGAGGAAAGGAAGAAAGAAGAAAAGAAAGAAAATCCCTTCTTCCAGGTCCCTCTAGGATGCAAAGTGGAATCTTCTAAGATGAGGTTAAAATTGCTTTTCCATTTATTTATTTATGGGAGGGTGTGGCATGCATGCTGTAGTAGTTAACCTGAATTGGTCATAGTTCTCTCCTACCACATGGGTCCAGAGACTGGATTTAGGTGGTTAGACTCCACAGCAAGCTCCTTTACCAGCTGAGTCACTGAACTGAACTGGAAGAAGAAGGAAGGGATTTTCCTTTTCTTTCTTTCTTCCTTTCTTTCTTTCTTCCTTCTTTTGTCATATAAACCTGATCCAGCCTTTGCCAGCTGTGCATTTTAGGGGCAATGCACTTAAACTTGTCTAAATATTGGTTAGTTTTTCTGCAAAATGGGCACAATAATATCTTATTGTAGAATTTTGAGTACTAAATGGGGGCATGTGTATCAAATATACAGCATAGAATTCTATAAAGAAGAAAGAATTAAGGTTTAATTTTGCTTTAATTATGATGATAGCATTGGAAAGCATAAAGCTTGTCACATAGTAGGCACTGTCAACAGCTACATATTGAATGTACAAAGGACTCTCAGTATGATAGGTGTCTAGTGTAATGTTATTTTCCTATTTTATCTGATTTGATAGCTGTTTCCTTCTCTCAGTCTCTGTTTTCCTGGAGCCTCTAGTCAAAGAGGAGAAATACAGATTTCACCTTTGCCAAATGGAGAGGTAGGTGTGAGACAAACGAGAGGGCTTGGGTATTTGTTTTGGTGGTGTCTCTCTTTCTGATCCCTTAAATGTCCTTCCCCAAGTGCCTTTAGCAAAGTCCCTGGCACATCCTATACAAGCAGGTTCATAGTCAGAAAGACAAGGCCACAGCTGGTTGGGCTGGGAATGAGCTCCAGAGTCTGGCCTAGGGTCTTGATCATGCTGAGAAATAACTGGGTTATGATAATTTCTGATAACAGAAATCACAGTACTGATTGATAAAAAAACTTAAATACTTCATTTCTAGGAATAAATAGTTCTTTGCTCTTATCTCTTTGAGTGACCACATAATAGGGTACATTGACCATTGGAATGCCTCTCTAAAAACTCCTGGACCCCAAGATGCAGTAACTCCAGACTCAGGGTGCTGCCCGGTCTATGCAGAGGTCTCTACAGGTAGGTCACAGAGCATAGACTTTTGCACAATGCACATCAGGCAGTGTTTGGAGTCTCTGCCCTTGACCGACTTCCCTCCCCAGTCCAAGGTTAAGAGTAGACTTTGACCCTTAGTTATGGGTCCTTCCCTTGACAGACTGTGGCAAACATTCTGTATATTCGGGACACGTGCTAAATTTAAGATTTTGACTTGCATCTTGTATTGATTTTTGTCAAGACATTCAAGCGTTTTGATTCCGGTCTTAATAAAAATAGAAAAAAAAATGACAGGAAGAACTATTTTTGAATTTTGACTTGGTGTCCTGTTCCTCTCCTCTCCCATGTCCCTGGTAGCATCTGACAGCCTTACTTCCAGGAGAATGACAATTGTACCTTCATTCCCTTGAATTTCCTTTAGTTTCTGCTGCTCTTCTTTCTCAAACTCAGTTTTTACCGGTTGTCTAAAAGGGAGTGACCAACTGGCTGCTGATAATTAAATACAGCCAATGTTGAATGAATGAATGAATGAATGAATGAATGGATGGACAAATGAAGAAAATAGTTTGTTCCACAGCACCTCTTTCCATTTGGAATCCATTCAGAGTACAGCACAGTCTTTGGGTCTAAGAAACTCAGCTGTAATGGAAGCTAGATCCTGTTCTGGGGGAACCATTCAGGTCCATCCTGCTTTCTATTTAATTACCTTTTGTTTTTCTCTTAGCAATTAGTAAAGTGCCAGCCTATCTCAAATGTGCTGAGGAGAACCAAGAGAAGATGTCCACACCTGAGCCAAAGCGTTAAAGGAAAACTGGCACACTCTGGCTTGGGGTTGGGGGCATGCGGGGATAGAAACAACAGGAATTAATATTTACTCAGCAACCATAATACATGTTTTTAGACATGGTCTCATTTTATTCTCACAGCTACCCTCTACAGTCTATTCTAGGGTAAAAAAAAAATGTGTTCGGCCAGGTCATAGACTTGCTGAAATCCTAGAGTTAGTAAATGGCACAATTTAAATTTTAACCTGGGTGTTTTCACACAAGACCATCCCGTTTCTCACTGTGGGAAGAATCACGGCAGTGCCTGAAACAGTGACCAAAGCTAGAGAATTCAAGTGACGGGAACACTTTAAGACAGGGCCACTCTGTGTCTTACATTGTCCCTTTTACCTTCCATTTTTCATTTGTCCACTTATTCAAATAATATTCACTGGGAACTCCTTTGTCTCACTGTAGTTCTAGATTTCCAGGATACTAATGAGATGGTGAATATTATAAAAATAGTCCCTGCCCTTATACGATTATATTTAATTACAGAGATCAAAAAAGTCTCTCCAAGCATGATGTAATGGTAAACTTAATTTGGGACCAGATAAGGAAATAATGGAGAGCGGCAGTTGTTGGAGAGGTGGGGATCAGTAAAAGCCGCATGGAGATAGTAATATGTGGGTTGAAATGTGAGAGATAAGAAGAATGTAGCTATGCCAACAGTTGGGTAAGTGCTGTTTCAAGCAGAGAAAGTGTGAGAGGACAAAGATGTGAGACACTCAAGAAGGTAATTAGATTGCCTTATTATTTCCAAAGAAAATGCTATTCATTAAGGAAGATAGCCTGTTCAAAATAGGCAGAATCCTGAGTGCCCAGAAAGGTTATTACCTGGAGAAATATTTGTAAAGAGAACAGACCAGTAATGCAGGTAGGTTTGAATCGAAGGGCTTGAAGGAGGCAGAGGCAGAGGCAGGGATAATGACATGAGCAAATGGAGGTCTGAGAAGGGACATTTAAGGCTGAATCATTTGATAAAGAAAATCTCCAACTGCAGTGACAGTTCTGACTTTGCTGGCTTCAGAATTGCATTTGGAACGAGGAGACAGTGAAATTGTATAAAGCCACTCTGTGCTGGCAAAGAATATACTGAGTGGCAGTTGGGATTGTGATCAAATTCAGTCTCCTCCAATTCTGCAATTATAAACTGTTTTCCAAAAGTGTAGGCAGGTAGGCTGATTAAAGTACATGCTCTGAACTAGCCAAATGCTTCCTCCAAATGTTTAAAGTCTGAGCTGGGTCCTTTATCACGAAACACTTTCTGTGTTTAAATATTAATTGCAATAATTTCATTTTTCAGCTTCAATACTTAAAATATCAATTTAGATGATGGATCATGAACTTTAAAGCCGAAAGTAACATTGATCACTTGTCTCCTTCTTTCTGCTCTTATAGACATCGGAGTTGGCAAGCAGTGAGCACCCACGATCACAAAGCCAGCTATAGATGGAAACCAATAAACTGCATTGCCATAATAACAAACACGGATGTCAGGTGATGCAGAGTCCCAAGTCTAATGATTTGCCCACTCATGCTGTGTACAGCCTTTCTGATACTTTGTCATTCAGCACAGTTTTGTTTCTTTCTCTGGATTTTTCCATCAGTGAAGTCACCCCAAATTGGTTGTTACTATTTGATAGCTGGCTAACACCCAGGACATAGAATGTGTGGGCTGGAAGATTGCTCAGTGGGCAAAGTGCTTGTGAAGTCGTGAAGATTTTGGTTCAGGTCTTCAGTACTAACCTAAAAGTTGGCGTGCTAGTGCTGGGGAGTGGCAGACAGAGACAGGAGGATCTCTACTGAGTGTTGGTTATCCAGTCTAGCCCAAACAGTGGGCTTCGGGTCTAGTGAGAGACCCTGACACTGGCCCCCCCCCCAAAAAAAAAACAAAACCAAAACGAAAACAAAAAACCAAAATAAGCTGAGGATGACCGAGCAAGACATCTGACATCAACGTCTATTCCTCCACATGTACGTGAATGGATGAGCCCACCTGTGCTCACACAGAAAATACCACACAGGCATATACAGACACAAATGATAAAAAGTAAAAGTGAAAATTATCCAAAGCAACATGGCAAGTGTAATTAATCCTAGATTGTGGAATATCCCAAACAGTTGCCCATGATAAAATGTCCCTTACATTTTAGAACCACGGGGAAGCTGCACACCTCCTCTCTTGTTCAGTTACCTGCTTTGGCCTCAGTTTTATCCTTGGTGCCAATTGTTATGATGTGGTGAGGTGTAGATACACACCCTAGTCTTAGGGAATTTACCATTCTGATTATGGTTTTGGTAATGAGTAGTCAAAAACAGGCATCTGTATTGGGGGATCAGAGAGGCAGATATAATTTGAAATGGATATTTCTACAGTGCAGGGTTAGGCTTTAAAAAAAGGTGAGGCAGCTGACAGTTGTTGATCAGAAAATGGCTCCTTTCTTTGTGGAGGGGGAGGGAGTCGAAAGCTAGATAGATGAAGCCGGACTGGATGGCTCTTTGCTGGGCCTGAGCTGAAGTTAGAAAGGGGTTGAAGTAGCAGCTTAGTCCTTTTCTCACGTTAGAGTGTTGGCCGTATGGTGTCGTTATACTGAGAAAAAACTGCATGATGGGATCGGGGGAAGTTATTAGGCTCCCATACAAGAGGTTATAAGGATTATCAGAAGCCTGTTAGTAACTGCCAAATAAGTTGCCTCTCTGCCCCAGGCACACTGGTGGACATCACAGTGAACCATGGGATTCCCTTCTCTCTGAGACTGAGTGGCCCTGTAAAGGATACATGCTAGGTAAACACTGGCAAAAGAAATGTAGCTGACTTCTGATCCTTGTGTTAATTATGTATGCAGTGTAAAATGACATCCATGGCGTATCCTGAGGGCCCAATAGGAGAGGGGACATGAGTTGGATTTTGAAGGTGGACCAATTTGAGCAACTAGAGATCATTTATGGGGAAAAGTGGCATGGGCACTTGAAGTGTAGAAATGATAATGCATGTGGCAGCTTCTGGGAGGCTGAAGATGTTCACAGGTGTAGAGGAAAGACGTGAGGAGGAGGAGGAGGAGGAGGAGGAGGAGGAGGAGGAGGAGGAGGAGGAGGAGGAAACATATTTGGACAAGATGAGTAGACCAGGCCATGCCACACGTTCTGAAAATTTGCTGTTCCATGAAATAGCATGCTATGGTGGGCTGGCTCAGGGTGGTGAGGAGAAAATAGTAACTGCACTTACTTGAGGCGTGAAGCACCGTTAGGGAAGCCAGCCAAGATAGATATTGAGGGAATACACAGGTGAAGATATGCTATCCTGAGAGTAATGGGCAATGAGCAGGAAGAAATACTATGTATTGAGCTCTTTTCTGTTCTGAGCATTCATTTAGTTGCTGGGAAGCAAGACAAATAACAGGATTTATTGGTCTTTATGCCATAGTTAGGAGACATCTTGGATTTGGCAGTCAGGGAGCAATGATGCTTGAGCTGCTGATGGCTCAGTGATGGACAGGGCAGCTCCTGTAGGAGATGGACAGAAAGGGGGAAGACTTGCTGGCAGGAAAAAAACTGTGGGGGGAAAAAGAGAAGAGAGATATTGATACACAGACTTAAAGAGAGAGGGGGAAATTATAGAAAGAGGAGGAGAGAGAGAATAATGTGTAGGAGAATTAGAGAGAGGATATCACATATTTAGAGAAAGGCATATGGAATTAGAAAGATAATGCAAGGAAATTCAAGATAGGGAAAGAGAGAATGACACAGAGAGAGAAGAGGAGAGAGGATATCACATGCATGTGCACGTGTGTGTGTGTGTGTGTGTGTGCGCGCGCGTGCGCGCATGTGTATGCATACATGCATACACATACACAGAAAGAGGGAGAGAGACAGAGACAAACAGAGACAGACACAGAGACACAGAGATAGGAAGGGAGGGGGAGAGAGAGAGAGTGACAGAGAGCCAATGAACTATGATATACCATGGTAGCAAGTGGGCAGCTAGCAGCCATGTTGCTCAGGGTCCCTGGCCAAGGTGTTTTGAAGGAGTTCTTGGATGTCCTGCTCCCAGACCCCCGCCCCCGTACTATTCAAATCTACCAATAATCTCAAAGAACATTGGTTTAGAGGAGTTAAACCCATTGGTACCTACCATGGTCAAAATGAAACCTATGCTAAAATACTACATTAGCAATGTACAGAAATGTAATTTTAATAAAAAAAAAACCCTTTACTTTTCAAGTCCAAAAACATATGAGGTGGGGTGGGGTGGAGAACTTGGCATTTGTACAGTTTTGTAAATTTCATAGTGTCTGGCTCAGTGGAAGACAGGCCCTTCCATTTCCACCACTTGCCTCTCTTCGCTGCAGTTATAACAAATGTGGTTCTGCTTTTATTAAACCATTCTGTGTTCAAGGTAGATTCTCAGGTACAGAGCAAAGGGGTCTCTGAGCTATTGCTCACTTTTTGTAAGATTTTGAACATCAAGACTCTTTCTTCTAGTTGCTAAGCACTATCTACTTCTATTACTATGCCAAGGGCCATCCAGTTCTAGGAGAAAAAGATTGCCAACCTCTAAGTGCTCAGACTCAAAACCTTGGAGTCATCCTTGGGTAGGGAAGAGAAGGCTTTATCAATGTTCTTTGTTCTAACCTTACAACTTTTCTATAACATTGAAATTATTTAAAAATAACCAGATTGGATTTTGGTTTTCTTCTTTAGGCAAAATGTCAATACCAGAAATAAGCGACAAGAATATGTAGAGATTTTGGGAGCATGGGGGTTCTTCTGTCATTATTTTACAACCAACACCTACCCCATCAGTAAGTCCTACAGATCACCATGGAAACAAAACAAAAGGAGACCATGCTGCGCCTTTCTGCTGTACCCCAGGGCATCCTCATCTCCTGCTTGGTCTAGTGCAACCATCTCCCCATCCCTCCTCACGCTGGCCTCGGCACCCTCCCTTAACTCAGGAGCCAGAGTGATTCTTGTGTGGGAGGAAGTAGATATTACTGTGTCATCCTCTTGCCTAACCCCTATTTAAGG
Organism: Peromyscus californicus insignis; assembly: GCF_007827085.1. Lineage (NCBI taxonomy): Eukaryota > Metazoa > Chordata > Mammalia > Rodentia > Cricetidae > Peromyscus > Peromyscus californicus. The sequence continues at coordinate 82,269,252 of NW_026294595.1, forward strand.
GCTTTCCAGAAGAAAAGGTGAAGGTCTTAAAGTCACCTATAAACAGATTGATGACATATTTATTATCCAGATTGGAACTATTCTGAGAAAGAAAGTCCTTTTAAATAATTATGTCTGGATGGCAGCCATGAATGCCAACTGTCCAGAAAGGACTGTGTAATTTCCCTTCTTTTGAGTCTGTCCCTGGCCTAATCCTGCTGTTTCTCATTTCACTTGCCCCCATCCCCTTTCGTTAGCAATCCTCAGTGCTGCATAGTCCTCATGAACACCTTCATGTTGGTTTCTTTAGTGCTTTCTGGTCTCTGTCCAAACCTCCCCCTACTGCTGCTGACTTGTTAACATTCTATATGACATGGTCTGCACTCTTTCAACCCCCACTTCCTAATTCCTTTTCTCTCTTTTGTTTTTCTCCATTGATCTTATCCTTTAATAGTCTTATACCACATTGTCTCTTTTACTAGAATGAGTTGTTCCATGAGGCAGGACAGATTTTTGAAGTCAGGTTTACTAAGTATTTCCTAAGAGGCCTTTAAGAAACATATTTGCCTAGCTATTCACCCCCTCCTTTTCTATCCATTGTTTACTTTATCCCTTGAATATGTACAGGGAAGGATCTACTCATATGTCTGGAAATAATCTCTGATTTCTCATGCCATGGTGTCTTTATGATATCATTTATTCTGTTTTGGATATTCTTGGGGAATAGTTTTTAATGCTTTGCAGCTTAGCTCAAGGAACTGAGGCTTTCTTTGACCCACTCAGGCAGAGCTGATTCCTCTTTCCTTCATCTCACCCCCGTACTTTATTACAATCTGATATACTCATCGTGCTTGGTTGCATTTTCTAAGATAGCTCCCCTTGTAGCATAGATACTCCATTGGGAGTGTTTGCTAAAGGAGACATTGTGCTCATCTAAAGGCAGGAACTGCATAGCATCCCTTTGTTCAGCTGTACTTGGTACAGTAGAGAATAAGAGGTCAGGAAAACAAGAAATGAAGGCCAGTGAAGGTCTGCCCTTCAGAAAAGACAGGACTATTTCAGCCATTCTTGCTTTTTATTGATATCCCTAAATTGGAAGTGTCTGAGATATGCTAAATGTCTCTGACATGCTTCCATACTTCGGAGGCAGCACAAAGCAGAGGTCTAACTTCTTAAATAGTTTCTGATCTGATTATCATATATAACATAACCTTTATTCATCAGACTGTTGTATTTGGTGGTTTTCTTTCTTTTCTTTTTTCTTTCTTTTTTTGAGACAGTTTAATTCTTTTATTTTTATTTATTTATTTATTTATTTATTTATTTATTTTGTGTGTGTGTGTGTGTGTGTGTGTGTGTATGGTGTATGTATATGTGTGTGTGTGTGTGGTTTATCTTATTATTTTTCCTAAACTTATATGAGTATGGACTATTTCTTTCATTTTTTTTTTCTTTCATGTGAACATCTAGGGTCCAGCATTCTATGCATATGAGAAAATGTCTATAGGGTGACTTAGACCTTGCAGGACTTCCACATTTATCTAGAAGGTAGGCCTTTCCTGGGGAAATAGAAAGTATTTCATAGGTGTTTTGTATGCTTGAAATGTTGCCAACAAGCTCATTCACATTTCAGTTTGATTGGCAGAAGTGGTGGCCATGGCACTTGGTGGCTTTGGACAAACGGATGCCTGAAAAAGAAGCGCTGGTAGTCAAGCCCAGTGTGAATGAGAGAGTTGAGAGAAACCTACCAGCCTTTCAGTAATAAACTACAAAGCAACCACAGAGATCAGCTCTGCTGACCACAGGGTCACTTCTCAACACTTGGCCTTCTGCACCTCATGTCCAAGAGAAAAGCAAAAGACCCAGCTTCTAGAACTCTGTGGTTGCATGGCTCCTTGTTCCATTTGCTTTAAAGGTTTACACAACACAGAGATTGACAGAAATCGTAAATCTTGTGTTCTGAAAGGCCACGAGTAAAATGTCAGGGAAGGCTTCTTCAGTGCATCACACTGGAAGGCTTTCCTGCTGAGGTAAACTGAAGTCAGCAGAAGAGAATGGGAAAGTCCCAAACTGGCAGCTCTGGCTGAATCAGGCTCCCAGAGATAATGTGCTTGACCACATGGTGATTTTCTAATGAAGGGATTATAAAACAATGGAGATTCCTGCTTCCTTGGAAAATTCACAGATTTAGTGGCACAGGGCTACAATACTTCCTGTAAACATTCATAAGAACTTGCAAATACAAGCCTAATACAAACAAGATGGATGCTTCTGATTTTCCATAGTCCCATCTCCCCCACCCCCATGTTTTGACATGACCTGTTTCATTTTTTTTAATTTAATTTAATTTATTTAAAATTTTTACCAGCCTGGTCCTGTAAGACTTTATAGTTGGTGGCCTCTGCATAGGAAGTATTCTTTGGCCTTATCTAACGTGGATGCTTCTTTTAGCAATTGTGCTTAGAAACACAGGACCCACATAGTGAAGGGACTGTTTAATCCAGCAACATATAGTGAGATCTCATGGTTAGATTTCCACCTTGATGTGACAGGTGTGTGTGCACTCTCTTTTTTAATGGTATAGTTAGTGTTAGGAATACGGTGTTTTGCTGACAGTGTTAGGCACCTGTTTTTGCTGATAAAATAAGGCAACAACAAAACATAGTCGGGTTATGGACCAGAATCTCTGAGAGGAAGCACAGTTTTAGCTCAATTGTGGGGTCTTTTGTGATCTTTCTAATTCCCAGTATCCCCTGCTGCTCTTTTTGAATTTCTTTCTTTGTCTGAAGCTTAGAGTTCTTTAATAACAATGGATAATGCATGCAAATAATAAAATTGCTGTGGAAGACTGTGTTTGGATACCTTATCTAAGTTCTGCTCCTATGCTCTTATTGCTATTTCTGGGTAACTATGTGAACTATGATATAAAGTAATGTTTAAATTTAAATTTAGTGAAATGTCTATCAAGAGACTGAGTCCAGGGACCATTGACTGTGTATGTCATTCTCTAGGGTGAGGCAGGGGTGGGGTAGGGGGAATTCAATTTCCACTTTCTACTGGTTGTTTGGTAGCTAGAAAATGTAGCCACAACAAGCTATGCTCTAAACCACTTTGAATTTCATGGAGTCCATAAAAATAAAATAGTATCAACATAGAATACTTTAAGAGTCCATTAGTGCTGCTTGACTAAGAAAAACACATTGGCAGGTCAGCTAGGAAGGCCATCAGGACAGTTTGCCATTAACAGACATTTGATTATACTGGGGGCGATCTGGTCAACCCCCTACCTTTGGATCCCAGTGTCTATGCTTCATACTCGATACCTGAAGTGTGTGTATAGAAAGTTTTGGCATACGATTTTGTAGACGAATTTCTTTTTTTTTTTTTTTTTTTTTATTAATTTATTTTGCAATACAATTCAGTTCTACATATCAGCCACGGATTCCCTTGTTCTCCCCCCTCCCGTCCCCCTCACCTTCCCCCCAACACCCCCCCCCCCATTCCCATCTCCTCCAGGGCAAAGCCTTCCCCACAGACTGAGGTCAACCTGGTAGACTCAGTCCAGGTAGGTCTAGTCCCCTCCTCCCAGGCCGAGCCAAACAATCCTGCATAGGCCCCAGGTTTCAAACAGCCAACTCATGCAATGAGCACAAGATCTGGTCCCACTGCCTGGGTGCCTCCCAAACAGATCAAGCCAATCAACTGTCTCATCCATTCAGAGGGCCTGATCCAGTGGGGACCCCTCAGCCATTGGTTCATAGTTCATGTGTTTCCATTCATTTGGCTATTTGTCCCTGTGCTTTATCCAACCTTGGTCTCAACAATTCTCGCTCATATAAACCCTCCTCATTCTCGCTAATTGGACTCCCAGAGATCCACCCGGGGCCTAGTCATGGATCTCTGCATCCAGATCCCTCAGTAGTTGGATGGGGTTTCTAGCACAACAATTAGGGTGTTTGGCCATCCCATCACCAGAGTAGGTCAGTTCAGGCTGTCTCTCGACCTCTGCCAGCAGTCTGTTGTGTGGGTATCTTTGTGGATTTCTGTGGGCCTCTCTAGCACTTTGCTTCTTCCTATTCTCATGTGGTCTTTATTTACCATGGTCTCCTATTCCTTGTTCTCCCTCTCTGTTGTTGATCCAGCTGGGATCTCCCGCTCCCCCAAGCTCTCTTTCCCTCAACCCTCGCCTTTCATTACCCCCACTCATGTCCAGGCTGTTCATGTAGATCTCATTCCATTTCTCTGTCATTGGGTGATCCCTGTGTCTTTCTTGGGGTCCTGTTTTCCAGGTAGCCTCCCTGGTGATGTGAGTAGCAGACAAGTCATCTGTTTAGAATTTCTAAACAATCTTATTAAATAAAAAATACAGAGCCAAATACAGAGGTAATAGCCAAAGAGATCAGAGAGCTAGTGAAGAGTGACGACTGGCCTTATCTCACCACCTTGCCCCTGTCACTTCCCCAGAGAGAGCTTCTTCCCATCTAACCTGTGTTTTTATTGTCTTTCTGTTTTGCCTTCTCATTGGCTCTAAGCCCAGCCACATGACTTCCTCGTCACTGCCTGTCTAAACAGACCTCCAGGTCTCTATAGTTGGTACTGGGATTAAAGGCTCATGTCACCACACTTGCCTGTGTCTTTAACCACACAGAGACTCTGTCTGACATGTGATAGGATTAAGGGCATGGGCTACCACCACCTGACTTCTGTTTATGGCTCGCTGTGTGACCTTGCTATGTGACCTCTGATCTCCAGGCAAACTTTATTTATTAACATACCAATAAAATCAGATCTCAGCACAATTAAAATATCACCACATAGCTTTGTGTGTAGATGCTCCATTGAAGAGGTGGTGACCAGAAGCATTGTCTTTTCTGGTGCTGGATTCAGATTGTCTTGTTGACTGAAGGTGTACGAACATCTCAAAATCAGTCTAAAAGCCACCTTAGCAGCACTGGAAATAATGAAACGATACTACTTTCCTTCCTATTCTTAAGTGTTGAGCAGGAAAATCCAGGCCTTGTGCAGAAGTTTTGAGATGCTGTCATAAACAAACCTATCTCTCAGAGATGAATGTATATTAACAATTTTAATTTAAATGATATTTAAGCAAATATTTCTGTTTATTTCATGTATATTGCAATCACACTCATGATTAGACCAACAGTGCTCTAATCTCAGCCTTAAACAGGTGTATGCATTTTAAGGTAATTAAGAAAAGAGACAAAGCTGATGAGTTAGCTCAGTGGCTAAGAACACTGACTGCTCTTCCAGAGCAGCTGGGTTTGATTCCCAGAGCTCACATGCCAGCTCCCAACCATCTGTAACTCCAGTTCCAGGGGATCTTACACCTTTTCTGGCCTCCCTGGGCACTAGGCATGCATGTGATGCACAGATATAGATTCAGGCAAAACATCTGTACACATAAGATAAATAAATAAATTTTAAAAAGAAAAAGAGTTTTATGTTTGCTCAGATGCTTACCATTTCTGATGTTTTTTTTTTTTCATTTATTAAAAAAAATCAATCTGTGGTTCTGTGGCACTCTGAACTCACAGCAGCTGTGGTTGCTTAAGCAGGATCTAGCCAGTCAATATTCTGGTATGGATCAAGGAAGGCTCAATCACAAGGTCCCATGTCTAGTTAAGTAGCTATTGACTGCTGGGGGAGAAAGAGTTCTTATTCCTTTGGGGTGGGTGTGGCGAGTGATAAGCTACCCATGCCCCAGTAGATGGGATGCAGGCAACACTAATTGAATAAAATAAAAAGAAGAGGACATGAAGTTGGGAGAAGATATGGTGGTGTGTGGTCTGCGTGGAGTTGAAGAGGGAGAAGGGTATGGATAAGATAGATTGTGTGTATGTATGTATGCAAATCCCAAAGAATAAATTGAAAATATTGCATTGGAAGTCTGAGGTTCCATCCAGTGTCCTTCCCTTTGTATCTTTAGCCGTCCTTTAGCAGCTCTTCCTTGCATCCCTTCTGTCTTAGTTGCTTTTCTTGTTGCTTTGACCAAATGTACCAATAAGAGCAACTTAAGGGAAAAGGGCTTATTTGAGATAGCAGTCCATCCTTGCTGGGAAGTCTTAGTGACAGGAGCTTGAGGCAGCTGCCTGCTTGGCATCCACAGTCAGGAAGCAAGGAATGATGAATGGTCACACTCAGCTTTTGCCTTTTTATGTGGATAGGATTCCAGCCTCGGGAATGGCACCACCCATTTTCAGGGTGGAGCCTCTCACTTCACTTACCCTCGTCAAGAAAAGCCCTTGGAGGTACAGCAAGAGGCTGACCTAATCCAGACAGTCATTCACAGAAAGGGTCTATCATATAAAGGTTTGTGGTGGGTATGTCATAGATGTATAAATGCAAGGATAGGTGCTTTACTGAGAGGTTTGTCTTAGTCAAGGTTTTGCTACTAGGAATTTGACATCCATAGGTCTTATTTTACTCTTTTCAGAAAACATTTAGAGGAACTATTTCCAAGTACATAGACTGGCGCAGAAAAGAGGAGAATGTCTTAGTTAGGATTTCTATTGCTGTGATAAAACACCATGAACAAAATCAGCGTGAGGAGGAAAGGGTTTATTTCATCTGTTACAGCTTGTAGTTCATCATCCAGGGAAGTCAGAGGCAAAGTGCATGAGGACTGCTGCTTACTGGTTTGTTCTCAAGGCTTTCTCAGTCTGATTTCTTACAGCACCCAGGAACAGCAGCCCAGAGGTGGCACTACCCACAGTGAACTGGGCCCTCCCACACAATCATCCATCAAGAAAATACGCCATAATCTTGCCCACAGGTTGATATGGTGGGGACATTTTCTTACTTGAAGTTTCCTCTTTGAAAATGATTATAGCTGTGTCAAATTGACATAAAACTAGCCAGCATAGAGAACAAGATCCCCACCCTGAAGGAATTATCACTGTGCCTACTATGGGAGCATACACAGTCTGTTTTCCTAAATTTGTCCAGGAAATGTGTTCTTGCTCTGGTGGTTAGTAGCATCAGAAAAGAGAATGTGCAGGTAGGATTTACAGAGGAAGGCTTTGGCTGGCAGACATAGAAGATGATATATGTCAGCATGTTTATGTAAAAAGTGAACAAGCCAGTGGCAGAACTGTATTAGGGTGCTGACGTGGTTCTGGTACTGAACCAGAAAAACAAACAGGGAATGTAAAGGAAATCAAATATAGATTTATATCTGACAGATATTTCCATTCTTATCAGGGACTCTCTGCATCCACTGCATCATTATTAAGCCAGTGAGTCCCACACTTGTGACTCATTATTTAATTCATTCAGTAGCTCTTGGTATGTTTTTTACTATATAAAAAACCAAAACAATAAACCAGAAAGATTTTCCTAGCCTGGACACCCCCTCTCCCTTTAGAATATTTCTAGCATGCCTCATCTAACTTACTTCTATTTCAGTGCTGTTGGGAAACTACATAAATATTTTCTCTTCAGAAAAAATAGGAAAATTTGTGTTATCTATAACTTTCTTTTCATTTAGAAATTACCATGAAAAATTGACTCATGTCAATTATGTCTTTCTGGGCTAAATTGTAGTTTGAGTCATTTGAAGTAACACACTATGATTTTATTTTTCTAGATTATTCATGAATGTTTTGCTGTATGGTACAGCTTTGCATTTCACTAAACGTTATTCTTAAAGATTAGGTTTTGACAGCTACTAAGTTCTCCATTGTTCTTGTTTTAGAGTTCATATCTAGATTTTGGAGAGTATATATCGCATTAAGAGCCACCATTTGAAGTTAATACCATTTAAACAATTAAAGTATTAGCTCAGAAAGTAATGCTTCTGTATATATTTTTAACTTTTCCCCATTAAAGTGACATTCTTCTTTTTGTACTCGTCATGATTTATTTTTAAATGTGTTGTTTATAAGCGCATATTTAGGCTTCCATTTTTTCTTTTCATAGAAAAAAGATATATTAAATATTCTTTCAATTCAATATATTAGTAAAACCTTTTAAAATGGATACTTATCTCAATTTTCCTATTTATCTTAAGACTCATCCTGCTATAATAACATGCATGATCTTTTGTTTTCTCCTAAAAGGACTTTCAAAATTCTCAGAGGGATTTAAGAAATATTTCCATTTAGTCTGATTATAATGGTATGTTATACAATAATTTTATTGTTCTTGTGCTTTTTTACGCTAAAACATTTATATCTGTTTATTAAAATACAACAAAAATATTGAAAACTCTTGTTTTTAAAAAATAATATCCTAAATATAGTAGAAATCCAAAAGTCTTACTATTAAGTAATTGAGATAGGTGGCGGTGGCACACACCTTTAATCCCAGCACTTGGGAGGCAGAGGCAGGTGGATCTCTGAGTTCGAGGCCAGCCTGGTCTACAGAGCAAGTTCCAGGACAGCCAGACCTATGTAGAGAAACTCTGTCTTGAAAACCAAATCAAACAAAAAAGTTGATATTGTCTATTGTACATTTTAAATTTAATTAAGAATATTACAATTTAAAAAGACAGAAAAAGTTGATGTCTTTGATGAAAGATTCAATATATTCTAAGTCACTTTAGGATCACAATAAGGTGTAGGTTGCAATTTTATAATGTGTATTCTTAATGCATTTAAAAACACTGCACACTAGTCAGTAATTCATGATGAAAATTAGAATATATGGAATTAATGTTTAACTTTAGGCTCTACTCATATATTGGTAGAGCAGATATTTAGGTAACTTCAGAGGACTGAAGTTTTCCATCTACAGCTAAAACCAAACCAAATCAATACAATATAAACTAAAGATTGTAAAAGAAGAGAATAAACAGGTTTCCAAACTCAAAGGGCATCTGTTCACATATCAGTAAATAATCTAGAGTTCTAAGCACAGTTTCAAAATCCACAAGGTAGGCCGACGGCTACAGTGAATGACAACAACATTGCCAACATGAAAGGCAATACAATGAAAGTCGCAAAAACATCAAAAGAGATGAGATTAAGTCCTTTAACAAGAGATTCCCAGGTCCACGAACTGTGCCCATCTTTGCCTCCCAGAAGCACAGCAGGTGGAGAATGATGCAGCGTGTTTCACCTTGCTGCTGGCATCTCTGTCAGGTACACAGTAGCACAGGAGGTGCAGGGCAGCCTTGGGTGGTCTACTTGCCTGTAGCACCTAGGAAATTCAAGAAGTACTTTGTTTCCTAATGGAGAAGCCTGAGATTTCTTTAGAAGACAAGTGTACAGAAAACTCGAGGTTAGGGAAGAATGCTATAGAGTGCTAAGAATGTGAAGGGACCCTAGCCCATGCAAGCATGTGGCTCTGGCAGGTCTTGCCTTTCTCCCCTTTCCCTCTGCCTTGCTAAAAACCATTAGATTGCATTTCTAAAGCTACCCCCCAAAGTCCATTCTCTTATTTGACCAACCTTTCCTCCTGAGGCTGATTACCAAGATTCAGCTAGCAAAGCATTGAAGTCCAGCAATCAAAAGCCTCCTTTGGCTCACCTAATTAACATGCCCAATTAAAATTAAACACCTCATCCTAACACAGAGGTTCCCATTTTACTTTTATAAATCATCACTTGCCTATAGGCCATGTCTGTCTCCTCTTTGTCCAGAGGCAGGTTTGTCCACCCCCACTCCACCACTGGACAAATATCCCTGCCTCCTTTCTCTTCCTTTCCCTCATCTTCTATCTCCTGTTTTTGTCTATTATTCCCTGCCCCCTGTTCCTCTGGGGCAAATAAATCTCCTTTGTGCTGAGAACTTGGTCTTGGGTATCCTGAGCTGATACTTTTCAGAATTCAGGACAAGAATGTTATAACAGAAGCCATGGCTATCAGCTACCAACCTGCACACTGCTCATGGCCTAGAACACACTTGTCATCTCTTATTAGAATTTAGCAATGAGGGTCTAGACATGAAGCCATGCTAGGTCTACCTCAGGTCCGGGAACAGGGTTTGATTAGAGGCTTCTCCCATCGTTATGATATTACCTGCACTTTAAGAGGGAGAAAGCAAGAAGTAGGAGAAATGGGAAAAAGATGAAAGGGAGAGGGTGTGGTGGAGAAAGAAAGCACATAGAGACCACTTTAATGATAGAGAATAAAAAAAAATCTATGTGTATGTATGTACCTGTCTGTGCACCATCTATGTGCAATGCCCAAAGAGGCCAGAAGAGGGCATCAGATCCCCCTGAACCTAGAGATGCAGGTTGTTGTGAGCTACTGGGAACTGAACCTAGGTCCTTTGCAATAGCAGATTATAGTCTTAACTGTGGTGCTATCTCCTCAGTCCTGGTAAAGAAATTTAAGATAGCAAGGTCAATGTGCTTTTATGCTATACTGTAGTGGTTTTATGCTTCAGTCTCTTCAAAAGATTTAGGGAAGCTGGGCCATGGTGGCACATGCCTTTAATTCCAGAACTTGGGAGGTAGAGGCAGGGGGATCTCTGTGATTTCAAAGCCAGCCTGGTTTACAGAGTGAGTTCTATCCAGAATAGCCAGGACTACACAGAGAAACCCTGTCTCAAAAAACAAACAAAAATTGTGTGTGAGAGTGTGTGTGTGTGTGTGTGTGTGTGTGTGTGTGTGTGTGTGTGTGTATGTGTGTGTATATGTATGTATGTATGTATTATGTATGTGTAGTAGGGAATTAGCACTTGTTAATTCTCTTCCCTGTCTTCATTACTGTATCAATCCAACACTCTTTCTATTCAAGTGTGCCACATACATTTACTCACTCAAATGGACAATGCTGTATTTCAAAGGATGCTCACTGAAATGTTTTACAGTAGACATTTGCTAAAATAGTTGAAAAATGTCAATCAGAATTTTTGACATACTCATAAAAATTCATAATATTTATTAATTTCAAAGATGAAGTGCATTAAACATATTGATAAAAAGTATCTTAGAAAGCACAGAATGGCATGTGATGTTTTTACACAGAAGTCTCTTAAGCAGTGTTCACTTGGGTGAAGGGGAAGAGGCTTCTTAAAGACCCCTTCTAAAAAGGGATCACTTTTTAACCAGCATATACAAACCTCCTTTTCAATATTCCTCTAGGAAGAGAGCACGCAGCTGATTTCACAATGTTTTCCTCTTACTCTACCTACCATCACTACAATTTATTAGAAAGCATTTTTTTTAAGAATTAATGGAGAAAATGAACCTAAAACTCAGCAGAAGCTCCCCAGGGAAAGTCTCCAGGCTAGTGTTTGTTTCGATACTAACATTGTCTCAGAGGCTAGAGCAAAGGGCACATCCAGCAAAGAAAGCAGAGTTTCTTTCTTTCTTTATCTTTCAAGCATGAGAGCCTACAATCGTCTCTGTTACAACAAACCTCAGCAAAGATATGGCAGAGTGAGCTGGGGACGGACAACATCCTGAGAAGATAAATAGACTCTAAAATCGTTTTGGCCCGAAAATCAATTCAGTTGTCTGTGGGCTTCATGGGGGAGAAAATCACCTTTGTGAGGAAAATGTTGTTTTTGCCTCTGAGAGGACCAAAGCAACATCAAAGGTGAAGCAAGCTATTGCTATGTGGCTGGTTCTTGGTTTATCTTGATAACACTTATTTCCAGCAAGGAATAAATGTTTACAAAGAGCCAGGGGACATATACTTATTTTCCCTCAGCACTGAATGAAGACTGTGTCCTTCCTGATTGTTCTCCCAGGTACAAGACATTACTCACTTTGGCTCACAGCAAAGAAAGGCAGAAAGCTGTGTCATCCTGTGAGGGCAACCGGCTGATATCCCAATGGCTACAACAAACATCTTTGAAAGGGAGAGAACGAGGTGGGGTGGAGGGTGGGGATGTAGATTGGATAGAAGAGGTGAGAACATTGTATCCTGGTCTGAGGTCAGCAGCCCCTACATCTCCCTGCTTGTGTTGAGTGGCACAGCCCCATGAAGAAGAATTGCTATGGGTTTTCTGTAAGCAGCAAATAGGCATGAATAATTTCCAGAAATTTCTAGGAAAGATGTCTGATTTGTCAGGGACATGCAGCTAGAAGCTGGTTGATTCTTTGGGATGGAGGATATTAGAGTTTGAAATTGAGGAGGAAGGAATTAGGTTGACTTAGAGTGTCAACGCCAAGTGGCTCAAGGGAAAAGAAACAGGTGAGCTGAAACAAACACAAGCCGTGGAGGGTTTGGTCGTGGTGGAGGGAAGGTAACTCCCACCTCAAAGAATGTCCTTTGGCCAAGGCTGCCCCTGCTTCCTCATTTCTCTTAAGAACTCCCATATAAGGCAGAGGATGTGGTTGATAGCTTCTTCGAGGTGGGGAACAGAGTTCCAGCAAAAGTGGGCTGGACTGCCCCTGGGGTGTTACACCATCACCAAGTGATACAGGCCACCTTTGACTTTCATTCTGAAGCCGGCACCCAATCCCCGTACTAGGACATTTACCTGTGACACTGGGACATGACCAGCTCATCTTTCCTCTTGCCCTCTTTACTCTTTTCAGGTTTAAGATGTTCTTCCCACACTGTCTCTAGTCTCTGTTAAGGAATAACTCTACAGCTTCACATTAGGACCCACTGTTCTATCCACATACAGCTCCGGCATTTAAAAATGTTTATCTGTGGCCAGGCAGTGGTGGCGCACGCCTTTAATCCCAGCACTCGGGAGGCAGAGCCAGGTGGATCTCTGTGAGTTCGAGGCCAGCCTGGGCTACCAAGTGAGTCCCAGGAAAGGCGCAAAGCTACACAGAGAAACCCTGTCTCGAAAAATGCAAAAAAAAATGTTTATCTGTGTGTCAGCACGGAGAGGTAACCGTCACTATATTCATTTTTATGCCTAGTAGACTTACAGTCAACTTTAATGGAAAAACCTATATTTGGTGTTACTTGCTGCTGGACGAAAGTAGAACATCAAGTTTGGAATCCCCATTTTGGCCCGAGCTGGTGGTAGAGCCAAGGAGTAGAACCCAGATGCCCGGACTGCTATGCAATAATTTTACCTTCCACTAGATGGCACTGTAAAAACCACGTTGCAAAGCACTGGCTCCTTTGGGAGCACAAATGTGTTCTTCTCCCAGGAAGTCCTGGGGCCCAGTTTTGTGCAGCTGGCATCTCAGCTTTTGCTCAGAGCTTTCTGTTCTGATGTATCCGTTTATCCATCGTTGTCGGGAAGGAGATCATGAATGATTTATCTCTAATGACGAGTCATTAGTGAAATTTTCCAATGATTAATCTTTAAAACCTCATTTTCTTGGGAAGTTTCTTCCCTCACGGAGTTGGTCCCCAAAGAAAGAAACCAAGCTGGGTGGAATACTTTCTCTTGTCAACCACGGGACATACCATACCTGTCACCTGGGTTCATTCTGATGATTTTGGAAATCATCCCATGGTCAATAATGGAATATCCGCCCTGCTTTAAAGGATGGTGTACAAAATCTACATTTCAGAGACACGGCTTTTGTCAAGGGGTCACATTAACTCTAAGACAGACCTGGGCTCGACTAGAGCTGTTTTACAGCCATTTGTCCCCCTCAGTTAATGGTTCTGGGAAAATATGCATGCCAACTCATTCAGAGACCTCTGTCAAGAACCCATCAAATTGGCAACCAAGATTACACATCATAAGATCCACATTCAGGTTGGCTCCATAAAAGAGGCAAGTTTGAAATCTGAATAAATCAGTCAATCAGAGGCCATTGAGAACAGAACCAGAGCTTCAGAGTAGAAGTTTTATTGGAAGACTCCAGTGTCGGTTTCACCTTGTGCTGAACAAGCCCCACTATACAGATGTCAGAATTTATGGTGTAAGTCCCCCCAAATCAGTTTATTTCCATGCAGTGCCTACATCCAGCTCTCCCACTGCCTTTCTTCCTCTAACTTAATGCTAAATGATAGAGGTTTGGGTACCTAGAAAGGTAGTTATCAAATAAGTAAATGTGGCATAGCTTTGGAAATGGGCAGTGGTTAGAAATGGGAAGAATTTTGAGGACATGAGAGGAAATGCCTACATTGCTTTCAATGGACTGTTAATATTATAGACGTCAAAGACTCCACTAGTGACGGTGCAGAAGGCAATGAAAACATGGCCGAGAAAGGCTGTGTTATATGACTATGTCAGATGTTTACACTTTCATTCAAAAGACTGTTGGCAAAAATATAGACATCAGAGACACCCCGGGTAACAATTTAGAAACAAATGAGGAACATGAAGGAACCCTGGGGGAAGGTAACTCATATATTGTGGCACCAAATTTGTTGAGTTTGTGTCCTGCTGTTATGCAAGAAGCAGAACTTGGAGTCAGTAATGTTGGCTATTGATTTGGGAATTCTAAGAAAATGACTTAAGGTACTGAGCAGTCTTATTTTGCTGATTATGGTGAAATGTAAGGGAAGAGATGTGTTGATGGAAGAAAATGTAAAGAGGGAAGGAATTGGTGTCTGATGACTTAGGAACTCTCCTTATACCCAGATTGCAAACGATGCTGAAATTTGGATGCTTGCTGTGCTGGTTGCCCTTTTTGTCAATTTGACACAAATGTAGACATATCTGGGAAGAAGACATTTTAATGGGGAAAATGCCTTGTTTGTAGGCAAGACTGTAGATGTATTGTCTTGATGATTGATGTGGGAGGGACCAGCCCACTGTCGGTGGTGCCATCCCTGGGAAAGTGGTCCTGGGTTGTTAAAGAAAGTGGGTTGAGCAAGCCATGAGGAGCAAGCCAGTTAATAATGTTTCTCCAAGGCTTCTGCTTCAGTTCCCTGCCTTGAGCTCTTGCCCTTACTTCCCCAATGAAGGGCTGTAAGTAAAAGTGGAAATGAATAATTTCCTCCCCAAGTTGTTTTTAGTCACAATGTTTTATCACAGCAATAGACTAATAATAGTGACTAAGTAAGTTAAGGAAAGATTGCTCTGGAGAGAAATTAAGGATGTAGCTGGACAGTTTTTGCTTGTGTCTGAGAAGGATCTGGAGGTTAGGAAAGCCAGTCATACAGAAGTGTCCCAGGAGACACTAGCCATGGTGCTCATGGATTCCTCTCAGCCATCTAAACAGAAATCAATACTAAAGACAGTGTCGCCAACAAAGACCTATGGTAGAGGCCTATCTGGAAGAACATCTCTCCCTACTAGTTCTGTAGCTTGTTTGGTCATAGGATTATTTAATATTATTTAAATATCAGAAGATTTCACATAGCAACCCAGGTTTCTGAGCTCTGAGGAAGAATGAGAAGATGTGGGAACCATCAGCCAGCTAGAATTGAGTAGAAACTTTACACTTAGACTTGGTATACTTTGTCCCAATCCTTACACCTCTCTATTGCATGATTGCATTGCACATTCCAGACTAGTACATCTAGGCTTCAGTGAGGTATTTTAATTTTCATGTCTCATTCACAGCCTCTTATTTTACAGGTTAATAAATTACAAGAGGGGCTGAGTGTGGCCAATCTGGGAGATCGGGGATTTAAAGGCTATGGTGGCCGTTTGTTAGTTTTAGGGCTGGTTGCAGGTACCATAGTACCATGAGTATTTAAGAGTTAATGTATCCTAGTTTTCTTTTTCTGTTCCTGTGGTAAGACCATGGTCCAAAGCAATCTGGGGAGGAAAGGGTTTATTTGGCTTATAGATTACAGTCCATCATCAAGGGAAGCCATGGCAGGAATCAACAAGAACTGAAGCAAAAACCATGAAGGAACACTGCTTATTGGCTCACTTACTAGTTCATGCTCAGCGGCCCTTTTAAAAATACATCCCAGGCATACCTGCCTAAGAATGGAACCACTCACAGTGGGCTGGGTCCTCCCACATCAACAATTGGCAGTCAATAAAATGCCTCACCGACATCCTGAGCAGAAAGAACAATATGACAGAGATTGCCATTTCCGATGTCAGGATGTATGATGGAGAGTCATAAATTTCCTAATTGATAACATGATGAACATTTTTTTAGGTATTTCTTTTGCAGTTGTACATGGCCAACAAAAACCAAACTCAATGGCATATTTAGGAGTTCCTTGTCTTATAATGTCATGTTAGGGCTTTAAAAAAATGTAATCGTTTTTATTTTTCATATTTAATTCTTATTTCATTTCATCTATTTCTTTCCTCCCTCCCCCTCCCTCTCTTTCTTTCTCTCTCTCTCCCCCTCCCACAGGCCCTTTGCATATACATTATGGCTTTCAGTTTGTCTTTTTATGGGATTCCCGAGTATGCGCCGGAGTGGTTCTCTGTATCTACACATGTTTCTTGTGCCTTTTCTTGGGCTCTTTTCCTTCTGTTTGTTTGTTTTGTTCTAGTCTGATGTGTTAGCTTGTGTTTTATTTTATTATCGTCTCTTAGAAGAATGTTTTTAATGAGACAGAAAGGTAGTGGGTCTAGATGGGAGGAGAGGTGGGGAGAAACTGGGAGGAGGATAGGGAGGAGAAACCACAATCAGTATATATTATATGAGAAAAAAATCTATTTTCAATAAAAGAAAAAAATAAAATAAAATAAATGAGCTCCAACAACTGCAAAAGAAATACCTAAAAAATTAGCAATTAGGAAAATGCAAATCAAAACATCTTTGAGATTTCATTTCACCCCAGTTAGAATGGCTATGATCAATAAAAAGTGGTAAAAACTGCTGGAGAGGATGTGAGGAAAATGGAGTCCTTATTCAGTGTTGGTGGCAAGAGCCAAGTGGTGCAGTCACTCTGGAATCCAGTATGGAGAAACCTGAAAAAGCTAAAAGTAAACCTACCTTATGACCCAGCTATACCACTCTTTGGCATAAACGCAGTGGACTCCATACCCTACTTCACTGTAGCTAGGAAATGGAAATATAACCTAAATGTCCTTCAGCAGATGAATGGATAACGAAAATGTGGTTCATACACACAAGGGAATACTATTCAGCTGTAAAGAAAAAGAAAAAGATAAAATTTACAAGTAAATGGATATAACTACAAAAGATTATATCGAGTGAGGTAATTCAGACCCAGAAAGACAAACATCAAATGTTCTCACTCATTGGAGGCTTCTAACTCCAAATCTTCAGATGCGAGTGTATAAGACGGAGAAATCACAGAAATCAGGAAAGTATAAAGGGACCGTGGCAGGAGTGGGAGAGGCATAGCAGAATACAGGTGATACAAAGTGGGAAAATGGTGAGGGGCCTGTAGCTGGAAAGATAGAAAAGAGAGGACAAATGCTGTGGGATGGTCTGTATGTCAAATGTGTTGCTGATTGGTCAATGAATAAATCACTGATTGGCAGTGGCCAGGCAGGAAGTATAGGCGGGACTAACAGAGAGGAAAATTGAGAGAACAGGAAGCTGGGAGGGGAGACACTGCCAGCCGCCATCAGGACAAGGAAGATGTAAAGTACCGGTAAGCCACAAGCCAAGTGGCAAGGTATAGATTAATAGAAATGGATTAATTTAAGCTGTAAGAACAGTTAGCAAGAAGCCTGCCACGGCCATACAGTTTGTAACCAATATAAGTCTCTGTGTTTCCTTGGTCGGGTCTGAGTGGCTGTGGGACTGGCGGGTGAGAGAGTTTGTCCTGACTGTGGGCCAGGCAGGAAAACTCTAGCTACAAATGGCGTCCAACGTGGTGGCAAGAGTTTCCACCTAAAACCTGAGAAAAAAGATTCTAAAACGGAGCTAAAAACAGCTTCCTAATTGTCTCTCTCAAATGAGCGGCAGCTGCCTGTTTGAGCTACTGGCAGGTTGCTGGCGTGCGCGCTCGACCTGCAGTATGGCGGGAATGAGGCCTCTGCAAGTGGCACATTAAGCTACATTGTGGATTTAGCCTTTGCTAGTACAAAACAAAAGAGGTTTCTGGGCTACACGCTGCTTGGATAAAAACATAGACCCACGATAGCTCC
The DNA here is from genome assembly GCF_007827085.1 of Peromyscus californicus insignis. Taxonomy (NCBI): domain Eukaryota; kingdom Metazoa; phylum Chordata; class Mammalia; order Rodentia; family Cricetidae; genus Peromyscus; species Peromyscus californicus. Next base: position 82,287,047 of record NW_026294595.1, read on the forward strand.
CAGAGCTGGTGGTAAAGTACCACGCCATGTTGGGAAGCTGAGGTGGGCGGAGCCAGCAGCCACAGCTGCTGCAGCTTAAAGCAATAGATTCACAATAAGACAGATTCAGATGTAATAGTTTAAAATGTGTGTAAAATATACGTAGGCTTAAAAGAGACAAAAAAAAAGGTGATATATACAGTATAGAAACAAATACATGGTTTTAAAAAATAAAGTCTTTAAAGAGACAGTAAAATTAATATAAAAAATAAGCCACGTAGAGATGACTATTACACAGAGAGTCTGGATTGTGTTGTCTTTGGGATTCTTAACTACAGAGAGATATTTGATTGTAAAGGAAGCTGAGTTAAACCAGTATGTATATTTTAAAGATACTTTGACTTCAAAATTTGGATGTAAGGATATGTTGCTTTGGAAAAGAGTCTCTTTTGTTTCCACAGAAAGCAAGAGGCTATGGATTTGTTCCAGATTAAGACACATCAGGTTTGACCAGCCAAGACCACCTGAAAGGTCTCCGATGACACCATGGCCCAGATGATCCAACATCCAGAATCGTTTCAAGGCAACTGGCTCAGATGATACAGCCTCACGGACTACTCCATGATCCTTAAATTTTGTTTCCCCAGAAGATACAGCGCCCCCCTCCAGCAGGAAGTAGTAAGAGAAGCTACGCCCAAATTCCCAAATATACCAAGCTGACTTTGGAGATGTGTAAAGGTTAAAACCTTCCTTTTTAAGAAAAGAAAAGGGGAGGTGCTGTGGGATGGTCTGTATGTCAAATGTGTTGCTGATTGGTCAATGAATAAATCACTGATTGGCAGTGGCCAGGCAGGAAGTATAGGCGGGACTAACAGAGAGGAAAATTGAGAGAACAGGAAGCTGGGAGGGGAGACACTGCCAGCCGCCATCAGGACAAGGAAGATGTAAAGTACCGGTAAGCCACAAGCCAAGTGGCAAGGTATAGATTAATAGAAATGGATTAATTTAAGCTGTAAGAACAGTTAGCAAGAAGCCTGCCACGGCCATATAGTTTGTAACCAATATAAGTCTCTGTGTTTCCTTGGTCGGGTCTGAGTGGCTGTGGGACTGGCGGGTGAGAGAGTTTGTCCTGACTGTGGGCCAGGCAGGAAAACTCTAGCTACAGACAAATGATACCCAGGCTGTCTGATAAAGTATCAAGGAATTATTTCATATTTACCTGAAATCATATATCACATGTGTAAGTGTATGTGCACCTACACATTTATGTCAATCTCTATGTATATCTTAAACACAGTTATGCTACCTGGGCTGACAATGCTCTCCACAAGAGCCATAGACCAAGAGAAACGTACTAGTATTGCATCTAGGATGTAGGTGTCTATTTATTACATTTGCATTGAGAGATGTCATATGCTACGGAGCTCTGGGTTATTCAAGACATCATTGGACTATATAATATCCCAAAACAGATCTCTCCTGAAAACTGTGAACAAAAAATCAAAAACTTTTTTTTTCTTTTGAAAAGCCACACAATGAAACTGCTCATAAAACTCCAATGATCTATTTCACATTGAAGTGGAAAAATGCCCCCAAGGAGCAGCTTCAACACAATCCTGCATACGAGTATCATTTATAGTATGTAAAACAGCAACACAGGACTTATTAGTAGGAACTACAAAAGCCAACCATCATTAATTTTTATTGTGATTTATACAGAAACACTCAAATTCAAGTTCAAAACATCATATTAATAAATAATTTAAAAACTCTTTGTTAGTGAAAACACTATATTTTCAAAATCCCTTGATTATTTATTAAGAGAGTATGTTATAATGCCATTATTTACTTTTTAAAAATGGAAGCCAAGAACTAGGTGTGGCAGCATACCCTTTAATCCTAGCACTCATGAAGCAGAAGCAGGTAGATCTTTGTGAGTTTGAGGTCATTCAGGGTTAAGCAGTGAGACCCTGTCCTTCCTTGTGCTGAATCCCTAAAGAAAAATCACATAAAAAATGAAAATCAACCACGCTGTGATAAAAACATTGAATTAAACCTGAGGTTTACAATCACTCAGAATGCCATTGTTAAAGCATATTCCAACTCTGTTTTTACTCAACTTTGAGAATATTTTTTAGTATCTGAGTTTTGGCTACCACCTTCACATTCTGTATGCATATGTTATCCTTGTACAAAGAAAATGAATACTCTCAGATTTGTGTAACTATTTAACTGGAAATGTTAAATGGAGTTGGCTAATTTATATTTGTTTTCTCTTACTTATAGATTTATAATAATTGTTTCTTTATTTTACTTCCTTCATTTGATTGAATTCATTAAATATTCCTTTTACCAATAATAAAGGCATGGAGAAATAGGATGAGTTGTTAAAAAAGTTCTCCACTAAATAATGCCAAATGTGGCCTTAGAGTTTGTGTCTTTGCCCTCTGTATCAAGTTACCTACTAAATGTAAGAATAGATTGCTATAAATCTTACTGTAATCAAGACAGTGTGATCCTGGCATCTTAACAGAACCATACATCATCAGAACAAAATGGAGCCTAGAAATAAACCCACATATATTTGGTCAATTGATTTTCAATAAAGATGCCAAGGTAATTGGATGAGAATGGGAACATCTTTCCCACAAATGGTTCTTGGACAACCGGGCTGAACACATGGGGAAAAGAAACCTTGTTCCTTACCCATATAAATGAACTCCAGATGTATGAACCTCAATGTAAGGGCTAAAGCCATAAAGCTTGTAGAAGAAACTACAAGAGCATATCTCTGTGCCGTTGGAAAGAGGGTAATTTTCTAAGAGTGAAATCTAAAGCCCTAACCATGAAATAAAGCAAGAAGGGCCTCACTTCTCATATACAACAACTGTATAGAGCATCCAGTGTCAGGGTGTGACCCAGTAACACTGTAACACTGAAAGCCGATGTTTAGGAGCAAAAAGAATAAAAAACAATGGCACAGATACTCTAAGTGGTTCAGATATTGGGAGTCTTTATGTAGGCTCTATTATCAGCCTATTGAATTTGGGTCTATAAAGTTTATTGGGAAATCTTCTAAAGTACTTGTTTCAGTAGGTTTTAGTAAATGAATGATTCCAATCACTGATGCTGTTTCTTTTTGGAATTTTGAGCCTTTTTCTTGGGCTTTGTTAGATTTCTGTCTATGATATGCAATGAAGCTTCTTTTTCAACACAGAGTCTGAGTCACACTGCTGTTTCTGACCTTGACCATCCAACTCTTCTAAAGCAATAGCTCCACACAGCGTTGGTTTAAGACATCCTCATGTAGACATTACAGTAGAGTCCAGCCTCAGAAATACCCTAAACCTTTTTCCTGACTGAATCAGTTGGTAAACTGAAAAAAAGGAAGAGTATGGAGTTGAGTGAGACCTTCTTCTGTTGACCCTTGCCACTCAGACAGCAATTGCATAAAGCAAGCTTTTGGTTTCATAGAGGCAAAATTTTCCTTTCTTTCCTCCTAAGAATGTTCATTTTAGAAATGATTATATTCTTGGTCCTTTTGTGGCAGGCATTCACTATTCTGTGTCACATACAGAGCAAAGAGTAGATCTCATTTTGGATTATTTTGCTCTGCCTCTGATAAAGTATATTCATGAAAACTTCCTCATTATTTGTTCTCTTGTTGCTTATAGCATGTGCGGACAGTTTTCAATACAATGAATCTGCCCCTTTCCCTTGTCGGTCATCTTCTGTTTCCTTCAGAAGTCTCTTGTTCCAATCCTCATTTTGTTCCATCTTGCCTCCTCTCTAGACATTATACCATAAAGATCTTTGCCATGTATTTAAGCTCTGAAGCATAATATATACTTGAATTTAGATCTCAAGATGATGAACATCACTTAGTTTTCATTTCTGATCCATTTTCATTTTGAATCACCTTTTAAAAGATGAAAACTGAGGCCGGGCGGTGGTGGCGCACGCCTTTAATCCCAGCACTTGGGAGGCAGAGGCAGGTGGATCTCTGTGAGTTCGAGGCCAGCCTGGGCTACCAAGTGAGTCCAGGAAAGGCGCAAAGCTACACAGAGAAACCCTGTCTCGAAAAAACAAAACAAAACAAAACAAAAAAAAAAAAAAAAAAAAAAAGATGAAAACTGACCCTTGTTCTTCGAAGAAACCAGAACAAACAAATGGCAGTTCAGTGGCGAGGGTAAGATGTGTGCAGAAACATGGAAGGACACACTCAGCATATGTGTGCCACACAGCTGCCTGCGTGTAAAAGTTATCTTCTACCAAAGGGCAAAGAAGGTAAAAAACAACAAAAGACGTACACCAACCAAAACAAACAAACAATAAACAAGTGTAGGCGACTTACTTGTTATACTGTGGAAGTCAAATTTAGGAGGAAAATATAACCTGTATTAATCAGGGATCCAATCCAGTGACATTCACATAGCAGTATTTTTTTTTTTTCTGGGGTCTTTGATCTGTTGAGGTTTGTGTCTTCTACGGAACTCCTTAATGGCACTGCCATCTAAAGCTCAGAACAGTTTAGGATGCTATAGAGCTTGATGAAGTTATGACAAGTACTATGGGATTTGGTGTCACCTTTGTTTTATACAAGTGGCTGAGAAAATTCAGCAATGGAAAGATTTGCCAGTTGTCCAGTGCAAGGCTGACACAGAGAACAAATCTGTTGGGTACCAAAGCATGTTATTTCTGCTCTGGCTAGGACTCTTCAGTTTATTAGTCTAAAGTAAGTGAATTCCCCAGTAGGAGCTGGGTTTTATGTTGAGGACTATGGGTAATTTGATACATAAGATTTGATTTCTAGAAAGTGTAAGAAGTGTACGTGGGCCTGTGATTACAGTACAACTTGAGAAGATGAATTTTCCAGCTGCATCCAGGATGAACTGGAAAGAGGTGGCAAGGGTCTGCATCTTTGACTGTGAGGCCCCCTGGTGGGGCAGGGGGAGATCCAGGTATGACTCCACAAAGTCTTAGCCAAGCGTTTCACCACCTTATGCCATATTCACGTTCTCTTCAAAGGCCTCTGCAGTTTTCCTAAGGATAACACCGCTGTTAGACATGTCATATTGGAGCCCCTTTGCTTTCAATTTCTTTTTTTTCCTAATATGTTTTCTGGCCTCAGGGTGGCTGAAGGTGAAATGCAGTCCCTTTGACACTCTTTCCTTTTAATCCCCTGATCCCAGTCATCCTTCAAACCTGTTCAGTCTACTAATTAGAACACAAGAGACTGTTTTAGCATATGCTGAGGTCCCAGATCTTCTGCTTGTAAGCCCTTTGCAGTTAAGGGTGGAGGAGTCTGGGAAAAGTTAAGAGGAGGTTAGTTTTATCTTGGCTGCAACCTGATAATTTCTTTCTCTTTTTTTGTTATGGAAATTGTGAGATGGAAGTTGCTTCCTTTCCCTGAGAGGCTGGATCTCTAGCAGCCTGTCTGTGGCCCCATGGACTCTTTTTTAGGCATTTTCTTTGTAGTGCCAAACCTGACAGTATTGCCTCCTTGCTTGTCTGGTTCCTAGGCTACAATTTCAGAGCCCCATTCAGCTGCAGAGAATGGTGGTTCATCTGTCAACTGCCAGCCCCAAGCTATATTTTTAAAGTCTGATTCAGTCGGTGCTTATTATTTACTGTTCTGTTCGGTTGAATATAATCTGGAAACTTTGTGATGTTGCAGAGAACTGGCCAAATCTTAACAAAATATGTAGAGTTGCAGATTCTGCACACTGGTCCTCAGCCTTGCATGGTTTGAGCCTAGGAGCTCATATGGATGCACCTGGGAGGAAACTTGAATGTTGAATTGAAGATGTCTTCTAATTCAGGGAACATATGATAGTCAATCATGTATTTCCTATTTTCTCTTCTGATAGCCTCCCCTTTCTATGCTAAGGTTTTATTGATGGCATTAGATGGATTAAGGAAAATTAAGATCGATCTTGGAAAATTAAGAAGAAAGCAATGTCCCTGTTGAGAAGGGTTTGGGAAAGAAATGAGAAATGTGTAGGCATGTTTTTTTTTTTTTTTTTTCTTGTACTTGGCATATGTGAAGTGAAGGAATTTACAAACATGCCACTTCTTTGTAAGATGTTTTTCCCCCCTTCTTTAGGGATTGGTTGCTTCATTTTATCACTTACCTGTGGTAAAACTTCCTGGGTCCCTTGAAAGTACAGGAACAAGGGACAATGCTCTAACTAACCAGATCTTGGATATTTAAAATGTTCTCGATTTGACCGTTCTTTGCCCATTCACATATGGACTAAGATAGCAATGTTAAGCTCCCTCTAGAGGTGGTCCCTTGCAAATGTCATTGAACAAGAGGCTGAGCTGATGGCTGGAATCCACTCAAACTGGTGCATCTCGTGTCAAAGTCCTCCTCTTCTATTTCTCTGTGGAATGTGTCTCTATGGTGATGTCAAAAAGACATGGATCAGAAAATGAGTTGAGTTTCTTGAGTTCTTTATATATTTTGGAGATCATCCCTCTATCAGATGATGGGTTGATGAGGATCTTTTCCTATTCTGTAGACTTTGCTTTTCAGTTTCTGGAGGTCCCATTTATTGATTGCTGCTCTCAGTGTCTGTGCTGCTGGTGTTATATTCAGGAAATGGTCTCCTGTGCCAATGTGTTTAAGGCTGTCTCCCACTTTCTCTTCTATCCCTGGGGACTGATCCTATAATGAACCTCCAGCAGAGGTAGAAAGAAAATAGTTTCATACTGCAGGTTTTCTCTCTCGTTTATGGATAATAGATGCCTGGTTTGGTATCAGCAGAAAAAATCATGTCCAGACTTAGAGAGAACAAATTCCATAGTTTATATGAAATGCTTGTCATAGGCACAGACGGGAGTAGTGAAGGCATAGATGCCAAGTATTTACCATTCTAGAACATTTAGTCTCTCTTTCCAGTGAACTCTGGTACACACTACACCAAGCCGTATAACTGTGTTCCTCATTCCTTTGAACTCTAAACTTAGGAGTAACTCTGCCTGTGTGGCTTTAATACTGCTCCTCTCATAGTGTCTATGTGTTAGTTGTTGAGCTAACATTTTATACTTTTTACAACAATCCTCTGAGGCTGTCTTCATTGTATCTATTATATTGTTTCTTATTAATTATTTTAACTGCACAAATTTATGGTATCATTCCATTTTCCAGGTGAGGAAACTAAACCACAAAAAGCTTAAGAAAATCGCATGAGATCACAATTAGCAGCTTGAAGATCAAAATTTAAATTCAACTAGGCAGGCTTCTATGTCTCCACACATCATTAGTGGGCTATGCACCTTTTATGATTAGTGCATTAGGTATTCTGGTTGCTCTCAGGGACCTATCTACTTACATCCAGCAAAAGCCAACCTCTCCCTTCCCTTTTCTTCTCTCTCCCCTTTTCTTTTAAGAGAGATGCAAAGTGATACAAATTACAAGTCATCTCAATAATTTATCTTATTTTTTTCTATTAGAATTCCATTAACACTACTTTCTAAGGTTCATGTTGTTCTAATACTAAAGTGCATAATAACAGCCTTATAAATTACATGAGGCTGAGAGAGGAAATGTCATAGAAAGGATGAATTCAGAATCCTGGGTAGAGAGAGAGAGAGAGGAGAAGAGGAGTCAGACAAAATAAAAATTGTCAAGTCAAAATAATTGAGGGCAATAGTGGAATATCATCACTTCTTGAATTGAACATTTTAGGTCATAAAATTAATTAATCTAGCCATCAAACATTTTGAGTCTGTTTTATGTCACACAGAGTGAAGCACTGGAGATGAAGAGATGATTGAGTGCTAAGAATTTCATCTCTCTCTCTCTCTCTCTCTATATATATATATATATATATATATACTGTATATTTATACACATATACAAGAACAAACTAAACTTTATGAGTTAGAGTTCTGGTTGTAGTTCCTTTCTGCCACTGCCCACTCTTTCCCTTTTTGCTTACTTTTGAAATGTTATGTGTGTAGCTTACATTTTCTTGGCCTGTCTGTCTGGAAAGAGCTTGCATATTGGTGTGCTTTCCAGGCCATGGCTAGGTTTACAGAAGCGTAACCAAACCTTCCGGTTTTTAGCCTTGTCTGTGACTGGTGTATAAAGTAACTTCTTGGGATGTAGAATGAGAACACATTTTTTGTCACACAGGTTCTTTTGCAAATTAATAATGAAATAACTAATATTTTGTGCGTGCGCGCACGCGCGCGCACACACACACACACACACACACACACACACACACACATACATACACCCTTCAACGCTGTCTGAATTCACAAATGGCTGTTTACTGGCTATCTGCAACTTCAACCTTTTGCATGGTGCTCATCCACAGTCCCTCTTCTCCTCCATAACTGCAAAGGGTTGAGGAGCTTGACCCAGCCCTTGCAGAGAAATAGCCTCACTGGAAAAGGGAAGCTTGATAATTGTGATTCATGGGCTGTCAGTCATTACCAGGATTGCAAAATGTCATCTGGAATGTTTTGTAAAGCATAAAAAAGAACACTTCTAACTGTGTATTTCACTGTTTTTAGTAGATTGTCAACACATTGTTAACTGAGGTTAGAGCTGACAAAACTCTCAGGGTGAGTGTGTATTGAATTAGGGTAATATTCTGAGAGTGAATGCTGGGGTGTTTTCATGGAAGAGAAGAGGCATTATGGTTCTTCTCAATGGTCTGCATGCTCTATGTAATCTAACTGTCATTCACATATCATTATAGATGTCATCCATTGAGAAATCCCCCACATACACTGGAATGGTGCTTATTCCACAGTGTCGGTATCATGTCATCTATATTATCAGAGGACTGACTCCAAGAGGGCAGAGACTGTGGTATACTTATCTTTATGCTGACCCCAGACATACAATCTTAGATAGAAAGAAGAGCTCAAATACACCAATTCAGTTTGAAGCACTCTCAATCATGATGGAAGAATGTATCCAAAAGATCCAAAGAGGTAAGCAGAAATTCCAAAACATGCTTCAAGACACAGTAGATAAGAACCATAGGCATTTGTATGAAAGACCATCAGAGTTGAACTCATTTTCTTCCCCAACTCTGGCCCTAGCATTTGACATGTTGAATACATCATTGCACAATGAGAAAACCATGGGCAGTTGCAAACATGTCAGAGACATTGAATGGCTATTAATTGACCAGCATGCAGCAGTATTGTTAGCAATAATGAGGTCAGGTGACTAAATGTACAAATACAAATCTTCAGGAAAGGGAGGCACAAGTTTAAGCATCACTGAGAATGTGTAGGAGTGCAAATATCAGATTATAGAGAAGGATGAACACTTTGGGGTTCCATAGCACCAGGGAGTTAGAGCTGAAAAGTCAATTAGTAATTGACATAACATATATAAAGATTTATTTTCTAGATCTATAGCTTGAGTGTATATATGTTACATATATATGTTATATATATATATATATATATATATATATATATATATATATATATATGCTACATTACACACAATTCTCAGCATCCATGCTTGAAAAGATCTAAATAATACATTTAATGACTAATTTTAGAATTTTCACATTATTGACCCAAGAAGAATATGGGAACACAGAATATATAGAGTCAGATTACATATTGAATAATTGAGAGGATAAGTTAACTTTTTTTAAATGGAAAATACATAACTTATTTCTAGTTCTTGAACAAAGGTGACCTAGGTAGATGATGAAAGCTGCATGTAAGTATTAAGAGAGACTCGGAGATGAAATTTTGTATGAAAAAGTAAAGTCACTCAAGATGAAAATGGGAAATGATAAATGGGAAAACCTAAAGCCCCACCCAAAGGTTGTGTGGTTGTCACACAAAGAGCAGCACGTTCTAGAGGTTCAAGTTTGGTCATTGGTGGCTGCTCTTGATGGCAAAGTACCAAAGGTTTGCTTAACCTCCATATCTTGAGAATTATTCTTCTTAAACTGATTAATAATCTCAAGAACTCCTAAATCCGGCTATCAGGAAGTAAACCTTTAATTCCTGATTTTACTCACTCTAGTATTCAAATAAACTCCGTTTGTGGGCTTGACATTATTGAGCCTTTCTTCATCTTTCAAAAGAATCCTTTTGCCCTTGCCTCATCCTCTGTTCCATAAGAGCCAGCATTTATCAGTTGGGTGCACTTTGCAGCCCTCTACAAAGTGCTCAATAGCTCTTTAGTCTTCTATTGTCACTATCAGTACATTTCATAGGACAATAAAGTTCAGAGATGTTGATAATTCACTCAGGAAAAAACAACTGTCAATAAACTGAGCTAAACTCAAACCTAAGTCTCTGTTACTCAGACTTTGCATTCATAAACTCTGGACTGCACCAGACAGTACACCCTTCTACTCGCCTTCATACCAGCAGGTGACTTGTTTAGCTTATTTGACTATACACTACTGTAACCACTGGACTCTGGGTTTCTTGGGGGAGCGTGTGTGTGTGTGTGTGTGTGTGTGTGTGTGTGTGTGTGTGTGTTTAGTGCTGGAAAATAGAACCTAGGGCCTTGTGCATGCAAAATAAGCAGTCTAACATTGAGATACATGCTCAGCTCTCTTTGAGGAGACTTATTCATCTGCAGAGATCGTTGACACAAGAAAACTCTCATAACTTACTGTAGGAATAAAGGATTGAGTCAAACAAGAAATGACATCTCTTGACTGGCAGCGTGAGATTGTATCTAAAGAATGTAGGAGAGTAAACATCTGGACTTTCCTTAAACTTGTCCTCACATCTGCAGTCCCAACATGAAGCCTATTGTATGTGGACCATTGCATGCTTTTTGTGAGTTCACAACTGCTATTGTGAACAACCTCGTACATGTCTGGTAGTACATCAGTGCACAGATTTCTTTAGGATTTAGTTATGATTTATTTCTTGAAATTTGCTACATAATGCTGAATTATTTCACAGGAAGGTTTTATACAAATTTATCCTTCGATCAGAGGCAAGAGCAGCAAGAATCATTGTATTCTGAGGTTTTTTTTTTTTTTTTTTTGCTTCTCTTATGGACAGATTATGGAACAAAGATTTAGGTACAAGTAATTTTTCTGGAGAGTAAACCCAGAATACATGGCAAAACAATAGTAAGTTTGAGATAAAGATAGAAGAGTCAATGAAGGCTATGTGAAAATTAGCACAGGTGTTTACTACTATGGATGGGCAAGTAGTACTGGTATCCTTTTGGGAAGCTGCCATGCTTGTTTACCACATCCCACCCCTTTGTGAAGGCTGCCACTGTAAGTCTGTACATGAACTATTTTTGGCAGGAGATCTCTAGGTTAAGCCACAGGAGACAGACAGACACGGAGAGTGACTGCTGCGCCAAGCATCTCGGAAAACACTTGAACTCTTCAGAGATTTGATCTCTTGTCAATCAACCAAGTGTGAAGATGTTCACCTTAGTGTGTTTTTATTTTTCTTTCTCTCATTATTAACTAAACATATTTGTATGCCAATGTTTTGCTTACTTTTTATTAAGTTGTTTTGGTTTGTTTGAGACAGTATTGTCACATCACCAAGGCTGGCCTTGAACTCATGCTCTGACTGATTTAGCCTCTGAAATATTGAAATTACAAATGTGCAACACTACAGCAAGATGTTCTTTTCTTATTTAATTACAGGACTTTATACATTATCACTATGTATCAGAGACTAGCTAGCCATTAACTCAACTTACTTCCCTTTCCTCCTGGGTGCACAGCTAGGTTATTTTCATGTTTTTCTGTGTCTAGGTGAGGCTGTATTCATAAAGGATGGAACATGAGAAGTGAGACACACTAATTTGCAGGCCTGTGATCTGCTCTCCATTCCCCCTTTCAGGATGCCAGCTCTTTGAAGCCTAGTGGCAAAGACAACAGAGGCTCTTGGGTCTCAAGCCACAAATCACTGTATTGAGGGCACTGGTTCCCAGCATAGACTGGAATTCACAAGAGCAAGAAATTAAATGACTTTCTGCTTTTCAGTTGAGCTTTCAAGAACTGTAAGTTAAGTGGTCACCTTCTCTTGGTAGAGAATGGTGTTGAAGGGAGTGGAGACATCAAGCAGAAGCTGGGTAGTTGTCTTAGTGTGGGGCAGCTCAGGGATGGCTGCACTTTGTTACATCTTGCCATTCTCCTGTATGTCTGAATTTAGAACTAGCCACAGATGGGATTTTTGAAGATACTCATCCCTAGACTCCCCAATTCTAGTTAAGTATATAAGATTTTTGAACCTAAGAATTTATGAATTTTAGTTACTTAGCAGAGTACCTATTATGATGAAAAGTTGGTGAATTTTGAGAGACATATATACCCATAGACCTACCACCATGAATAGTCATATAACTCTAAAACTTTTCTACAGTCTCTATATTTGGCTATCTCCCTCTCAGCTCCAGGCCATACTAATACGTTTTATGTTATTCTCAGTTAATTTTCTGCTATAGAATTTGATATATGGGATCAATGGCTCTTTTCCTTTGGTATAATTTTGAGATTTCTCCATGTTTCTAGCTATCTCAGTAGGTTATGCTTTTTATTTATGTGTGTTTTTCTATTATCTAGACAGAGTCACAATCTGTTTATCTATTCCCTTGTTGACATTTGTGGGCATGGCTTTGAATTTTTGTCCATAATAAATAGAACTGCTATTAACATTTATATGTTATGACTATTAACATTTATATACATGATTTGTAAGGAAGGTTTCATTTCACTTGAATAAATAAAATACCTAGTATTGGGATTATAGTATTATATAATGTCTTTTTAGCTTTCTAAGATAATGCCAAGTTGTTTTCCAAAGTAGTTTTGTTCCTATATATCCACAGCCACTGTGGCAATTCCAGGCCATCCATATTCTGACTACTCCTGGTCTTTTTCATTGCAGTCATGCAATTGAATGTGTAGTGGAATCTCATCACAGTCTTATTTACTCTTTTTTTTCTCTCATAAAGATACTGAACATATCTTCTGTGCCTATCAGCCATTTGTGTATCTTATTTTCTGATGCATATGTTCAAACTTTTACCACTTTTTGGTCAGAGTGGTTAAATGTACTTCATCAACATAAGAATTAATAACTATGAAAGTTAATTACAAAAAAATTGTATTGAAATGTTGTGGTATCTAGGAAATGGTTTTTAACTGGTCAAGGGTAAATCTTACCAAACATCGCACTATTGCATCAAGGCTGACAAACTTTAAAAAAAAAAATTCAACATGACACTACATAATTGTGAATTTTCAACATTAAAAGACATGGTTAACAAAATTGGTGTACAATGGCAAGCTGGAGAATATATGTTACGTGTGATGGGCAAATACTTTTCTTAGTGTGCTTGTGTGCATACATGTTAGTGTGGGTGCACGTGTGTGTACATGCATGCATTTAGGGGCAAGACCTCAATGTCAGGTGTCTTCCTTAATTGCTTACCACCTTGTTTTTGGAACAGCAGCACTAGCTGAGTCCCACTGATCAGCTAACTGGCTGGCCAGCAGGCTTTAAAATACTCCTGTTTTTGTTTTCCCAGTTCTGAGGTTACATGCTTGGCTTTTTCTGTGGGTGCTAAGCATCTGAACTCAGGTCTTCATGCTTGTATGGTAGGCACTTTAGTTCCTAAATCCTTTCTCCAGCCCCTAGTCAAAGGATTAACACCTGTAAACTATAAGGAACTTCTAGACATTAATAAGGATAAAAAATACCAGCAAAATGACATTAATTGATGAATCAGAGAAAAAGAAACAGAAAAATTTAAATTTAACAAAACATATTTTACTAATGATAAGAAATTCATGTGAAGCCTGTCAGATATTATTCATCTTAGAAATAATGGTAACAGGTTTTGAGCATCTTTGGTGATATTCGCTATCAGGAGTGTTGTAAATCAGTTGGTGCAGTAACATGTAAATTGGGATTTTTCAGAATGGCTTATAGGGTCCAATTATTCTAACAATAGCTATCTCCCAATAGAAAGTCCAAGAATCAAGTAGTTGTTCAGTCTCCAAGGCTAGATGTCTCAGCTAGATGTTTTCAGTGTATGTCAGAATCCCTAAGAAGTAGAGCCTGATGTCAGTTAAGGAATGGACTTGCCAGCCAGAGTGAGGACAAGCAGGTAAAAAGAACAAGCTTCCTTCTTCCATGTCTTTTATATAGGCTGCCAGCAGGAGGCATGGCCTGGATTAATGGTGGCTCTTCCCATCTCAAAAGTGAGTCCTTCCACTTTATGTGATTTAATTAAGAAAAATTCCTCACAGGTGTACCCAACTGCGTGGGTTTCAGTTAATTCCAGATATAGTCAGATGACAACCAAGTATAGCCATCATAGCCCCTGTTTGTCAAATTTTCAGTGAGGGGATCTTTGACAGTTGTTTGTTTTTAATGACTCAGTAACTGATGTAATTTATAATAGCAAACAATGTCCACTGACTTCCAGTTCAGCCAGTTAAGAATCTCCTGCTTATTTTCTTAAGCCAGTTGTCTTCTTTTTATTTTACTCCACACTGAGCCACCTCCCAAAGTCTTAAAGTATCTTCCTAAGTTCTATGAATTTCTTGCCAAATATATCTATTATCAGTATTTTATTGAATCAAGTAGCTTGTCTTTTTTTTTTTTTAGTTTATAAATGGATAGATTGTGTCCCACCTCCTCACTCCATATGTTTAAGACCCAACTCCCAATAACTCAACATGACTAGAGTTGGCTAGAACCTTTTAAAAAAAGTTTTAATTGAAATAGAATGATACCACTTTTCCTCCCTTTCCTTCTTCCAGTCCCTCTCAGTCATCCTACCTCAAACCCCTCCCATGCCACCTCACTATCAAGTTGATAGTCTCCATCTCTGATTATATTTGTTACATAGTAAGCCTTGAAAACACATACACACACACAAACAAATGGACTCAGCAGGAAAGACACTTTATTTAGAAAGGTGATTCTCTTAAACTGTGGCTATCAGGTTGGTTCTTCATCCCATCTGACTACTGTCTTCATAGGAACCTGAAAGGTACACACACACACACACACACACACACACACACACACACACAGATAGCATGACACTGGGGTCACACGTGTACAGAAAAAAGACATATTGCAAGCCCAAAGAGAAATGTTCCACAGGAAAGCAATCTTGCCAGCCCACGGTCTTGACATTCCAGCCTCCAGAGCTATGAAAAATAAGTTTCTATTGTTAAAGTCATAATTCTGTGGTATTCTGTGATTTTTCCCACAACAACTAATATAGTGTCTTTCAAAGAGCAAATGTTTTGAATTTTTATGAAATCTAATTTAAAGTCTTTTATCTTTGACATCCAGTTTCTGTCTGGCTCTTGGCTTTTCTGTTACTTCCACTGATCTACATCCGGATGCCTGTTTTCACAAACTCTGGAGGTTAGCTCAGTGTGTTCCCAAGTTTTGAAGTCCTTGTAATGGATGGTATCTAGGAAACCTAATTAAATTCTATGACTGCATTTTTGATAAGTCACTATCAGTATGAATCCACACTAGAAAAGTAGAAACTAATCAGAGAATCTCTAAGGATCTTGGGTACTTGGTCTTTTCCTTCATACCCAAATTCAAAACTGGTATGAATTTAAAGAGCTTCTCATGGAAAGAAATGTCGCCAAACTGTTGAAAGTCAAAATGGGAGGGCTCTTTCCCAGGAGCATCTGTTAAATGACATTAGCATTCATTCATGAGCATCTGTTCAACTGTGATACGTTGATTCAAATGAAAATGAATGTTGCTTAGACACAGAAAGAGCCTCTTCTATGTAATGTAAGAATAGGATCAGAAACTGCCTCGGGGATGGAATCAGACAAACAGAGGGAGTAGGGCCTACTCTCACACAGTACTCACCTACCTCAGAATATGCTCACTCATGGAGATGATGTCCCCATTGCCTGGAAGAGCAACTAGTATGTGCTTGCTGCCGGCTGGCTGGATGTACTAAAGAAACAGAGAAAAGGGCTTCGACAATTGGTAACAAAATCAGGCCAGTGGGGCATCTAATCAACAACAATATGGAAAGCACAGAAGTGCAATGATACAATGAAGAGCAAAATCCTTAGTGTCAGGTTCAAGTCCAGACTCTATTTATCACCTATGACCTTGGGAATGATACACACACACACACACACACACACACACACACACACACACACACACACCTTTAAAGTCACCAAAAACTTCAATGTCTCTCTTTATAGATATGTATTCCATTCTTTAAAGGAAAAACCAATTTGTTCATGACCTTATTTCAGACATTACAAAAGTTTTGACTAGCAACTTCCGTAAATATTTGATGTATGAGTAGCAACATAGAAAATACTTAATGCTCTCCTTTGTGTATAAGAAACCAGTAATTAATACTAGCCTACTGTTACTTTGGTTACTATTCCATCTCAAGGAGGATAATATTATTACCATCAGCTAATTCTTCATTAAAGATAGCACCTACATGCTATAAATACAAATGGCCCACTTAGGTATTGTGTAGTCAAGGTAAATAGGATTTATTAACATTCTAATGGTTGCTATACACAGAGTCACATGTTGTAATCGTATCATAGGCAATTTTCATGCTGTTATTTCATGTTGATATGGTCAATTATTTATTCAAATGACATTTCTTTCAGCAAGACACATTTCCCTGATTTGTCAAACATGGGAGATTGTTTTTAAAACAGAAGTACCGATACCATACCTTAGTTTTCTCCATTATGAAATGTTCATAAAGGAAGATACCAATGTTTCTCCTCTAATGCAGGTATAATTCTGGTTTTCATAGTCATTAAAAATGCAGCATATTTAGTCTACTTCAAAAAGCCAGTGAGAAAATGGGCTTCTTGTGATTAATAGTTTGTGGATTCTGAGGCCTCAGCAAGTGCTTGGATGGTTTTGGCTCTGCCTTTGTA
Organism: Peromyscus californicus insignis; assembly: GCF_007827085.1. Taxonomy (NCBI): domain Eukaryota; kingdom Metazoa; phylum Chordata; class Mammalia; order Rodentia; family Cricetidae; genus Peromyscus; species Peromyscus californicus. The sequence continues at coordinate 82,303,927 of NW_026294595.1, forward strand.
GTTTTGTGTTGGTTATCCAGCACTCTAGAAACATAGTAGAGGCTTCTTAAATCCTCTTTATTCTTGCATGAACAAGTGGAGAGCATGAGTCAGCATGTGTTTGCTATGCTAAAGTTCCACAAACCCTTGCAAAGAAACTGAAATACTCTTCTCTCTCTCTCTCTCTCTCTCTCTCTCTCTCTCTCTCTCTCTCTGTTTCTCTGTCTCTGTCTCTGTCTCTTTCTTTCTAAAGAATTAGATGTATGAATATGAGCAATTCACATTAGGCCAGAAAGTCTAATTCCCTCAAACAAGCAACTCATGGGATGCCATTTGCTGAGACATGTAGTGGGTAGCCATTCCAGCTTTGATCTGGAAGTTCCAACCCCCATTGAGACTTCAGCAACTGTCACGCCTACAAGGCGGGGCCAAGGGAGGCACCGGGGACCCGAGATCTGGATCGGCGGGTGCTCTCTCTGTTGCGGGACCCTGGACTGGAGAGGTGGACCGAGCAGAGCTCCAGAGAACACCGCTGGACTGTGATACACCTTCCCCAGACTCCGCGACCTACCTATTCCTTAATTTGTAAGTTACGCCATTAAATAAATCTCCTTTTAACTACGTGGAGTGGCCTTAATAATTTCACCAATATCTGGCGCTCACGTGGGGCAAGTTCCAAAGGCCTGGGTGGCTCCCGCCCTCAGCCTCCTCCCCGGCTGGCGGGTACCTAAACCCGCCTGCAGAGTTCCATAGAACCAGGGACAGTACTAATGCAATGCTATCCTTTCTGGACAAGTGGGACACAAGGAAAGCGACCACCGTACTCTGCCAAGACAGGGTAAGATGGTCTTTCAGAATTCCTGCTTCTGAAAATGGTCTGTCAGATACTTTAGGCCTGTAGCCAATTTGAATGCACCAACAATGCTGAGAAACATTAGGTGACTGTCCAGGATGCCAGCTGTCTCAGTCTACTCTCGCAAGATTCCCGAAAGTTGCTTGCATCCATCTACCATTTCTCAGGTACCATTATATTCCTTCTCAGGTCTTTGATGGGATTGAAGACTAGCAGTTATAGTTACAACTTAGTAGATAGAACATATTAAGTATTAGATTCAGGTTCTTTAGGATAGGACACCTTTTGGAATGATCTTTGTAACATGCCATTTACCTATGCTCTAAACTTCTCTGGACTTTAGTATGTGTTTCTTGCTTGATATTGTTTGCATTGGTTGTACTTCCATCTTATCTAGGTCATTATCCCTCATTATTCCTGGACAATATTTGATAACCATTCCTTTGTATATAGTCTTGTATTAGGTTAGAACTTTCTTATTTAGACAAAAAGGGGGAGATGTAGTGGGTAGCCATTCCAGCTTTGATCTGGAAGTTCCAACCCCCATTGAGACTTCGGCAACTGTCACGCCTACAAGGCGGGACCAAGGGAGGCACCGGGGGACCCGAGATCTGGATCGGCGGGCGCTCTCTCTGTTGCGGGACCCTGGACTGGAGAGGTGGACCGAGCAGAGCTCCAGAGAACACCGCTGGACTGTGATACGCCTTCCCCAGACTCCGCGACCTACCTATTCCTTAATTTGTAAGTTACGCCATTAAATAAATCTCCTTTTAACTACGTGGAGTGGCCTTAATAATTTCACCAATAGAGACATATCTATCGCTCAACATGAGCAAAAAGTAAACATATCAGTTCTTTAGGATAAAGAGAACATTTAAAGAAAACATGTGGATAGTTTTTACAGCAGACAGGAAATGATGTAAGAGGCAGTGTTTTCCCAAGCCCACCTGACAACTAGTGTTAGAATATTGTAGCCTTCCACAAAAAAGAAAGATATAACATGAAAGTTTTGTGAATAAATTCTTCCATAACCTGCTAAAATTAATATTCTCTCAAAAAACTTAAGATTTTCAAAGTGTATGTTTATGTTAGAAACATGAATATCAGTTATAATAAAATGAATCAGATTTGATATTGTGAAAGAAACATGAGAGTTATCAGAATCAAAATTACTGTGTCAACTCAAGTAAATAACAAATAAATAATCCAGACCATTCTGAAGAGCAGGCTTGCTCCAGTCTTTGACTGGTATTGGAAGATTCAAAATGTTCTTTGGTATCTTTTTATGATTTCATTCTCTAATCATTACTGATGTATCACTGCAGCTTTCAAGACATTGGATTTTAAATTGGAAAGAGCTGGGTTCAGATTCTAATTTTCCTGTTTTAAACCTGGGAATGTTATTTACATTTTCTCTAACAGAAACCTTAAAGATGAGCTATGCCAGGAAGAGGAGACTTGTGTCTGTACTGAGTGATCAAGTTTTTTTTTTTTTAATTATTGATTCCTGATGCTATTCACTCCTCATACTGCCAATTCAAAAATAGAAAATTCAGAGAGTCTCTGAGATGAAGTTTACTGGGGAATTTCATAACAATGCAATGTGAATCTGCATGTCATGCTGCATCCCAGGCATATTCAAAGGCTGAAGTAAGGGGCAACTTTTTAAAGGCACAAATGAGCAGAATTAAAAAGAAATATTTGGTCATGGTGATTATTAAGAAGTAGGTTGTCAATCAGAGGACAAGGGCATATGCCCTTGTGGAAGTACTTTTGTATGATGGTTTCTGTTCAGGCTTATGATTCTGACCATTGTTCATGACTATTACTATCAGGCTGTCATGTTTAGGAACTCTTCAGAATTACCTGGCTGATTTTCTATTTATTGATGTATTTGAGTGGACACAAACAACTCCCCTTTGATTCTTACAACCCTTACATTTTTCTCACAAAACCAATTGTGATTCATTCTGTTCCCACTACTATTCATGTTTCCTACATAAACACACACTTTGAGAATCTTAAATATTTTTGAAAGAATATTAATTTCAGCAGCATATGGAAAAATTTCTTCACAAATTTTGGTTCCATGTTAACTATTTTTTTTTGGAAAGTTATTACATCCTAATACTAGATGGGCTTGAGGGAAACACTTCCTTTATGACTCTTCCTGTCTCCTGTAAAAACAATTCATATTTTCAAATTATGAGAATTCAGTGTGGTAAATATTCTGTTTATCCTAAAGAACTGATATGTTTACTTTTGGTCGATGTTGAAAAATATGTAGCTTTTCATTTGTCTACCAAGGACCTTCAAGAAGAGTTGGATAAATCCTATCCACACTACAGTCCTTTATGCCCAGCATATTGTATTTTTTATTTCATCTTAAAATTTATTTTCATTTTTATTTTTTCACCTCCTCCCTATTATTTGTTTCCATTTTCTAGTTATTGCATTTTATCTACTTATCTTAAACTCTCCATACAAACAAACAGTCATGGGAACATAATTATATTAATAAATATATTATCTTCACCATCTGATCAATTTCAATTAAAAAACAAACCTTTTATTATCTGTAGAAGGTGGCTGATGAGGGACCATCAAACCAGAAATATCTGTTACCTGTTGCTACAAAGGAAACCACTCCAAAATGTTGTGGCTTGAAGTAACATCTCTTCTACTGACAGCTGGCAGGAAAGTCAGCACTTATTAGCCCCCTTCCTGTGTACAATAGCTGTCAGGCTGGTGAGGTCAGTGAGCTCCATCTTGGCCGACTTCTCTTTATCACTCATACTCCAGCTCGGGCTTTCCCAGCATGCTTTCAGGGCAGCAGGAGAAAACACAAGATATTAATCAAGTACTTTCCCCTTCTTCTGCCTATGTAGTATTTTCTAATTGTCCTTTCACCAAAGCAAGCTATGTAATCAAGGTTAGATTTAATAGGTAGGAAAACAGACTCCACTTATTTTTCTGCCACACTAGAATAGGATGTTGATGTAGAGATGAAACTTATCTGTGGCCCTTTGAAACCAACCTCACAAAGTCAGGGTTAAATAAAGACTAATAGGTTTTTTTTCTTTTTTTTATTTAAAAAAAGAACAAATAGGAGTTAGTGATCAGTGTTTCTTGGCCATTACTATGGTATCAATGGAACAGATTTAGAGGAAGGAGCTTTTTTAACTATAAAATTTGAGTCAATGAAGGAACATTGCCCATGATGTCCAGCAGGATCCCATGTGTCTATATAATAAATGAATCACCTCTAGTTCCTCCTTCTCTGACTCAAGATACGTCTTAGAATCTGTGCAAGTGAATGCTGTTAGAAGGTTAAATAGGGCAACAGACTGTGAAGTTCTCAGGATATTATAGATAAATCTGTTGTGATTTGCTTAAGCTGCAGCTATGGTTTTGCTTTGAGGGTGATTGAAGGATCTCCCAATATAGGGATATAAGATATCAAAATTCACTATGAAATATGGTCTTATTTTCCTTTGTCTGGTAGGCTTTCATACTGAAAAGAATATTAAATCATTACAGAGATAGAGTTACACTCTACACATGCCTTGTTGGATTTTCTGACTCCCGTTTAACACTTTGATATAGATCTCACCTATTTCTATCTGGTTTTGACCTTATAAAAGTCACTACTACTTCCTGACCATGTCTGAAGCTCTCATCTTCCAACTTCCACTGCCCCCTCCAAAGAGGGGAGAGATGCTCTGAAGGATGGAACTCTTATAAATAGGGAAGTATCAGGGTAGGGAAGAAGAAGATCTCCTTTTGCGATTGGACTAGTCAGGCGAAAACTGATTCAGTTCAGGATTTCACTGAGCACTTGCTCTGTGATAGAATTTATCCCAGGTAATTCCATGCACCTTCTCATTTACTTCTAAGAAAGTTCTGGTGATGATCAAGTAGATATTCTAGAGACTAAGTTTGTCAGAATCAAATTGTCATACAAAGAAAAAAAACTATATATAAAAAGCAATTGCTCCTAATCCCTTTTATCTTAAACAATTAAAAGCATATTTTAAATGTTTTCATAGATTGAATTTACTCTATTAGAACAATACAGAAACTCTTTGCATTGCATCATAGTCAAAATGGGAAAGATGTGTGCTGGGCATAAACTCTGATAACTGTGAATTAGGCTTCACTGAGTGGCTTTCAATGTACACGAACACAATCTCAACCAAGCTGTTCATTCAGAAACAGAAATCTTGGTGGCTGAATATTCAAAATTCATTGAGGAGTTCTATCCTTTCTTTCAGAGATAAGTGCCAAGTTCTTCCCTTAATTATATGCTGAATAAAATAAGATATGTAGCAAGAGAGAATGCATTTCGAATTTCTATTCATTCTCATCTCTTCTTCCAATTACACAAAGCATCTTTTATACAGAACACCCAGAGACAATTTTCTGCTTGAGAATGGGGACAGGCTTTCTTTTGCAAGTCAATAGGACTGTCCTTATGTTGTCAGGAAGAGTCGAAATGACACTTGTAACAAGGCATGTCTTTACTCCATGCCTGAGAAGTTTGAAGAATCTCCTGTCAACTTCAAGCGTTTAATAGGGAGATATGTTGGAGGGAACTTAGGAGTTACAGAAAGGATGTGCCATGCCGGCAATGGGGATAAATACAAGTGAGAAAAGTGGAGGGGCCTTATAAGGGTTAGTAGGTTAAAGAAAGTTGAGTAAAATGAAGTCCTATGGATCAGCTAACAGGTTGAAAGAACAGCAATTCTCCAGTGTCTGCAACCATCTATTAACTGCTTGGAGAATTGTGCTCTTGAACAGGAAACTGAATTTGTGAGAGTCCAAGTGAGGAAGCACAGAAGCAAAATTGTAGAGAATCTTAATCAAATTGCCTGTGGCAAGTAAGAGAGAAACATCAACTAATGAAACCAGCCTGAAACAGAAAACCAAAAGTCAAATATAAAGAAACACTTTCTTGGGAGGGAATAAGGAATATATATGTTTGAGAACAAATTAATGTTTCTGTTTGGCCGAGGTACTGTCTGTATTATTTATACAGTGAAGACTATTGATACCTGGTAGGGGAGAGAAAGAGGAAGACTGGGGGCATCGATTCATTTAATATGGTACCCTACCGAGAAGGAAATGATAGGCAATAAAGTAGGGCGCAAAGTCAGAACCCTGCATGAGCAGAAGAGAAGGAAAAAAAAAGGAAGAAAGATTCGAGCTATAGAAGGGTGCTGGTACAGAGAGCGTGGAGGAGGGCCGTGGACAGGTCAGTTTGGAAGATGCTATTGCCAAAGCTAGCGGCTCACAGTTTCTATCCAAAGCAATTTACACTTAGTTATCCCTCAAGTCTGTCCTGGAGCTGACACATGAAGAACCCTCCTTTACAGGCCAGGAAACTAACTACAGTGAAGGTGAGTCACCTGCCCAGGGTAAAACAAGTGGTAAATGGCAATGGCTTGGTGAGCATGCTGTTAGAGCCTGTGGATTCCCTACCCTGACTCAATTGGTTCTCTTATAATTGCCCTGGTAGGCCATGGTGCTCTTCTATTGCTCATCTTTTCAAGGCTCCATGACTCATCTAGGGACATGTTCTTAAAACAAAAAGAACATTGATGTGGCAGCATGGATGTTGCACAGGTTTCAGAAAAACTGTTCATTTCTCATTTGTCATTCCCTGGTTGGGGAAACAAAAGGGAACTGGAGTCATTTGGTTATCATTAACTTACCATAGCCTTAGCCCCAGTTTGGAATCATCATTAATGACTATGACATTCATCTTAAGAGTTCAAAAGTTCACTTACCTTCTCTGAGTTGAGGAATTAGTAATGTGGAAGAGGGGCATTTTACCACTCTAGGGCTTGTCAATTTGAGGATTTTAAATATTGCTCTGTAATGAGAAATTATCAAAGTTTGTGAGAGTTTCCATATCAGCAAACCAGCATAGAGAGCATGAGTTGGAAGGGGGAAGGACTCAGATTGCCAGCATTGTGCCTTGATTGCCCAGAGTGTCATTTTAGAAAGGTCAAGCTAAGCCAGGTAGTGGTGGCCCATGACTTTAATCCCAGCATTTGGGAGGCAGAGGATCTCTGTTAGTTCAAGGCCAGTCTGGTCTACAGAGTGAGTTCTAGGACAGCCAGGGCTTAAAAAAAAAAAAAAAAGAAAAAGAAAAGTCCAGCTGTCCAAATCTACATGTAGATGAGTATAGTGAGTATAGATACATGATTTGGACTCTATGTATGAATTACAACCAAGAAGGATGGTATCTTGGGGCACTTTCAATACAAAGAGGCAAGGCAGCCCATCTGAGTGTCTGTGGAATCAAAGTCACTCGGCATACAAACATTGACTTTCCTCATGTAAGTCAAAAGCCGGGCAGAGATTCTCAGACCTGGCCTGATGAGAAGTGCTAACTAAAATCAAAGCACTTAGTTTTAAATCAAAGCTGGCTTTGAATACTGACTCCATCCTAGATTAACACACTGCTTTCCTTTTTGAATTCCCAGATCATTCGTCCCTGAAATAGACATGATGATGTTCATGTCTTGAGATTCATCTTAACTGCTTTTACTTCTGTCTTTTTCTCCTTTTTCTTGTTTATTTTTGTTGTCAATGAGCACCAAGCCCCAAGTCTTGACATTCTAATCAAGCACTTTACCACTAAGCAGCATCTGCCCATGAGCCTTTGAGGCAGCACTAAATAATACCTTGATGTTTAGTAAGTAATGAAGACAAGTGTCTCAGGTTGTATCTCTTGTGTGCCATTGTCTTCTAAATAACTCAAAGGCTTTCTGAAGATTGCTTATTGGTCTTGGATGATGGCTTGCAGCAGACTTGTATCTCTTATCACTTCTTTTATTAGCAGAAAAAATGTTAAGGATGGTTGACAGTGGATTACATTAATGTAAAAACATATGTGCTGTTACAAGTCAGGTATAATGGGAAAAAGGAGGGAAGATTATTTATATGATGATATTAATAAAAACTCAGGTAATTGAAAATAGTAGTAGTATCATACATTTTTAAATGTTAAGAAACCAATGATTATGAAAGCCCTTATCAATTAAGAATAGTTTATTGTGGAGGTGGCTGGAGTGAAGGTTTTATATTTATTTCTATAGCAGTAAAAAAAAAAAAAGTGTCTGTCTTACTGATGGGAAATATTCCCTATAGGCTCATGTGTCTTAAACACTTAGTTGCTAGCTGGTGGCAGTGTGTTGGTTGGTTCTATTACTGTTAGGAGGTGAGGCTTCACTAATGGACACAGGGTAGTAGGGCCAGTCTTGGAGAGTTATAGCCCACCTCCAATTCCTTTCTAGCTTTCTGCTTCCTTTCTCCCATGGGATATGACCAGTTCCCAACCCTTGCTCTGAAGAACCCAATTGCCCAGTGTACTTTCCCCACCATAGTGGACTGTATGTCTCTGAACCAAAGTACATTATTTTGTAAGCTGTCCTTGTTGGAGATTCTGTCACAGTAACAAAAAAAGGTAGTTATTGCATTACTAAATACAGTGACTAATATTTTTGAGAACCAACTAGGATCTGGTCATTGTGCTAAGTGGCTTATCTTATTTAATTGTCACAATCAGGAATAGCTGCTATTATTCTTCTATTGTACAGATGGAGAAACATACGCATTACATTTATGTATACATTTGTTAGAGAATACTAAATGCTTTAACAGGAAAACCTTGAAGTCACAGTAGTTCCCCTCAACAGATGTTCATCATTTTTATACAGTCAGAATTCAGGAAAAGACTATTGATACCTGGAAGGAATTGGTGTGTGGGGTTGGGGTGTGAACCACACAGTCATTCAGAGACCTATGCTGATAAAGGGACCATCATTCAATATTAGGACATGTTTGTGGCCTTGGACATCAACATCCAGCTAGACGATGGGGAAGAGAATGTAGACGAATTTGAGGATGATTTTTTATAGGCTGGTATTTCTATCAATTTTACCCATATTCTCCTGAGCAGAATTTTTACATGTCCATCTCCAGGTCTAATTAAGACATGAAAATGTTTTCGCTGGCTGTGTAGCTGCCTTTTAATAGAACATTTGCCCTCTGGATGTAAGAGAAGAACATTTTGCTGTAAAAATTCTAAAAACAGGAACAAGACAAGATTGTCCACTCTCTCCATACCTATTCAATGTAATACTTTAAGTTTTAGCTAGAGCAATAAGACAACTGAAGGAGCTCAAGGGGATACAAATTGGAAAGGAAGTATTTTTATTTATAGATGATATGATATGATAATGCTGTTGTTTCTTTCTGTTCTTTTGGGGGGCCCATGACCCACCTCCCAAATAAATCACACATAGAGACTCATTCTTAATATAAATGCCTGGTCTTAGTTTGGCTTGTTTCTTGCCAGCTTTCCTTAACTTTAAATTATCCTGTCTATTTTTTGCCTCTGGGCTTTTCCCCTTTCTGCTGTATATCTTACTTTCACTCTTACTCCATGGCTTGCTGTGTAGCTGGGTGGCTGGCCCCTGATGTCCTCCTCCTCCTCTGGCTACTTCTTTCTTTTTTCCCAGATTTCTCCTTCTATATATTGCCTGCCAGGCCCACCTATCCTTTCTCCTGCCTTGCTATTGGCCCTTCACTTCTTTATTAGACCATCAGGTGTTTTAGCAAAGTAGCACAGCTTCACAGAATTAAACAAATGCAACATAAGCAAAAGTAACACATCTTAATATAATATTCTACAACATAATAGTACACATAAATGACCCTAAAATTTTTCTGGAAAATGCCTACAGCTGATTAACACTTTCAGCAAAGTAGCTGGTTACAAAATTAACTAAAAGAAAAAAATCAGTGGCCCTCCATTAGACAAATGACAGACTGAGGAAGAAGTCAGGGAAACAACACCTTTCACAATAGCCTCAAATAGTGTAATTATGTTGAGCTAACTCTAACTGAGCTAATGAAAGTCTTGTATGATAAAAATTTTAAAATACTGCAAAAGAAATTGAAGATATCAGAAGATGAAAAGATCTCCCATGCTCATGGATCTGAAGGATTAAATACACTAAAAAGTGCCATTCTACCAAAAGCAATCTACAGATTCAATGCAATCCCTGTCAAAATTCAAATGCTACTCTTCATAGATCTTGGAAGGACAATTTTCAACTTCTCATGGAAACACAAAACATTCAAAATAGCTAAAACACCCTGAATAATAATGAACCACTGGAGATATCATCATGCTCGATTCTAAGTTGTAATACAGAGAGAGCTACAGAAAAAAAAAAAAAAAACCAACCCTATGGTATTGGCACAAAAACAGATCTATTGATTAGTGGAATAGAATTGAAGATCCAGACATAAATCCACACACCCATGGATGCCTGATTTTTTTTTATAAAGAAGCCAGAAATACACACAGGAAAAAAGACAGCATCTTCAACAAATGGTACTAACCAAACTGTCAGCTGCCTGCAGAAGAATCCAATAGGCCCATACTTATCACTCTGCACAAAATTCACCTCCGAATGGATTGAAGACCTCAATATAAAACCTTACACACTGAACCTGAGAGACAGTGGGGGATAGCCTTGAACTCATCGACACAGGAAAAGACATTCTGGATGGGACAACATTAGCACAATCACTAAGATCAATAGTTAATAAATGGGATCTCCTGAAACTGGAATGCTTCTGTATGGTAAAGGACACTATCATTCAGACAAAGTGGCAGCCTACAGAATGTGAAAGATTATTACTAACTCTACATCCAATAGACTCCAAGTAGTTTTCAACCTTCCTAATGCTGTGCTCCTTTAATACAGTGCCTCATGTTGTGGTGACCCACAACCATAAAATTATTTTCGCTGCTACTACATAACTGTAATTTTGCTACTGTTATGAATCATAATGTTAATATCTGATATGCAGAATATCTGATATTCAACTCCTGTGAAAAGGTTGTTTGACTGCCAAAGGGGTCACAACCCACAGGTTGAGAACCTTTGTGATAGCGGGCAATATCCAAAATATTCAATGAGCTGAAAAAACTAGATATCAAGAAAACAAATGATACAATTAAAAATGAGGTACGGACCTAGGCAGAGAATTCTCAAAAGAGGAAACTCAAATGGCTGAGAAACACTTGAAATGTTTAACATCCTTAGTCATCAGGGAAATGCAAATCAAAACTACTTTGAGATTTCATCTTACATCTGTCAGAATGGCTAAGATCAATAAAACAAGTGACAGCTCATGCTGGTGAGGATGTAGAGTAAGGGGAGAACACTCATCCATTGCTGGTGGGAGTGCAAACTTGTGTAGTCCCTATGGAAACCACTGTGACCATGCCACAGGAAGATGGGAATCTATCTACCTTAAGATCCAGTTATAACATTCTTGGGCATATATCCAAAGGATGCTTCATCCTACCATAGAGATATTAGCGCAGCCATATTCGTTGCTGCTCACTGATGTTGGCTGAGAAAGATCTGTGAGTATAGCAGAATGTCATTAGAATGCTCACTCCACAAGATGGAACCTATAATTGGCACTCCTTGAGTGACCAAGAACCTGAGACTAAACAACCCAGGGACTAGGGTAAAACTAAATACTACTGCTCTAAAAAAAAAAGTAACAATAAAATGACTCCTAATGACATTCTGCTACAGTCATAGATCAGTTACTTACTCAGCCATCATCATAAAAGCCAGAAATTGTATATAACCTACATGTCCCTCAACAGAAGAATGGATAAAGAAAATGTGGTACATTTATGCATGGAATATTACTTGGCTGTCAAAAAAAATAAAATCATGAAATTTGCAAGTAAATGAATGGAATTAGAAAATCAAAACAAAACAAAAATCATCCTAGTGAGGTAATCAAGACCCAGAAAGACAAATATGGTATATGTTCACTTATATGTGGATATTAGCTATTAAGTCATTGACAAGCAAGCTGCAATTCATAGACCCACACAGGTTAGGTATAGAGTAAGGGACTAGAAAGCCAGGACAGATAGATCTCCACAGGAAAGGGAAATAGAAAACATAGTTATGAATGGATGGGGCTAGGGGATTGGAATGGGAGGATCAAGTGGAGAGGTGGAAGGAAGAGGGAGATGAGGGAGGGAACACGAGGAGAGACAGATAAAATTAAGGGCCATTTGAGGGGTAGTATGGAAACCTAATACAGTAGAAGCTTCCTAAAATATACAAATCTATGAAGATGATCTATAGATGGAGGAAGAGAATCCCAATTGTCCATCTTTTGTCACCCCAAGAAGCTTCCAGTACCAGGATTGGGTTACATCTAATTGAGTTGTTGGCCGAAAGGGTCCCAGGGGAAATCCCAAACATCCCATGCTGCTGCCAAGACTACAGGTTGCTCTCTACAAACAGCAAGGCCTCATTGCTGAAGACAACACCTACACAACTCATTGAACCTGAAGAAGTCGAGCTGGTGCCTACACAGAGCATTCACTACTACATGCTAGAATCTTTGGTACAGGAAGATACTCTGTATGCTACCAGAGGAGAAATGTAAACAGCAACACAGCCACAAAACCTTTGATTTACAATGGTGTCCTGACTGCAATGTTGGCACAAAACTTGTGGGAGTAACTGATCAATATCTGATTTGATTTAAGGCCCTCTTCACGCAAGGGAAACCATGTCTGACACTGCTTAGATAGCCCAGGGGTCTAGGGTAAAACCTACTACTATTACTATTCTAAAGCAAAACAAAACAAAACAGAACAAACAAGCAAAATCCCCATAGCAATAAAAGGACTCCTAATGACATTCTGCTATACTCATAGATCAGTTCCTTGCTCAGTCATTGTAAGAGAAGCTTCCTCCTGTAGCAGATGGAAACAAGTACAGAGACCCACAGCCAGACACTGTGTACAAAGTCAGAGACCTTGGAACACTCAGCCTAAAATGGGATATCACTATAAAATCCCTCCACTTAGGGCTCAGGGAACCCTGTGGAAGAGGAGGACACCAAGAAAATAAGGTCTTCTGAATCAACAGGATCAATGCACATATGAACTCAAAGCAGGCTGAGGATCAATTCAGTAAGCACCCCTCCTCCATGGGCTCTGCTGCAGTTCCTGCCTCCAGGTTCCTGCCTTGTGTTCTTCTCCTGATTTCTCTCCATGATGGATTTTGACCTGAGAGTTGTAAAATGAAATTAACCCCTCCAAAAGTCTTTGTGTGTTTATGAATGATCAAAGATAAAACAGTAACTTAAAAAAATGAAAGAAAAGCATCTTGGATGGATAGTAGCTTTCTCTGCCATGCAGTGGATAAATAGATTGTAGGTCACACAACTAGCAAGGAACAGGACTAGAATCTAGACCTAGTGTTGGTCTGATATCAGAATCTACATTTTAATATTCTGCTCACATTTGAAGTGAAAATAGTTCATGCACAGAGAAACAGGTGCTTTTTGTTTTAAAGTTGCCTTTATTTTCAGTTACAACCCGAGGATCTCAGAAACACTGTTCTCTGTTTCCTCCCTGATAAGGAGATAAAATTGTCTGGATGACGCAGTGTTCTTGCACTGACTCACCCAAGATTGGTTTTAATCTAGCAAGTTGCATTGCATCATGAAATACAATGACATATCTCATTTCAGAGCTCACTGCTTTTCAAAGTGACACACAAAGAATAGAAAATGAATGTCCTTTTCTGAAGAAGCTGAGAAACAACTTCAACAACAACATGAATTTAATCAGGGCATTGCCTGTTTTGTCTTCCCTTCCATGGCTGCGTGTGATTAAATCAATCATTCTTCAGACTACATGGCTGCATTCTGAATTAATTATTTTATATACTGTTTTGGCAAATATATTGTCAGGAATAATGTTATTAGTTGGAAATAATTAGTGTTTACGCTGTATACTTCCTCCTGCATTATCTCACTCCATTCTTTAGAAATTATGGTAAACCCTGTCTCTACCAAAATGATTTGTGAATACATTCTGTTATTTCCATTTTATAGACAAGTAAACTGAGGCCTTGCATTGTTGAGTAACTTGGGCAAGGTTACAAATTCAGGGAAGAAACTGAATGGGATAGGTTTCTGGCATCTGCACTGTTGGATGTCTCCTACTTTCTGTGTCCTTCCTTGTGATGGTGGACCCAAATCAAGCTGAAATGATGGAAGGAATAGAGACCAGACATTTATGGAGGATCCAAAATGTTGTGAGCATTTATACTGTAGACAGTTTCTAGATACGGTCTCATATCCTAATTCTGTTTCAACTGTGTTTCTACAGCTTTGCAAAAGGTTCAAGCTTCACAAATTAGCCTATGAATGTATTGATCTGGGGACTGAAAAAGCCCACATTCAGGAACTCAAGATCTACCTGAGCCTATACCCCTTACTCAAAAATGCTGATATCACTAGCCTACTAAGAGACATCTTCTCAACATCGTAGCCTCCTTCCCTTACTGTAACTCTGTTTCACACTTGTTGCTATAAAATAATATCTGTCTATATGTTGACATGTATGCTTTGTCATTTGATACTTGGATGTCCTTAAGGGTAAGAATTAGTATCTCTAGTCTCTGCAGAAGGGAACTGAAACTTTGGATTAAATATTTACTTCTGACCATTCAATTAAGTGGTCAAGGTATAGTCTGAATTCCTCCATGTCTCTGACTTTTAACTCAGAGCTCTAGAATATTTTGACACTTCTTTTCACTTCTAGACTTGATTCTTCCGGTTCCTTTCTTACTATTATGGAATATTCTAGAGTTCTTTCCCCTTCTTATGTGTGGCTGCTGAATCCACAGAACAATATCCTTAGATGTTTTCCCTCAATAGTTAGATCATTGTTGGTGATGTTGTATAGTCTCTTGACTTTGAACATTATTCTATTCATAGGTAATTTCATAATTTATAACCAGGTGTAGCTTCTCTCTCAAGCTCTAGTTTCTGTCTTGATTATGCCATGGAGTTTCTACCGAACATATCAGGCCTAAATATCCAAGGTCCCATTGAGATTTCCCCATTCATTATTTCTCATTTATTAAACTGCACATCACAAGATCATCTTTTGCCTTCACACTCTGTGGTGGTTTGAAAGAAAATGGCCTCCAAAGAGAGTGGCACTTATTTGGAGATGTGGCCTTGTTGGAGGTGTGGACTTGTTGGAGGAAATGCGTCACTATGGGGATGGGCTTTGAGTTCTCCTATGCTCAAGCTACTCTCAGTGTCACAGATCACTTCCTGTTGCTTGCAAGATGTAGGACTCTCAGCTACTTCTCCAGCAGTATGTCACCATATCCTGCCATGATAATAATGGACTGAACCTCCAAACTGTAGGTGAGTCACCCAAATTAAATGTTTTCATTTATAAGAGTTTCCACAGTCATGGTGCCTCTTCACAACAATAGAAACCACCTAAGACACACCCCAAATCCTAAGTCTTGTTGCATCATTTTGTTCCAACCTCAGCTACATGCAGAGTCTGGCTTTTTTCACATTATCTACAATATGTCCATTTGGATTCAAGTCATTTACCTTAGTCTTAGAAGAGCCTCCTGGATGATGTCTTCATTTTTATATTTTTGTATTACTACTATAAATGACTTATTTTAAAATGAAAGTTAAATTGTGGCATTTCTCTGTTTGAAACTTTCCCATGACTTCTGACATTAAACTTCAAAACAATGTTAGCATAACTGCTGGAGGCAAGTTATTCTTTTTAGCTCTGGCCTGATCCCATTCCCACCTTCTCATTTGCTATACCTTATCTACACTGGTCTCCTTTATATTGCTCAAGCACTTTGAGAAAGCTCTCCTCCTAGTCTGTGTAGGTACATATGTATGCCCCATCCTTTCCTTCTGCAATTCTTTCCCACAGATGTCTGAATGATTAATTATCGTTCTTCCTGGAAGTGTCTAAAGCTCATTTCTCAGTGGTCCTGCTACTAAGTATGTTCAAGTAGTTTATTTTCATACCAGTCCTGCTGTAGATAGCAAATAAAACTGCATATCACTCTCTCTCTCTCTCTCTCTCTCTCTCTCTCTCTCTCTCTCTCTCTCTCTCTCTCTCTCACACACACACACACACACACACACACACACACACACACACACACACACACAGGAAAGTCACTGGAAAGGAACCACTGGAAAGGAACAGGTAGATAACTGAGGCAGTCAACCCTTGGAAAAAGAAAAACATTTGAATGAACTGGCTTTTAGAGGTTTTAATGTGAGAGCAGGTCAAATCAGTCCCTTGTAGGGTCATTGCAACTCTGATATCTGATATTAGCCCACCATCTTACTGGTTTTAGAAGCAAGTACACCATTTTGGCAAATCCCAGAAGACAATAGAGCCAGAGAAGATGATGCCAAATTTCTATAAACAAACTCCTTCAACATCTTTAAATGAACCCTGAGACATGAGAACATGGGGCAGTTCCCAAGTAGTTAGCTAACTCTAAAGTTTAGAATTGTGGAAGTCTGAGAACCTAACAGTTTGCATACAGCCCAATAAGTAGTCCATTTCAAAACAAATCATGTTCTTTGTGGGAACATTTTAGAATCTTTGCAGCATGCATATAATTTCTAATGTCCAGTTGCAGTAAAATAGTCATTGAATACGTAAATAAATAGGAAAATGAGACCATTTCAGAAATGACATACAATGAAGAATGGCTCAGTGATAATTCTAATGTTATAATCTGTAGATGGATTTTTTTCCCTTTGGCTGCCAGCTCACACACACAAAAATGACACAGAGACTTATTATTAATTATGCTTAGGCTTGTCTCATTAGCTCTTATGACTTAAATTAAACCATTTCTCTTCATGTTGGTGTTGCTGCATGACTTGTGGCTTTTACCTCCCCTCCTGCATCTCTGGCTCCCTCTGTGTCTGACTGGTGACTCCACCTTTTTTCTTCCCAGAGCTCTCTGTTCCCAGAAGTCCCGCCTATCTTCTTCCTGCCTAGCTAATGGCCATTCAGCTCTTTATTAAACCAATCACAGTGACACATCTTCACACAGTGTAAAAGGAATAGTCCACAACACTAGCAAACAGAATTTTGCTGCTGTTCTTTTATTTTGTGGCATCGGAGAAGGAGACCAGGATGGTAGGCAAACTGTACACAATCTGGCTATGTTGTCAGCTCTCTCTCTCTCTTTTTTTTATTGAAATAAGGTTTCAGTATGTACCTCATCTGGACACAAACTAGCAATGTAGCCCTAGCTTGCCTGGAACTTGTAGCACTTCCACCTCAACTTCTCTGCTCGGTATATTGTCCCACAGCCAGTATGGAAACAATTTTAAGTCAACTATAGTAAATATGCTCACTGTTGGAAAAGAAAATATATGCCAGATGAGTGAAAGAAAATCCCCAGAGAACATCAGCAGAGAAGCAAATGACACACACACACACACACACACACACACACACACACACACACACACACAAAAAAAAAATCTCCTACTCTAGGGTTAAAAAATAGTGTCTAAAAAATTAAGAAGGATGTTTTCATGGTAGAATGGAAAAAAAAATAAATGTGTCAATGAGCTTGTCAAAAAAGCAATTAAAATGATTCAATCTGGAGAACAGAGACAAACAATGGTTGACGAATCTAACATATATGTATTTGGGGTCCCAGAGACAATAAATGGAATGATGCATTAAGAGTCGATAAAGAAATCGTTAGATATCATAAGAAATGGTGGTTGAAAAATATTGCAAGTATAGAATCTTCTCAGTAAGGCATTCTGGGATGGTTTGAAGGTTTGGACAGAGTCCCCTTCAAATTCATGTGACAGTCTTCTCACATTTAATGTGTGGCAGTTTGTGGGGCTTTTGGAACGTGTTTAGATGATAAGAGGGAAGAACTCAGATAAGAGACTGTCCTTTTAATGAATTAGTACACTAGGGACATTTTTGTGGCTTCTGTCACTGTAATTTGAAGGTAGACTGAGGTAGAAACTACATTCTCCAGGGAATATGGATGCGTTTTATGTTCAGCAGCATATCCCTAACACATGTATGTGTTTAATTTTATCATGTACCAGATAAGTCCTGAGAAACAGGTGAGCATATTTCCTTCCTGACACGCCCCCCCCCCCTTTCCCACATTGTCTGTCTTTCCCCTCGAATGTCTGAAGATCTGGAACAGAAATGTTTAGGTGATGGCAAGTTTACTGCATGCTAAAGACAGGAGAAGAAGGGGTCAAAGGAAAGAGCATTGTGAGGACACAGACACTAGGTCATCTCTGAAGTGTCTAGATTGCTGCAGTGGTATACAACAGAATATAATGAGGAGGTGAGGGAGAAGGAGGGTGGGAAGCTGAAGAACAGACAGGGGACATGAAGAAACAATTCAAGCGTTAATATGCTATTGAGACATATTCCTGAGAACAGTGGAAGTCATTGATAAAATTCTGGCAGAGCACTGATATAGTCAGGGCTTATTGTAGGAAAACTACTTTATTATGTTGTATAAATAGATCTGTGGAGGTGCTGTGTGAGACTGGAGGAATGGAGAAGAGATAGGAGGATGCTTTTGGACTAATAATGATAAGGTGTTATGTGGTTTGAACTGCACAGTGGGGAAGGAGAACAGCTGGATTTGAGAGAGGTCTTGGAAGCTTCTTAAACTCACTCATTAATAATGTCTGGAAATTAATCTTGCAGTATTCACATCTCTGAAGTACAAATTCTTGAAGGCTATCAAGACAATAGTTGGCTAAAGTTACCAGTAGAAGGGGCTTATAGGAGGGCAGGTGTGAATGAAATCTACTCTGGGAGCCTGGGCCTGGAGGGGTGTTAAGGAATCTCTTATTTGTGGTGATGGATGGGACAACATTTTGACAGGCAGTGACAGGTAATGACAGAGTTGTTAAAAGCACCGAGCTTCATGGGTTAACATCAGGAATCAAGGGGCAAACTGGGAAATTCAAGACATTGAGCAAGCAAAGACTGAGGTGTACTGTGGGGTGAAGATAGAGACATTTGAACAAGATCAAACAGCCAGTCTTTGATTCAGGGCCACTGCCGGGGACCAGCCCCGACTTCTTGAGTGGAGGAGTGAGGAATTAAGAAATAATAGGAAGAAATATAAACATAGATGAAGAAAAAGACAGAGGCATGGGATAGCTTCGGGAGGGCCCTGGGTCAATACCCAGTCACCTCAAGTTTATTCCTAATGGGCTTTTTAATATACTGGCAAGGGAAGCGGCAAAAGACTTCCCCCTTTTAGGATCAAAGTACAAAGTACAAACAAGTGTAGACCCTTTCTTAATTCTCTAAACACCTGGTAACCACGCTTTCTTGTAATTAGGCCTTGAAGCGTAAGACACCTGGTAAGCATGCCTTTGGCCACAACATCCTATGATGCAGCCTTGGAGAGCAACATAAACTTTGACTCTCTGACCTTGAGTCAAAATGGAAATAAACCACAAGTTGGAATCTTCGTGGGCCACACACCTGCTGTGTTACTCCCGTCAACAGCTATCCTTCCGCTTGTTCCCCAGGTATACTAGAATCTAAGGGAAGCCAAGTCCTTTCCTTTCCTGAGGCCAGGTGCCCTCCCTCCACACGTCTGAGCAGAGGTGCCTGTCCGCTTGTTCAGGCAGATGAGGATGGCTGTTTTCTCTTCATCTTCTGGAGTAAACTCTAGGCCTCTGTGCCTGCCTAGCCTTGTCCTTTCATCAGACATATTTCCTCAAGTGACCCAGTTGGGTTTGGTGGACCCACTGTTTATATAAGTCTTAAACAGACAGAGCTAACCCCTCAGCTGCCTTCTGTGAAAACACTCATTTTCTGTGTTTGTCTGTGGTTGGATTAGCTGTGTCCGGCAGGCCCTTCTCCTGCTGTGTCCACAGTTGGTGCAACAATATTCTGACCCTGTTGCTGCTTACTCTACTCACCCCTCACCTTACGTGATACATAATTGTGCCCCGAGGCTAGAATTACTTCTTTTTTTTCTGCTTTACTTGTGTTTGGTTTTCTTTAGGTCAGAAAACACTAAACTGCTAGGTCTGCTGGGGAAATGAGAGGTGACTTGCATAGCTTTAATTCCCTTCCCTTCATCGGTCAGGAGCGGAGGGTTGAATTCATTTCTGTACAGGCTTCGCAACTTCTAATTGGGAACAGAGACTGGCCTGGTGTTTAAAGGCTGGGACGTTCCAAATAATGTATAATTTAAAAAGAAAAGCAATATGAACTCACTTTAAAAATGTGTGATTTTCCCTGATGCCAAGGAAAAAAACTGGTTGGTATCTCGAGGGACCATGACCCAGCAGGACACCCAGTTCTACTTCTCTCCATCTAATAATACAATTCCCCTCAGAGGCCTGTTTGCAAAGATCGTGGGACCTTAATGTGGTACAAGGCTGGCAGTGGGTGCCAATCACTGTGTGTTGCTATTTTTTATTCCAGTTTCCTTCCCTTCAGAGACATTGGGCCCTGTCGAATTTTCATTAGATGTTTTATGTTTCTGCAGAAACATTTCTATAGTCCTTGTTTTGCTTTTTTTTTTTTCCTTTTTGAAGCTATAAAGCTTCCTGTTGCCTGCCATTCTCCAGACATTTTCCCCGACCAGTTATCATTTCTCTATAGAGAAGGTTCTAAGCCAGGGGGGAAGGCCATATCTTGTTCCTCTATGGCAGGAACCAAACTGAAGCTGCAGAGAAGAAACTGAAAAATCCAGGCTGTAGGCACACTGACCACAGTGAGAGGAAAGCAGTCTTCACAGCTCCATTATGTAATGAATGACCTTAGATAGGTCCGTGAATGTCTGCATATTGATTTCTATTTCAATGCTCACTCAATTGCTTGTTTTCCTCTGGATAAACAGCCAATTTACATAAGAAATTATCGTCAGAACAGACTCATTCTCTGGGGCGTTTTGAACTTTTATTGGAACACATTAGCTTACTTTTTTCTTTCTTTCCTTCTTTTTTCTCCCTTTAATGCTCCACATTGCATAATAGTACTACCGTGACAGGAAAGAGATTGAAGTTTTACACTTAAGAGATTCACTGTGGTAGAGGCTGATGCAGCATCGTGGATTGAGAATTGTTTAACGGCATCCTTCAGCAGTGGTTTGCAGCAATCCAGAAAATGAATTTTCTAACATGGAACGGTACACTGAAGTAAAATTGCCCTTAGGACAGATAACATTTCCTTTTCTAAAACGAACAGACAAACAAGCAAATAAATAGACAAACAGACAAACCATGAATAATACTCCAATTTGTGCAAAATAAAACAAAGACTTGTTTCAAATTGGAATCACTCAGCAATGAACTTGGGTGAATTATCGTATTTGTAGGTATAAAAACATTTCAGCCTTCCACTGGTATTTCACTTTGAAAACTATATTTAGTCCTCTTTATTTTCCTCATATTTCAAAATGTTGAAAAAGACCTAGCAGACTAGAGTGGATCCCACCATTCTTACTGTTTCCATTTTGCATTTGAAGAACCTAAGGCTCAAATTCAAAGCTGTTGGGAGGGGGGGATTCTGGGATTTGAAGCCAAGACCCTCCCCTCTCCAAACATCTTCTCCATACCCTATTAGCTTCCACTGCAGCTTGTGAAACATTTCACTGTTCAGGGTGCATCTCAGTTGAATGAGCTCCAAGGGACATCAAAATTGTTACTTTGCAAACATTCTTTGTAAAAATGGGGGTTTAATGTGAAATAACACAGAGGGGGGTTTCACTTTTGCTTATTGATTTTTGTATGTGTGGAGAAAATATTTAATACCACTGCTAGTTCCAAGTAAATTAACACAAGAAAGCATGTAGTATAAAAATAATAATTTGTCACTCCCCTCCTAGCAATGCCTGAGTGGGTAAATTGACTCCTAGATTACTTTATTTTTTTATTTTAGCCCTGTTAGGCCTCGATGCTCAAAAATAACTCTTTGTAGGAAAAAAAAAGGATACATGGAGTAAGTACCATCCATAGGCAACAAATTTTAACATTTTCCAACATTTCTTTTCAGGTTTGTGACCACACATGTAATTTTACAGATATAGAATATTTTGCCTATTAACTTAAAGTATAAAACATTTTTCATTTCAAATTATCTCCAATATTCATTTATGCCATAAACAAACATTATTATTAATTTTTGAGGTTGCTCACTATCCCATCAAAAAGCGGTTAGTGGGAATTTTTCTGCTATTTGGACATTGTTTTAGTGTCAACGTCTTTTCTTTATAAAATGTTCTGTTATAAAAATTCATGCAGACATGCCTGCCTGATGCTTTCTACCCACCACTGGTAGGAGACAACAGGAGCCTGCCCAGCACCCTGAAGACAAAGATCCACAGGCTTGCCAGAGTTCCGGTCAGGTAGAGACAACACAGGCTTTCCAGGAGCCTTGTGGTACCAGGAAGTCGGGCTCTATTATGGTGAGCACATATAGGGTGGGGCATAGAAGAGAGAGAGACAGAATGGTTCAGGTCCTGTGGAGAGAGGCAGATCCAAAGAGGTGAAGGCAGTGAGAAATAGGCTGAGTTGGGTGGCCTGCTTGCCACCCAGGGTCATGGTGATATCCTGGACTGCTGCCAAGGGCTATGTCTGTGCCCTTGACCCTGCCACAGCCATGGTCTGTGTTGATGTCCATGGTTCCTGTTACCACTGAAGGCTGAGAGGATAGGGCTGTACAGAATTGGCCCCACCCCTCACCAGCTGCAACACTAAGGAGAGCTGTCACTGCCCCTCACCAACTGCAAGACTTGAGAGGGTGGGTCCTGCACCTTGCCTGGGCAGCACGACAGAGCTGACCCTGTTAGTGGGGGGTGCAAGTGAGCTGGTCCTGAGGGTGTGAGTGGGAGAACTGGTCCCAACGCCCCTCATCTGCCATGTGGTGGCATGGGCAAGGGAAAGATATCCTCCCCACTCCTCACCACCTGCAGCAGGCAGGAGAGTGTAGACTAAAGTTTCTTGGTCCCACCCAGTTCTGCCCAGGCAACAGCCTATAAAATCATCTCTCAGAGGCTTAAAACTAATTACAAACTGTTTGGTCTATGACTCAGGCTTCTTGCTAGCTAGCTCTTTCATCTTAAATTAACCTATTTCTATTAATCTATGTATTGCCACATGGCCATGGCATTACCAGTCTGCTGGCATCTCCTTGACTCTGCCTTTCTTCTTCCTGCTTCTTTGCTGGGATTTCCAGCCTGGCTATAAACCATCTTGCCATAGCCCAAAGCAGCTTTTTTTTTTTTTTTTTTATTAACCAATGGTAGCAACACATATTCACAGCATACAGAAGACCATCCCACAGCAAGAGAGCTGACCCACTCCTCTCCAACTGCAACACCAGGGAGAGGAGGCCCTGCATCTCACCTGGGCAGTATAGTAGTGTTAACCCTGTGGGGCACAGATGAGCCCACCCTGAGAATGTGAGCCTGGGGAATATGACCTTGTCCTCATCTGCCAGACAGTGGGGTGAGTGAGGGGGAGCTGCTACCCCCACCTCTTACCACCTGTGGTAGGTGGGGAGAGCTGGTCCTTGGGTCATGAGAATAGAAGAACTGGCCCTGCCCCTCACCAACTGCAGCTCTCAGCAGAGCAGGCCCTGCACCTTGCCTGGGCAGCACAGTAGTGCTGAGCTTGCTGATGGGGGTGGAGGTGAATCTTCCCTGAGGCCGTGAGAGTGAAAGAGCTGGCTGTGCATCCCTCGCTGCCATGCAATGGTGAGGATGAGGGAAAGATGCCCTTCCTTCTTCTCCCCTTTGCCACATTCAGCAGGCGAGACTCTGCCCTTCACCAGTTGCCACACTTGGGAGAGTGGGCTCTGCACCTCACCTGAATAGCACAGTAGAGCTAACCCCATCGACAGGGGCATAGGTGAGTTGGCCAGGGAACATGAGCATGAGAGATCTTGCCCCGTCCCTCTTCTACCATACAGTGGTTTCCTGGGCAAGGAAGAGAGGGTCCTCCCCAGCCCTTCACTGCTTGTGGCAGGTGAGAGAGCTGTCTTTGAGGTCATGAGAGCAAGAGAGCTTGTCCTGCCTCTTGCCAGCTGCAGCACTCAGCAGAGTGGGCCCTGCACCTCACCTGGGCAACACAGTAGAGCTGGCCCTGGTGGTATGAGTGTAGGTGAGCTGGCCCTGAGGGCATGAGAGCAGGAGAACTGGCCCAGCCCCTTGCTGCTTGCTGCCTAAGATGAGCTAGCCAGGATGGTGTGGGAGAGCCTACTCTGGTGTTGAGGGAGAGCTGGTGGGCTGACCAACCCTGCAACCACCCAGGCCCAGAACCGGGGCTATGAGTTGGCCCATCCCAACATCCACTTCATCTATGATCTGCTGTAGCATGTGAAGGGGCCAGTACTGCAGACCCAAAGCTGCAAGCTCTCCATGACATAGGACAACAACAGAATATCCAAGAGGAGTCACAGTGAGGTCACAGTATCAATAGTGTAGCAGAAACCAGAGGTCTTGAACCAGACCAATGACTCATTGCAACGAACACTTACAAGTAAGATGTACAGACTAAAGAGTATACTGTTTGACTCACTGGACAACACTACAGCTTCCACATTGAGATTTTTCTTTTCTTTTCTTTTAAATTTTATTCTTTTTTTTTTTATCTTGGGGGAAGGTTGCAAGGACAGAGGGTGGATGTGAAGGGGCAGGAAGATGAGTAGAATCGAGATGCATGATGTGAAATCCAGAAAGAGTCAATAAAAAGTTAAATGAAAGAAATTCATGTGAATGGATTTTTGTATATGCCCTCGATTTGTTCATTAGAATATACTTCTAAGTGTGGTTGTATTAGGCATGACTTGGGACTTTATCAGTTTTAAATAATACTAGGAAATATATTATTTGGGGAAATTGTTATTCAGAATTCAAGCTAGTCTATACTGTGACATTGGTCCATTCATGTGAATAATCTAAAATCTTTGAAGACTAAAAATTTGAGGTGTATCTGAAATGTGAAAAGTCTGAACTGTAAACCACTGACACTTTGAGATGTAGAGGACATTCTTATCTTACACATGGGATCTTATCTTATACTTTGGGTAAGGTACACATGTCTGTCATTCCTTAATATGTAAAGTCCCTGAGAGCCAAGATCAAAGTCTTTTCAAATTTTCATCATAATATCTAGGACCATGCTTTGTTTAGAATACCTTTTCAATAAATAATCATGACTAAATAGATAAAATTTAGATCTTAAGTGGCTAAAGGATTCTAGAAGTCATATAGCTATTTCAAGGTATATTCTGACTCAAACCACTCACTCTGGACTTCTAACTTTGTTCTTTCAATATTACCAATGCCACACTGTGTTTTCCCAGAAAACAAAAACTGGAGTAAAGGTTATATGCTGCTACATGAGGAATCTCTAAGCAGAACACGGGGAAAGAAAGAAGGAAACAGGAAAGGCGGGAGTTTAATTAAGAGGGATGCCAACTATTGCTATTCAAGGCAACTGATTACTTGACATTGTTGGATCATTTACTGGGAAGACTTGTCAACAGCATGTCAGCATAGTCCTTACTGGTAGAAAGAGAGAGAGAATTTACGTGTTAATGTCCTTTGGAGCATTCATCCAGTGATGGTACATAATTAGGCACTGGTGGACTCCTCTCAAGTGGGATATGAGAGAAAGGATAGATACATCATTGTGTTGTGAGCACTACAGTTAGTTGCTATGAGAGGATCAGAGTAGAGTGTGAAAGTGTCTGACACACTACCTTGCACTAAATGAGTAATTTAATTAGTAGATATTAAATAAATTGTTGTATGTAGAGTTGTCAGTGGTAGGTACATGCTTAGAAACTAGATGCAGGCTATTATTATTCTCTTTTCCCCCTCTTTCTATCTTTATCTCATCTTTCTTTACCTCTCTCTTTCTCTATCTCTCTGAGTCAGAGTGTGATGTATCATGTTTTCTAGGCTTTCCAACTAATTTTGTAGCTGAGGGTGACCTGATATTACTAGCATGCCTCCCCACATCTGGTTTATGCAGTGATGGAGAAAAGTTTTGGTTTTATGCATGGTATGTAGGTGCTTTATCAATGGAGCTAAATCCCCAGACTCCCAGTCTGTGCTCTCTAAATATATATAGATTCTGCTTAACATAAGCAGCCAACTGATTTATTTTTTCTCTTTGATTCATTTCTTTCCCCTTCTCTCTACAAGCTGTTTTTGAGAGATCTACATTTTCCTAGGATGGTAGATTTGGCCAATGAACATTCTGGGAACAAGTTGTAGGGGGAATGAAAGATGGGAACTCTGGATCTTGGTCACCTCAGCTTCTTCTTGCATTTCTTATAGCAACTAAACCAGAATTCTAGCCTTCTCCTGGAACCCCTTGGTGTGATTCTCAGCCAGGCCTTGCCTCTTGAAACCTACTTGTTCTCAAAGATTATCCAATCTATTGCCACATGGATAGTAGCTCCCTTATGCTGCTAATCTACCCATAGACTTGCTGTTGCTCCACTGGCCTAAAAAAAAGAGACTTATTATTTTTTTTAAATTTTATGTCTAGGAATGTTTCTTTGCGTGAATGTATGTGTGTCATGTGAATACCTTGTGCCTAGGGAGCCCAGAAGAGGGCACGGGAATCCTTTGGAACAGGAGTTGTAGACGGCTGTGAGCAACCATGTGGGTGCTGAGAACCAAACCCTAGTCCTCTGCAAGAGCAGTAAGTACTATTATTTGTTGAACCATCTCTCCTGTTGTTTTCTACTGTCATTTAAGCTCTTGGGTCACCTAGTAACCAACTTCTGAGATCAACGCCGTCTCTTTAGATGGCCTCTCCTCTCTTCTTCCTTCCCTCCTCTCACCTCCTCTCCTCTCTTCTCCTCTCCCATCCTCTGTCCTCCCCTTCCTCACCCTCACCTCTCCTCCTCTCTCTTCTCCATTCTCTCTTCTCCTTCCTCCTCTCTCTTTTTCTATATTTCCTTTTCTCTTTTTTCTTTCTTGAAATAAGGTCTTGGTTTATAGCCCAGGCTGGCCTTGGCCTCACTATTTCTAGGCATTGAGGTTATATATATGTGCTTCTGCATTCAGCTCCTGTTTCTGTTTCTCTAAGTGGACCTCAATGAAAACCAATCAAGAAAATAATAATCCGTTAGAGTAAATATTTTACCCCCAATAAGGCCCGAAAAATTATCACGAATATTTTTTATTTTTACTGTACACTTCATAATTAAGATTGTGTTTTGTTTGAAGCCATAAGAAGTGATCATCTGGAGGTAAGATATAGAGGATGAACACAATCTTGTCAGGATTAGCATTTTGCCTCATAAATAGAGACCATTATTTTTGCCATTAGGTCAGTAGAAATAAAAAAATATATTGAAATGCTGACTATTACTTTAATTTTAAAAGAGAACTGTGGATGTAAGCTGATAAAGGAAAAAAAACTGTATTATTTTCTCTCTGAATTTGTAATGCTTTCATTTCCTTTTTCTGAATATAAGAATAGAAATGGAAGGAGAGATATTGAAAGGAGTTTTAGGAGGTCAGCTCTTTCTCTCCTCACATTTTGCAACTTCAAACAATATTTCAAATAATGTGGTGCACACATTTGCACAGCTGAGCTGGGCTGTGAGGATTTAGGGAAATATTTTGGTATCCAGATTTTCTTAAAATAAATTTTAAGTGACTGACATTAATATTATAATTTGCATTAATATCTTTCATAGAAGATATGATATATTATTTCCCTATCTATCTATCTATCTATCTATCTATCTATCTATCTATCTATCTATCTCCTAATGAATTTTCAAAGTAACCCATGAACTCAGTTCATAATCCTACTTTTCAGATATATAACCAGAGGTGAAGTAATATGCCCAATTTTTCAGAGAAAGTAAATAATAGAATTTGTTTTCAAATTTGATTCTGTAAAATTAAAATTCCTAGTCTATACTATGCTACTACTTTTATTAAACAAAACCAATTTTCTACTCTAAAGCATAAATATATAAGCAATTATAGATATACATACTATCATAATTAGCTTCAGTTGTCAACTTGACACACTTCAGAGAGAACCTCTATTGAGAAATATCCTGGATGACATTGATCCTCTATGTTTGTGAAGTGTTTTCTTCACTGCTAATTGGTATAGGAGGATCCAGCCCACTGTGGGCAGGTGGACCTGAGCTGTATAAGAAAACAGACTGAGCAAGCCATGGAAATGAGCCAGTAAGCAGCACTCCTCCATGGTCTCTGCTTCAGTTCCTACCTTCAGGTTCCTGTTTGAGCTCCTGTCCTAACTTCCCTATACCACAGACTGTTACATGTTCATGCAAGTCAAACAAACTGTTTCCGCATCCAAGTTGGTTTTGGTCAGCATTTTGTCATGGCAACAGAAAATAAACTAATATAGAAATTGATCCTGAGAGTGGGGTTTATAACATTAATGAAAAAAAGCCACTGTGATTTTCTGTGTTCTTTAAAACTCCAATGTAGGAATTGTGTCTCTTGAGTTTCCCCTCTTATATAATGAAATTATCAGAACTAGAGATAGAGAGCATACAAACAGATTAGTTTATGTAACCCTCCCAATTTTAAAGGTGAAATTAGGTTGGGGATTGAACTCAGTGACAAAATATTTGCCTAGCATGCCCAAGGCACTAGGTTCACACCCGCCCCCCACCAAAAAAGCAACAACAAAATCCATGTAATATCCAACCAATCTTAAATGGGGGAAAAAAGGATAGACAGGTTAAAATGAAGTCATTTAGAATTAAGCACTTGATAAATGGAACAGACAGAATTATTTTCATGTATAGCATGGAAGTGTAGGCTTCCATGAAGTCCTTTGGGAACTCAGAGTCATAAGGACTGTGAATGAAAATTCTTGAAAAGAAGCTATGTTTGACTATGAACAAAAAACTCCCAGAAGGAGTTTTGGTGTCTACAGAGTCTAGTGACTGACTGGAATTTCAGTGTTGTGGAGAGACTGGAATTCTGTAGGTTCAAAGGCTAATTCCTTTATCTTGATCTAGTTTTAGAATTCTGGAACAGCCATTCTTTACCTTACTCTATCTGAACTAACACATTGTGATAATGAATAAAAACCTCTTAGAAGCTATCAACTTCTTATAACACTAGTCTCTACCAATTCAGGAGCTAAGAATGTCATCAGACAACACCTTGGGTTTATAGAATAACTCCTGCATATCTTTGTACCTGCCTCTCTGATGTACCCACCAACGTATTTTAAATTTGCCTTGATTCATGACTTTCTTTGTGTTACAAAACTATAAAAACCTGTGAAACTGCTTCCACATTGGAACATGGAATTTTGTGTAACCTATATCTGTGTTTCCAGGTCATGGCCACTCAAAACGGCTCCAAATTAAACTACGTCTTATTCCTTTTAAGATGAGGACTGTGAATTTTACATGGGCAGGAGTTTGGATGACAGTCATAATATTGAGGTTTGCAGTTATAATGCTATGGACCTGCTAGACTTACATTTAGAAAAAGCCAACGTTTACGGTCAACACTCATGAGAATGATTGCCATTTTCTCAGGGCTTTTCTGGATTGAATCAAAACCCACAACCAGTTCACAAAGAGTGAATGGAATGACACCTCCCAGTTCAGTCCTGGGAAACTGACTGAGGAAGATACACCCCCCCACCGTGTGTGTGTGTGTGTGTGTGTGTGTGTGTGTGTGTGTGTGTGTGTGTGTCTGTGAATGTGTCTATCTGTGTCTGTTTCTCTGTCTTCCTTCCTTCCTTCTTTCCTTCCTTCCTTTCTTTCTTAAGGTATCATGTGGAATATCCTTTTATGACTCATTGGGAGAGTTTTTCCTGAAGACTTGAATGCATAAATTAAATTCTAGAATTCTAAGAAGGCAAGGAAAAATAATAGACTATTAATACTGGTGAGTAGGTCTAATTCAAATTGCAAATTAGGAATGACAATTGCAGTGGAGACCAAGGGACTGAGAGAATGCAAGCAATAAACTACAGAGGTGGCAGTCTACAAACCCCAAGGTATCAGGAACCCAGAGAAAAGTATGTTCATATTTCTCTGTCTATCTCTCTCTCTCTCTCCATTCTGTGCTGGTCCACTGACCTGGAGTTCTATTCATATGAATAGACAATCTGGTTTTCTGTGCCTTAATTAAGTCCCAAGAATTTTAATGGCCCATAAACAGAGAGGCTGGACAAATGGCAAAGTCTAAAATATGGGGTGCTGTGGAATGTCATTCTGTATGCTGTGAATATGTGTTACTCTGATTGATTGATAAATAAAAGGTGATTTTTATCAGCCAGTAGCCAGGCAGGAAAATTAGGTGGGATAAGAAGACAAGAAAAATTCTGGGAGGAGGAAGGCTGAGCCAGGAGTTACCAGCCAGTCACAGAAGAGGCAAGATGACAAGGCAGAACTGAGAAAAGGTACCAAGCCACGTGGCTAAATATAAATAAGAATTGTGGGTTAATTTAAGTGTAAGAGCTAGTCAGTAATAAGGCTGAGCTAATGGCCATACAGTTCGTAATAATATAAGCCTCTGTGTATTTATTGGGGTCTGAGTGGCTGCAGACCCGGCGGGACACAGGAAAACTTCAGCTATAATGAGGGATTGTTCTGAACTGAGGAGATAGCCCCAAATGAGATTCTTAGCCAGTTTTTATAAAAGCAAAGCTCAACAAGCCTTGACTTACATAGCTCTTGGTAATGCACAGGGAGAGCTAGATGAAGAATGAATTTTCCTGTGGCTAATGAACCACAGTCAAATAATTTTCTAGCATTCTTATTACAAAATGCCCACACATAAGGAGGTATGAGGGCAGACTATTTGAATTAGTTTATGATAAGGGAACATGAACCTGATTTGAGATGTGCTTGGCTTCGTGTATCTCATTTTCTGACCTAGCTCCTTGTTTTCCTTGTGATTCTCAAGGCTATTTTGTAGCGAGTCACAGAAGGGTAGTTTTCTTCCCCTTTTCCATTTTGGGATACAAAGGGCTGGCCAACTCTATACCATGCACCCTCAATGGGATTAAACAACTATGTACTGAAACCTCTTGTACTTTGAACCAAAATACATCTTCCCTGAATTTGAGTTGCATTTCTTAGATATTTCATCACAGCAACAGAAGATTGACTAATACAACCACAGTTGTGTACCGAGTGCTCAAACACATGAACCTATGTGAGAAATCTCATATTCAAACTGCAACATCTGTCATAATGATTTTGTAGACAAGAATTTCAGTAAAAAGATTATAGGTGATAAAACTCAATGTGCGACCAGAGAGATGGATCAGAGAGAGGGTAAAAGACTGACAACCTGATTTGATCCTTAGAAGCCATGTGCTAGCAGGAGAAAATCAACACTTTCAAGTTGTCTTCAGACCTCCACACATACACCATGGCACATGTGTGCTGCCTCCTCCCCCAATAAAAAAACAAACAAATCTGCTAAAATATTTAAAACTTAAAACACTCAGTTTGGTGATGGTTGCCTTTTTTCTTTGATGCTATTTCAATAAATAAAAGTAATATGTAGTTATTGCATAATATTTACAATATCTTATAATACAGAAAACTAAACTTCAGTAATTAATGCCTGTGTATAGTAACTTTCAAACATAACATGTTTGGATGTGACTCTAGGCTGAGGTATAGTAAACACAAAAGAGACAATGTTTTTGAGACTTTTAGAGCCTGAGCCCCTGTGTTTAATGCTAACAAACACTGGTTGAACACCAATGGCTTCAGGTGCTGACTGTCTACCACAACCTTATCTTACTGTTGTCAGTGCGGCCCATGCCTTGGTATGTAGACATACTGCCCTTGTGAAAGCAGAGCAGCTGTTAATCAAGTTCAGTGACGGATGGTCCTAATTGATGTGGGAGACACAATAACCTTTTTCTCAGAGCAACTACACCATGTAATTACAGAGGAAATGGTATAGCTTTTGTTAGTTAGACTAGACACCTAATGACATTAGGCAAGCAAAGGCTATTATTATTCTCCATTTTAGAGACTCAGAAAACCAAAACTGATTCAGTTAAGTAGGTAACAGCCCCAAGGTCACACAGAAAATCAGAATTCAGGTCTGTTCAACACTGAACTATGAATTAATCACTGGGACCTACTAACTTTCTGATGGACTAGGTTATATGTCTATGAGGTGACAAATGTGGTATTTATAGGTGGTTTCAACTTTTATATGCTTCTGAGGTGCAACTTTTATATGCATACAAACGTGGAAGAACATCAGCTCTAGAGTTTAGCTACATTGTTCAAATAAATAAGGAAGAAATTTGATGGCTTGTGGCATAGGCTCAAAACTATATCTAAAGGGAAATAAAAGAGAGGCAGTTACTCATTCAGGAAAAAAAAAGCAACAAAAACACAGTGAAATATCAGCACTCAGTGTCGCTAAGAACGAAAGCTATTTTAATTTGTTCTTTTCTATTAGTAATAGCCTCATCATGATTAAATGAAGTACAATATGGATTAAAATAAATATAAATTCAACTAGAGCATTAAGATGACAACACTAATTTTTTATATAATAACTGTCTATTTCCATTAGTGACAGATAAACAAGTACATTATGTTTAATACAGAATAATTTCCTTGTCAATAAAATATGCTTCAGGTTAAAAATGATTGGATATTTTCTCCAAGCTGAGTCATTTATTATAAACGAAATTTAGTTACCCTTCATCAGTCAGAGGGCAAGAAAATGACCATCTTAGAATACTGTGATGAATGTCATATTGATACTTATGTCCAATTTCAGTATTTCCTAGCTTTGAGGAATAGGATGTAATTGAATATTATTCAACTTTGTAATCATATATATAATACATGAATTAGCCTCAATTCATCATATACATATATAAATATGTATGTGCATATACCTATATAGACTGTGTATGTGTAAACACATATACACACACAATCTATACAGGTCGCTGAAGACCTTCCCTCAACAGGATCTCAAGAGTAAAGAATTGTTCAGAACTTGACTTTTTAGTTTTAGATTTCAAGTGACAGACAAAATATACAGACACACCATAATGTAACAACAGAACCCCAACTCATGCAAGTATTAATTAGCTAAGTAAAGCAACCTCATAAGTACAGAAGCCATCTCAGAAAGCCAGCCTATTATCTGCATGTCATATTTAAGGAAAATTAGACTGCTGTCACTAGTAATGCGGCCTGGTAGCCTAACCATAAGACCTTTAATAAAAAGCTATATGTGGTTAGGGCTTAGTTAATTGGGACAATTTACCTAATCTCTGTTTCCAATTTAGGAAAAAAAATAGTGAAAGATAAATGTGCACCACTAAGTAATTGTGGAGGAGGTCTCATTTCTGGTTGGCCTAGCTAGAGCTTCCTCATGCCAACAGCCTCCAGAAGAAGAAACCTAAAGTCTTTCTTTACTCTACCAACACTCATGTGATGGTGGCAGATTCTTGCTATCACAAACTGAATACACAGTGTAATGGGAATCTTTTTATTTTTTTATTTTGCAATACAATTCAGTTCTACATATCAGCCACGGATTCCCTTGTTCTCCCCCTTCCCATCCCCCTCACCTCCCCCCAGTCCACCCCCCATTCCTACCTCCTCCAGGGCAAAGCCTCCCCCGCGGACTGAGATCAACCTGGTAGACTCAGTCCAGGCAGGTCCAGTCCCCTCCTCCCAGGCCGAGCCAAGCAATCCTGCATAGGCCTCAGGTTTCAAACAGCCAACTCATGCAATGAGCACAGGACCGGATCCCACTGCCTGTATGCCTCCCAAACAGATCAAGCCAATCAACTGTCTCACCCATTCAGAGGGCCTGATCCAGTTGGTGACCCCTCAGCCATTGGTTCATAGTTCATGTGTTTCCATTCGTTTGGCTCTTTGTCCCTGTGTTTTATCCAACCTTAGTCTCAACAATTCTTGCTCATGTAAACCCTCCTCTTTCTCGCTAATTGGACTCCCAGAGCTCCACCCGGGGCCTAGCCATGGATCTCTGCATCCAGATCCCTCAGTCGTTGGATGGGGTTTCTAGCATGACAATTAGGGTGTTTGGCCATCCCATCACCAGAGTAGGTCAGTTCGGGCTGTCTCTCAACCATTGCCAGCAGTCTGTTGTGGGGGTATCTTTGTGGATTTCTGTGGGCCTCTCTAGCACTTTGCTTCTTCCTATTCTCATGTGGTCTTCATTTACCATGGTCTCCTATTCCTTGTTCTCCCTCTCTGTTGTAACGGGAATCTTAACAGGTCTTATTAATAAAAACAAACCTGAAGCCAGGTATTAGGGTGAATGCTGGAAGATCAGAGAAGCAGAACAGGCCACAGCCCCCTCACCTTGCCAATTCCTCAGCTGATTCTCTTTCCTCAGACTGGAAGCCTCTGTGTCCTTATCCAAATGGATCTCAGCTGAACTGCTTCTCGAAAGCCTGAAAGCTTAACCAGCTAAAAGCTTCTAGTTTCTGGTCTTCACGCCTTATATACCTTTCTGCTTTCTGCTATCACTCCCTGGGATTAAAGGCTCACTTTCTAGGATTAAAGGCATGAGTCACCATGCTTGACTGTTTCCAGTGTGGCCTTGAACTCACAGAGATCCATGCCTCCAGAAGGCTAGGATTAAAGGTGTGAGTTCCACCATTTTCTAGCCTCTGTATCTAGTGGCTGTTCTGTTCTCTGACCCCAGAGAAGTTTATTAGGGTGCACAATATTTTGGGGAACACAATATCACCACAACACAGTCTTTATAATCTTATCTTGGTAGTGTTTTTAATTAGATTTATTTATTTTTATTATTTTGTTTATATGAATGTTTTGTTTACATGTATGTACATGTACCACATGCATACTTGGTGCCCTCGGAGGTCAGAAGAAGGCATCAGATTACCTGAGACTAGAGCTACATATGGCTGTGAGCTGACATGTGGGTACTGGGAATCCTCTGCAAAAGGGTCCTCTGCAAAAGCAACAAGTGCTGTTAACCACCGAACCAACTCTCCAGACACTTGGTAGTCCCCTTCCCCCCAAGTATAAGACCTATTATTTGCAAAAAATAAAATGCCAGACAATGGAAGGAACAAAAAAGAATTCACCATGGAGAGAAAACCGCCATCATTAAGTGAACATAATAGCAAATAATAGTTTCCAATGAGACAGGTAGAATGAAGGACTCATGGATAGATGTCCAGGAGTACATCCCTCTCTAAATGAATGGATTCTATTTATTTACTGTAACCATTAAAAATAAACCAAACTGAAAATGCAAAGTTGAGTATCCAATGACTATTCCCCCACCCCCAAACATTTGCTAGTTCTCCATAGACTTTTCTAAACTTAAGTAAAATTATTGTGAAATATGATATAAGGCAGACATGCTTCTATATTCTGTATTCAGGTTGAAGTTGTACTGAATACCTACCTACTAAGCTTTACTTAGAGCTTAGAGTTGCTCTAAGCATTATCCTATGCTTTGATTTCTGTTGACTCTCAGAAAAGTAGGCATATTTCACAGTAACCTTTGCTCTGTCTCTAATTCCTTCATATTCTTATATTAATTGTTATATTGCCCATTCATCTTAACAAATTTGATACTACTAATATTTCTATATAAACCTATCTGTGGCTGAAAGTTGCTGTCTTAGTTAGGGTTACTGTTGCTAGGACCAAAAGTAATTTGGGGTGGGGAGGGTTTATTTGGTTTACATATTCTGAATCACAATCCATTGAGGAAAACCAAAAGAGAAACTCAAAACTGCACAACAACCCAAAGGCAGGAGCTGATGCAGAGGCAATGGAGGAGTGCTGCTTACTGGATTGCTCCCCATGGTTTGCTCAGCCTGATTTCTTATAGAACCCAGAACTACCACCCCAGGGGTGTTTCCTCACACAATGTATTGGGCCCTTCCACATCAATCTTTAATTAAGAAAATGCCCTATGGGCATGCCTGCCTGTAAACAGATGTTATAGAGGCATTTCTCAATGGAGGTTCTCTCTTCTCAGATGACTATTGCTTGTGTCAAGCTGACATAATACCAGCCAGCAGAGTTGCTCTAAGCATTATCCTATGCTTTGTTTTCTGTTGACTCTCAGAATAAGTCTTTACTTTCCATGGCTCGCATGTATATGTGAGTAGAACCATTGCTCACTTACAGTTTTCTATCTCTGAATTCCTTACTTTGATTCAGTTCTCAGATTGTTGTATTTGTTTAAAGATTTTTCAAGAAAAGTGAACATATATTGAATTCCTTGAGGTTTTTATTGTCTAAAAGAACTCATGACCTGTCCATTTTACTTAAAAGTATAACTTGGCTTAAAAAAAAATCCTTGGGTCATATTTTATTTCTCTTTGGGCTTTATCAACATTGTTCTAATATAGTCATTAGACAATTTCCATTCATTTTTGAATTGTCCAAACACAACACTTACTGTTATGCAAGTTTTTTTCCTTTTTCTTGGTCAATGATTCTTTAGTACTTTTTAATCTTCGTTCTGTCATGATTAAAATGTCTTTCAGAACCTTTATTTATAAATTACAACTCTGCCTATACTCTTAGGTCATAGCTCTCAACATTTCTATCCACTTTGAATACTGACACAATCATGATATAATAATTCTGTTGGCGACATGTGGATGAATGGAATCGAATTGAAGACCCTGGCATTAATCCACACACCTATGAACCTATGATTTTTGACAAAGAAGCTAAAATTGTACCATGAAAAAAGAAAGCATCTTCAACAAATGGTGCTGGCATAACTGGATGTCAACATGCAGAAGATTGCAAATAGATCCATATCTGTCACCATGCACAAAACTCAAGTCCAAGTGGATCAAAGACCTCAACGTAAATCCAGTTGCACTGAATTTGACAGAAGAGAAAGTAGGAAGTAGTCTGGAATGCACTGGCACAGGAGACCACTTCCTAAATATAACACCAGTAACACAGACACTGAGAGCAACAATTAATAAATGGGACCTCTTGAAACTGAGAAGCTTTGGTAGAGCAAAGGACACGGTCAATAAGACAAAACGACAGTCTACAGAATGGGAAAAGATCTTCACCAACCCCATATCTGACAGAGGGCTTATCTCCAAAATATATAAAGAACGCAAAAAGCTAGACTTCAAAATACTGAACAATCTAATTAAAAAATGGGCTACAGAACTTAATAGAGAATTCTCAATAGAAGAATCTCAAATGGCTGAAAGGCATTTAAGGAATTGCTCAACATCCTTAGTTATCAGGGAAGTGCAAATCAAAACAACTCTTAGATACCATCTTACACCTGTCAGAATGACTAGGATCAAAATCACTGAAGACAACTTATGTTGGAGAGGATGTGGAACAAGGGGAACACTCCTCTACTGTTGGTGGGAATGCACACTTGTACAGTCACTGTGGAAATCAGTATGGTGGTTTCTCAGACAATTGGGAATAAGTCTTCCTCAAGACCCAGTTATACCACTCTTGGGCATATACCCAAGGAATGCTCAATCTTCCACAAGGACACATGCTCAACTATGTTCATAGCAGCATTATTCATAGCAGCCAGAACCTGGAAACAACCTAGATGCCCCTCAGCTGAAGAATGGATTAAGAAAAGGTGACACATATACACAATGGAGTACTACTCAGCAGTAAAAAACAATGATACCATGAAATTTGTAGGCAAATGGATGGAACTAGAAAATATCATCTTGAGTGAGGTAACCCAGACTCAGAATGACAAACACAGTATGTACTCACTCATAAGTGGATACTAGAAGTGAGGGAAGGGATGGCCAGACTGCAACTCACAACTCCAGAGAGGCTAGCTAACAGGGAAAGACCCTAGGAGGGACACATGGATGGCCCAGTGAAGGAGAAGTAGATGAGATCTACATGAGCAGACTGGGTGTGGGGAGTGATGGTGGCAGAGAGTGAGGAGTGGGGGATGAGAACATAGGGAAATGGGAGGGTCAACCTGGAACAGGGACAGAGTGGGAGGGCAGGGAGGAAGATACCATGATAGATGAGGACATCATGGGAATAGGAAGAAGCAGGGTTCTGGGGAGGCTCTCAGGAATCCACAAGGATGACCCCATCTTGATCTGCTGGCAGTGATCCAGAGGGTGCCTGGACTGGTCTATGGTGGTATTTTATTTGTACTGAAATGTGATTTTAATTGTATGTTAATAAAGTTGCCCAGGGGTCAGAGCTATTAGAGCCATAGCAAGAGCGTGGCGGTGGTGGTGCACACCTTTAATTCCAGCACTTGGTAGGCAGAGCTAGGTAGATCTCTGTGTGTTCAAGGATACAGCCAGCATTGGAGACATACGCCTTTAATCTCAATACCATAGAGGACCTGGAGGGCTGTACATACAGGCAGTGATGAAGCAGTCATGTGTTTGGGTTTACAACCAATAAGAAGGCAGAACAGACAGTCTATATAAAGACGAACAGACAGGAAGTAGCTCCCTTTCGGAGAGCTCTCTTGGCTGAAGCAGGAAGGGTAAGGCTCTTAGTTCTGATCTCTTGGCTTTCTTCTCTGAATCGGCTCTGTGTTTCTTATTTAATAAGATGGTTGGTTACATCTACACTGGTCTACTCTTGTGACCAGTCTAGAAAATAATCTAGCTGTCATCATAGAGCCTTTGTCCAGTGACTGATGGAGGCAGATGCAGAGATCCACGGCCAGGAACCAGGTTGAGCTTTGGGAAGCCAATTGATGAGAGAGGAGAGATTCGCAGGTGAGGGATGTCGATATCATGATGGGAGTTCATGCAGAGATGACTAGCCACACTAGTGGAAGCCCATGAACTGTGGACTGGTGGCTGTGGAGCCCCCATCGGACTGGAATAGGCCCCCTGGATATGGAAAATAATTGTTTGGCTCAAACTGTTTGAGAGGCACTCAGGCAGGAGGATAGGGAGTTATCCCTGGTCTATGGGCAGGCTTCTGGGAATCCGGTGCCTGCGGTGTGACACCATGAACAGCCTTTGTGCAGTGGGAAGGAGCTTGGACCTGCCTAGGCTCAGTGTGCTGGGCTCTGCTGACTCCCCATGGGAGACCTCGACTTGGGGGATGTGGGAATGTGGGGTGGCTCGGGAAAGAGGGCTGGGGAGGTGGGGGTGGGAGGAGGGGGGAATCTGTGGATGGTATGTGGAGTGAGTAGAAAATTTCTTAATAAAGAAAAAAATTTGAAAAAAAATATTAAAAGGACACAAAAGCGTGAGAAGACATACCATGGTCATGAATTAAAAGTCTGTAAGTGATTTCAAAAATAAAAAAATAATAATTCTATTGGTCTCTGTTCATTGGTGCTTTCCTCCCTGCATTGTTGAAGACATTTTCCTTTAACTTCATAACATTAAAT
Source organism: Peromyscus californicus insignis (assembly GCF_007827085.1). Classification (NCBI taxonomy): domain Eukaryota; kingdom Metazoa; phylum Chordata; class Mammalia; order Rodentia; family Cricetidae; genus Peromyscus; species Peromyscus californicus. The sequence goes on from NW_026294595.1 coordinate 82,343,047, forward strand.
TTTTAATCAGATCTAGTTCAAATGAGCTTTCTCTTAGGTTCCTCTCAACACCCTAGAGCCCTTCTGTCTTTATTTCCAGTTCCCTGTTTCAGGTTGTTGTTATTATTTTTTTTAGTTGTTTGAGAGCTTCATATATTTACAAGAAGAACTTTCATCCTTTTATTGTTCCATTCCTGTCTCTCAGCCCCACCTCTCTGGCCTTTACTGCTGGGAACCTCCACAAGTCCCCTTTCACTTCTGTGTCATCTTTCCATATGTGACCACTGACACTAAGTTTATTGCTTGGGGTCATTTGCTGGAGCAGGGGCAGCTTCCTCAGTGGCTACACCACTAAAGAAAATGCCACTCTTTCCTATAATATCCATCCATCATCAATAGTTTCTCATGGAGGGATAGGGCCTCATGTGCCCCTCCATCATCTGTGATGAAATGTTACTTGGCTTAGTCTGTGGGTCTTGTGTAGGGTTTTGTGTCTTGACTTGGATCATATGGTTTGGTCTACTTGGTAGATTCTCATCTCCAGTGACACAGAGTACACATTATTAAATTTTCTTTGTGTATATTACTCACATAGTGTTTTCTACTTTGACCTCTTCTCCAGTTATTTTTTGTATGATTACTTAAATGACTACTGGTTAACTCAGTCTCTCTTCTTCAACAATAACTTATGAAGGTTTACTTATTTTCATTTTGCGTGTACATGTGAGTCCCTGTATGTATGTCTGCATACCATGTATGTGCAGTGCTCAAGAAGGCTAGAAGAGGGGCTAGGATCTCCTGAAACTGGAGTTATAGATAGCCATCATGTGGGTGCTGGTAAGTGAACTGGGGTTCCCTGCAAGAGTAGTAAGTCCTCCTAAGCACTGAGCAGTCTCTTTAGATCCTCTTACATCCAGCTTTCTTGCTGGGTATGATTTCTTTATTGGTTCTGGAATTTCCTTTTCAGTCACTTTCTATCAGTCATCTAATCTACTTGATTTTATTTCTGCATGTGGTTTCTTGTTGTATCCTATAGTTTGGTACATTCAAAGAGGACATTTTTCTTCTATTACTTTTATACTTTTTTCCAGACTGGGTTTTTCATTTATGATCTGTGACAGTAGAACACTCACACAGAAGATAAACTGTATTCCTTTCATTGATTAATGCTCACCATGGAATGTCTACCTAGATCACATGTTTGCTCTGATATGATTTCAATTGCCTGTGACTATCAGTCTCTACTTCCGTATCTCCCATGCTCACCTGCAGAACTAATGCACCAAAGGCATTTCCCTTCCATTTCTTCCTCCTATCTCTTATTTTATTTTGTCTTAGCATATAGGAAGAGATATAGAAAATAATCAGCCCATCTGCTCTTTACATTGAAGCTTGTTTAAAATCCTTCAGTGAATTCACTTAAATAAAATTTATACCAAGCATAGGGCCCATTACAACTTGGTGGCATTTTCTTGTTCTAGCTCACCATCAGGCATTATTTTTACTCTGAACATTTTTCCTGAACAAAATTTCATGCATTATTTTATTTTTACGTGTAGATGTAACCAACCATCTTATTAAATAAGAAACACAGAACCAATGCAAAGAAGAAAGCCAAGAGATCAGAGCTAAGAGCCTTACCTGCCTGCTTCAGCTAGCCTCTTCAGCCAAGAGACCTCTCTGAAAGAGACCTACTTTCTGTCTGTTTGTCTTTATATAGACTTTCTGTTCTGCCTTCTCATTGGTTGTAAAACCAACCACATGACTGCCTCATCACTGTCTGTTGGCTGTATCCTTGAACACACAGAGATCTACCTAGCTCTGCCTACCAAGTGCTGGGATTAAAGGCATGAGCCACCACCACCCAGCTCTGCTATGGCTTGCTATTAGCTCTGATCCCCAGGCAACTTAATTTATTAACATACAAATAAAATCACATTTCAGTACAAATAAAATACCACCATATTTACGCCTTTTGATTACTTCTTCTCCTAGTAGAGGTATTTCTGAAAACCTCAAGATTGGGAGCACTTGCCTTCTCTCCCCAAGATGTCTCTCAAGGGACAATAACAGTAGCCATCATTAGAATATGACCAGACCACACTAACACATTGTACTTTAATTTTTTGGGTTTCTGTTTTCCAAATTTACTAACATTTTCCAGTTTGGAACTTATCCATTTTTCCTGATCCCCTCTTCACTTTGTGCACATTTTTAAGGTAAGGAAAGGTAGTCGATATAGCCTTAGACATTAGGATTACTTACATAAGAGAGATAGGTAGATCATCTAAGGCAGGTAATAATAAATTTTAAGGTGTAATGAGATGGCCTCTTGAGAAATATAGAGGGTTTGGAAGCAGTTTGTAATTGTGTATGTGCTTCAAAAGCTGTCTGTAGGCCAGATACAGATATCAGTAATATGTTATTATAGTTCCGATGAATTTAGGTGTTCCTTTATGGTGAGTATAATAGAAATCACTTAAGTGCATTACTGAATTTTGTGTAGTTCTTTGTCATATGCAACATTAAGAGACTGTAGACAAAATATGCCATGCCACCATGTAACCTTCAAAAAGTCACCCAACCACTGCTCCAATACATACTGTGAAGTGAAATGATAATAGCACTAACCTCATGCAGGCACTAAGAAGCTTAAACGAAAGAATAATTTCAGAGCCTTTGGCCTGGTGCTTGATATCCTGTGAGCATTCAGTGTTAGCTCCTGCAGTGTGGATGCTACAGCAAAATGATCTAAGGATTATTTAGAAAGGGATATTTTCATTGTAATGTTGAGAAACACAACAGAGCAAGATAAGCTTCTTGAATCTTTGGCTATGATTTATCTGCTTCCATTAGGCTAAACTGCATAAGTCTTCTGGCTGGGGGAATGTATACTCCTATGCCCTGGGCTTCCCAGCTTACCTTCCAGAAGAAGCAAATGCTGACATGAGGTCTGGCTAAAGGAACTGCATTTGGAGGACTCTCAGGATCAACACTTGAGGAAGGAAGGAGAAATTCTCAGGATTAGGGCAGGGGGATGCTGAGCTTGGAGACAGTTTCAGTGAAGGTCACAGATGGTACCCAAGTGGAGCCTGGAAATTATGATGGTTCAAAATCTTCTTGTTGTTTTTTGTGCATTGTGTGTGTGTGCATGCTCGCATGCATTCATGTAGGCTAGAGTACACTGTTGGGTGCCATGTTCAGAAACACAGTCTACTTCCTTTTGTGACACATTCTCTCATTGGCCTGGAGCTCACCAATTATGCTAGAATAATTCATTGACTAGTAAGAGCCAGAGATCTTCCTGTCTCTGCCTCCCCAGCAGTGATGTTAGTAGCATGTCACTTTCCCTTGCTTTTGAAATGAAACCTCTGGGGATGGAACTCAGATCCTCATATTTCAATACAAAGGCTTTATTAATTGGCTTTTTCTCCAGCCCTGATCTAAAAATTTGAAAAGGAGAGTTAAATATTTCAGGCTAGAGAGATGGCTCATCTTTTGAAGGCTAGGCTTACAACAACAACAACAACAACAATAACAAAAATCCCAAACATTTCTACCTCTACATTTCTAGTCATGAGCTGCAGGCTATCTGTGAGATAACAGGTATAGCTTGCAGGGGCTGAGCACAGCGGGCTTGCTGTGCTGACCATCCATGTCAGGAAAGCCCAGGTATGCACAACACCATCTGCCGCATGACCTGTAGATTGTTAAGTGTCATATGGCACTTACTCAAAACAGATCTGAAATACCTTCCAAGTAAAACCTAGAGGCAGTTTACTAGCTGCATTTAAAAAAATCCATCTCATTACCATTTTTATTAGACACTCCGATGTTAAGAAGCAAACAGATAATAAAGAGCTAGTGGAAATGTACTTAATAGGTAGCTAATACAGCTGAGGTTTCTAATCTAGCATTTATTGCACTTAATCTGATCAATCCCACCCCACTACCTGTATCTTAAAGGCTCTCTGTGTGTCTTTGTCTCAACATAGATGCATTCAGACCTATTTTATGAGTAAAATTGATTTTTGCATGTTCATGAAAGTGCCCCCCCTTTTTAAAGTCCATGTCAGGCACCATGGGAAATACAGAAAAGAAGCATGGCAGCTCTCAAGGGGCTGGCTAAGTGAATCTTAAACATGTGCACAGTATTTCTTTGTAGCAGATGTCTTGTGTGTGTCATACATGAACATGAACATACCATGCACATACATGGAGGCTAAAGCATGATATTGAGTATCTCTTTCTGTCCCTGTCTGCCATATTGCATTGAGGTAGGGTCTATCGTTGAACTGGAAGTTAACCATCTGGTTAGGCTGATTGCCCTGGAGTTCTCAGGATCAGCCTGTCTCTTCATCCTCAGTGCTAAGGTCACAGGCATGTACAACAGTTTAGAGTGGCACCTAAAAAGTCAATTAATTAACTTTTTCCCAGTGTGATCACAGTTTCCCCTCCCTCCCTTCTCTCCTCCCAGTCCCTCCCTGAGCCTCCCCCACATCCACTCCCTCTTCCTTCTCTTCAGAAAAGTGCAGGCCTTCTATGTATATCAGTCAGCCATGGGATATCAAGTTGCAGCAAGACTAGACCCCTCCTCTCTTATTAAGACTGGATGAGGCAACCCAGCAGGAGGAAAGGGTCCTTGACAAAATCCAGTAGTTCTTTATGATAAAAGTCTTGGAGAGATCAGGGATACAAGGAATGTACCTAAACATAATAAAGGCAATATACAGCAAGCTGATAGCCAACATCAAACTAACTGGAGAGAAAACCAAAGTGATTCCACTTAAATCAGGAACAAGACAAGGTTGACCACTCTCTTCATATCTACTCAATATGTAGCTAGAGCAATAAGACACTGAAGGTGATCAATGGGATACAAGTTGGAAAGGAAGAAGTCAAAGTATTGTCATTTGTAGATGATATGATAGCATACATAAATGATCCCAAAAATTTTAGCAGAGAACTCCTAGAGCTGATAAACCCCTTCAGCAAAGTGGCTGGATACAAGGTTAACTGACAAAAATTGGTAGATGACTTTTAAAAAGGGTTTTGTGGCCCACTATTTGCAGGGCAGGATAGCTAGAGCAGTGGTGTGTTCTGACATACTTTCTGTTCACTTGCCTACTTTCAAGTCCCATCTCTGCTCCTTCATTGTATTGTGACATTAAGCATGGCATTTGACCTTTCTGTGCCTCACTTTCTTCATCTATAAAATGGGTTTAATAGTATCTGTATGGTAGGCTGGGGTTGGTGTTAGATGGTTAACACAGAGCTGTGATCTATGTCTATTTAGTGTGAGAAACAGTTTTATTTTACTTTTGAAAATCAGGCAAATGAATTTGAACCTTTCCTTACCATTTAAAAAAATCAAAATCAACATTTTCATGGGGAGGCCATGGTCACACAAGAATCACGATAGCTGATATGTTACATATAGCTATGGTTTGCATACAGTCCCACAAATTATAAGTAAAACTCACCAAATAAGGCTCAGGGCAGGGTTTTGACTTTGTTTTTACAGGAAGATTGAAGTAACCATCTTCAAGAAGTCAAAAGACCTTGGACATCAAGACAGCTAAGGAAGAAAGGAAAGCTATCTAGAAAAAATTACAAAGCAAAGGTACCAATATTCTTACAGGGTAAACTCTCACTACCTAAACATCTGTATCTATATACTTCTCAGAAAAGTTGTAGTCCTAAATTATAATCAAAGCTGGCTTTGGAGTTGGAGCATGGCTCTCTCCTTCTCTAAATCCAAGCATGTTGTTAAAAGAAAAAATTAAGAGTTTCTGTCTCATATCAGAAGAACCACTTGGTGTGGAACAGAAGACGACCAAAAATTTAAGGATTATTGTTGTTAAAATTCTGTTTATCCCCATACTTATTCTTGACTCTTTTGAATCTTTCTTTAGATATAGTGATATCCTAAAATTTAAACTTTCCATTTTAATATTAATAATGTTTAAGTATTCCACAGAGAACAATAAAATTTTCCTAACAGTGATCTCTGAAGTGATCTCCAGAAGGAAGATGGAGCCCCACAACAACGATTCTACCTGGTCCTTAATGATGCCATTGAGACTATAATCACCACTCAAAGATTGGCTTTGGACTACAAAATGCTTAAAACAATTCCAAGATGGCTGGCTGAGATGGCCCACCATCTTACACCTATAGTCAGCACTTCAGACAAGCCTTGCCCATTAGTCTAAGACTGGCTACAAATGTTACAGCTAGTCTTAAGGAGATGTAGCCACTGTTTTAGTGTTCTTACAGGATCTCACAGAGATACCATCACTCTCTAGATAGCAGGACAGGAAGCAATTCTAAGAAAATGACCCCCCCTCTCCCAAAAGGTTTTGTTTTCTCAGGGTTATGGATAATTGTCATCTGTTAGAGGTTGGTTGTAAGTTAATAGGGTTGGGGTTGGATCAATAAAGTTTAGGCTCAGGAATATCTTTGGAAAAGAAAAAAGGGGGATAGGATAGGATAATAAGGTAGATTATTGTATCTACTTGTAAACTAATTTAGCAAACTATCAGCTTTAAATAATTTGCATTGGTATGGATTCTTGTATATTGATACAAATGTAAAATTATATTTCTATTCCTGTTTAAGATAATTTGTATATTGATATAAATTCAGAACTATATTTGTCATATTGTATATATATGTTCATACTCCTGTTTAAAATATTTTTGTATATTGATACAAATGTAAAATTATATTTGTCATGCTGTATGTTTGTTCTACCTCTGTTTAGGATATTTTGTATATTGATACATATTAAGAAGATTGTTATCATATTGCACTATACATTTCTACCTCTGATTGAAATGTTTTGTATAATGTTTCAAATTTGAGGTCATTGTTTTTATACTGTGCATGTTTACAGATTGTTTCTTTTTATAATGTGAAGCTTTGGTCTTTAGGCTATTTATGTTGATAATAATTATAGGTTAATAGTCACCCATTCTTGTCATACTTATAGTTATGTTAGTTAGGTTTCCTAGATATATACAAATATATGTCAGATGGATATGTAACCTTCAAATACTTCATAGACTTGGAGAACTTGGCATTTAAATGTTTTAATAACTTAGAACTCTGTTGATGTGAGACATGATTGCTCCTGGCAGCACAAATCTACTCCCAAGAAGATGTTGGGCATCAAAGACACTCCAAATGGAATTTGTCTTCTTGGCAAATGTGGCCAGTTGGTTATAGAACTGCCTTTGCCTCGACTGCTGACAGTAAGCATGCTGTCTGTTCAGGATGAGCAGGACACAAGGAAAAAAAGACTGCTGAACCTTGTCAAGACAAGCTAGGACAATCTTTCAAAAATGTCCTGCTTCTGAAAATGGTCTGTCAGATATTCTAGGCCTGTAGCCAAAAGTGGACACCCCAACATTGCAGAGAAACCTTGGGTGACTGTCCAGGCAGCCAGCTGTATCTGTCATTCCTTGTATTTTTTGGAAGTTGCTTGCTTGAACTTCCTGCTTGCTCAGGTAATATTATTTTCCTTCTCAGGTTTTTGATGGGGTTGAAGACTAGATGATTACAGTTACAATCTTTCGTACCTTAGCTAAGAACATATCAGGTACCAGATTTAGATTCTTTATGATGGGACAGCTATTGGAGTAATGTCTGCATTTTGCCATTTACCTGTATTCTGGACATCTAGTGTGTGTTTCTTGCTTGATGTTGTTCTTGTTGGTTGTATTTCCATTTTTGTTTAGGTTATCACCCTTTATTTCTCCTGGACAGTACTTGATAATCATTCTTATTGTATATAGTTTTGTATTGGGTTTAGAACTTCTTATTTAGACCAAAAAGGAAAAGTGTAGTGGGTATTCACTCCACCTACGACCTTGGCCTATCTGACCTGGTAGAGGTGGTACTTCTTGTCTGCCTATATGACCTCTTAAAAGGGAAGAGGGGGGTGTAAGCAGCATGTGTTGACCGCCATCTTTCCTGAACAAAGTGGAAGGACTCTGCAACTGGATCTACCTTATTCTATACCTGTGAGTCTGTATTCCCACAGCCCCCATTAATAAATTGATTATATATATATATTCTTATATACACCCTTTTGGTTCATGATTCAGTGTGTACCACTGGGGGCCAGGAACTACAATCTAATTCCCACTGTTAGTTATTAAGAGACCACAAACTTAATCTGGCTATGATAAGAAATGATAGACTATTTGGGATCATGTATGTTAACCAGGATGCGTGCCATGATTGAAAACTGGTTGGCTCTGTAAGAAGAGGGTGACCAGAAGAGACATACATGAGTGCACTCTCTGTTTCTTGTCATGTGCTGTCTCACATCACCTCAGTATTTTATTCAAAATAAAGAAAGAAATAAAAAGCACTCACCAACTGTTTATCTTTGATTACCCAGAACGGTGAAGTGAACTTCTTTGTTTATAAAGTTGTCTGGCCTCAGTCGTTTCACTGTAATATCCTAAAACAGACTAACACACATATCTAAGGAGCACTAAGGCCTCTTCTGTGGCCCAGCTGCTGCAGTCCTTGCAGCTGACATCTTCCCAAGATTTGCTGTCTCCTTGGTTGTAGATCAGCCTGGGCACCATTGCCCACTGCTTGTCATCCCAGACTCTCCCACTCTGCAGGAAAGCTCTTACAGATCCTTCTCCCACAAAGGCTAATTGATTCTCTTTCCTGACCTCAAAATTGCTGCAGTGGCATAATCCAATTCCATATTCTCTTATGGGCCTGGGTTTAAAAAACAAGTATGGGTAGCAACTGATTTTTTACATATTCTTCCATTTTTCCTCTTTCTGGCAAAAGGCAAGATGTTGTCTCACTGCCTTCTTTTGAGGGAGAAGTATAAGTTACTTAGGACAATGGGAATAAAATATCCACTAACTTTCCAACACATTCTTACATCCTCTACAGGTTGTTGTATGTTAATCAGGACGTTTTTCTCCTTATTTAACTTACAATTTCAACTCCCCTAAAGCTCTCCCACATCTATGTTTGTGGTAGTTTCAGGATTTACAGGACTTAAGTGCAACAACTCTGCCAAACAGATGTTAACACAGGAGTGAAATATCGAGAACCACATCTCAAACCCTTTCTCTTCTTTCTTTTCATCAAATTATCCAGAGATGGTTTAGTTGCAAGACTTCAATTTTTTTATTATTGGAAAAATAAATGAATTCTTTGTAGCTGTATTGCTTCCATATCTGTGTTCTACTTCCTGGATATTTCCCCCAGTCTGTTAAAATGGTAGGACGTACTTCTGTCAAAACTATTGTGACATCCCCAGAGACCACATGCTGAGCAGGCTGAATGTACACTCTGTGGGGCTGTTGTATTTCATGATATGAAACTAAAGACCCTGCAAAATGACATTTTCAAAGACAGTTGTAACATCAAATGAAATCTGGAACTGCCTAGATGCAATTCAAGTGGAAATAAGTTAGAAAATGAAGATGAAATTTGGAAACTCCAGACAGTAGTGTAATAACAATAAGAAAGAACACAGCAGAATCCTAAATATTTGACTGTATTTTATGTCATAGTGACCACACCAAGCATTTCCATGATCATCTGGAACATTCTCTGGCAATAAAAGGCTACTGTAAATTTACTAAATATTTCCTTAGAAGGAACACTTCTTTGAAGAAAGGCTCTCTGGGGAAAATGACAGCATTGAGTTCTTGCAACACCGGCCTTATTACAACAATTTCATTAGTCTACACCTACACAATCTTGTTTATATGTGTGTTCATTTAAAGGCACTTTAATATGTACTGTATGTGAATTAATTGGCTCTGAACTTATGGAGAGCTGTACTGTAAGTCATGTCTCAACAATGCTTACTTAACATTCTTGTGAGGTGCATCACCATCTTCCATAAGCTTCACGACTGTAGACAGAACTTTAGCAACATTTTCTGAGACTATTTCAAACAGTTTAATCACCAAAAAAGTAAAATTAAAGACATAAAAGGTGCTACTTGTTTGCAATAAGAGAGCTGGAAAGAAAGAGCCAGAGTATTGTCTTATTTGACTTTGGTTGTGAGCATTTTCATTCGATGACTTGTTTTTTTAATGAAACTATACATCCTTATGAATGACCATGAAAACAGCATGATTATTAATATTGGGATTATATGCAAATTTTAGTGTGTAGGTGAATTGGGAAATGTATAATTTATGAGCAATGAAGATCCATTGTCCTTGGAAACAGATGCTGCCTGGGTTACTGCCTACAAGACCAACATAACCATTATTTTTCAGAAGCTGAATTATTTGAATATGTGAAGCTACATTATATTTGTCACAATTTGCCTGGAACATCTGTAGGGATTTTAAATATGAATCTTGTCACTTAATACAAATAGAATTACCGTTAGAGAGGTAAGGAACATTTCCCCAAACTGCATAAGTCACATCATGCAAAACAGGATTCATACCTCTTGGAAAATAAATCTATTCCTCTTTCTATTACTCCTCCTTATACTATGTGGAATATAATTAAAAATAATGTCAAAGTTGAGATTATATCAATGATTATGTTTTTGAATTCATCTCCAAATGAGAGGATTTTAGTATGGCATGAAGAATGAGATTTAGCAGACAATTTTGATTTTGTTGATATCTATGAGAGATCTGAGTCTACTTAAGGTAAAGATTGATTTTCATTTTTATTTATTTATTTGTGTGTGTGTGTGTGTGTGTGTGTGTGTGTGTGTGTGTGTGTATGTGTGTGTGTGTGTGCGTGTGTATGCACTACATGTGTTCATTTAACCATCAAAGCCAGAAGAAGGCATTGAATCACCTGGAGCTGCATGTACCAGTGGTCTTGAGCCTCCCGTTATGGTGGTTGCTGGAAATTAAACTCAGGTCCACTGGGAGTGCAGCAAGTTCTCTTCACCTGAGCAACCTCTTCAGACCTTTGGAGTCTAATTTTCAGGGCATACTGTATGGTTAGCTCATCTTAATCACACACTTGCATGTTCTCTACTTACACACAAATGTTCTCACCACAAACTATGAGACACACTGAATCTTAAATGGGTTGTTAAAATTACAAAAGTAAAGTTTACAAGAACTTTTGTACTATGTTATATAAAAATGCAGATTTTCATTGTCTAATTTGCTTTTGTATTGTATATTCAATATGATGAAGTCTAAAGAGGGTTTCAGCAAAGGAAACAATTAACAAAGAAAAAAGCAACAGAATCAGAGAAATTATTTGCCAGCTACATATCAGCCAATGAGCTAGTATCCAGGTTATATAAAGAACTAAAAAGATTAAATGCCAAAAGTTAAATCAATAAATGAACTAATTAATTGAACAAAGAGTTTTCAATAGAAGTATGGTGGTATTTTATTTGTACCAAAATGTGATTTTAATTATATGTTAATAAATAAAGTTGCCCGGGGGGTCAGAGCTATTAGAGCCATAGCAAGAGCATGGCAGTGGTGGCACACGCCTTTAATTCCAGCACTTGGTAGGCAGAGCTAGGTAGATCTCTGTGTGTTCAAGGATACAGCCAGCATTGGAGACACACGCCTTTAATCTCAATCCCAACCATAGAAGACCTGGAAGTCTCTACAGAAAGGCAGTGATGAGGCAGTCATGTGTTTGGGTTTACAACCAATGAGAAGGCAGAACAGAAAGACTATATAAAGACAAACACACAGGAAGTAGGCCCCTTTTGGAAAGCTCTCTTGGCTGAAGAGGATCGCTGAAGCAGGAAGGGTAAGGCTCTTAGCTCTGACCTCTTGGCTTTCTTCTCTGAATCGGCTCTGTGTTTCTTATTTAATAAGACGGTTGGTTACATTTACATAGAAGTGCAAATGGCCAATACATATGTGAGAAAATTTTAATATCTTTAGGCACAGAGAAATATAAGTAAAATTACACTGAGACTCCACTTCATACCATTCAGAACATCTATCATTGAAAATAGGACTTGGGCTTGTGATGCCACCTTGCAATCCCAGCTACTTGGGAGTCAAAGCCAGGAAGATCACAAGCTCAAGTCCAGTCTGGGTAACAGAGTAAGACCCTGTCTCATAATTAAAATGTTTAAAACAAAAAAGACAAGGATTCTGACATTTGTAAGAGAACAGATAGAACCAGAGAACATCATGCTAAACAAAATAAGTCAGACTCAGAAAGACAATTGTGGCATGTTTTGTGTCAACGTATCACACACACACACACACACACACACACACACACACACACACACACACAACATACAACACATAACACATAACACATAACACATAACACATAAAAATAGAATAGGAAATTTTGGGGAGGAGACATAGACTAATCAGGGGAATGGAAACAAGATCATATAATGAGGGTGTTAATATGAGCAAAGTAAATGACATTTATATGTGAAGATACAGTGAAGCTTTTAAATTTATAGGCTCATTAAGAGCAGCAACAACAAAGTGTCTCACCAAACAGACACATAGGTCAGTGGAACAGAATAGAGAATCTAGAAATAAACCCACATATTTATTGTCATGTAGTCTTTGAAAAATTATCTTGAAAAAAAGACAGTCTCCCAAGAAAATCATGCTGCAAAAACTCAATTTTCATATGTAGAATAAAACTTGGATACATATCTCTCAGCCTGTACAAAAATAAGTTTAAAATGGATCAAATACTTTAAGATCTGAAAATGCTATAGAAAGACAGAAAAAATATTTGAAGATATAGGTATAGGCAAGAACTTTCTGAAAAGGATTCCAATAGCAGAGGAAATAACCTTGAGAGCTGATAAATGAAATTGCATGAAATAAAAAAAAATCCTTTCCACATAAAGGGAATTATCAACAGCGTAGAAACAGCCTACAGAGTGAGAGAAAATCCTAGCCAACTATGTATATATATCTTCAACCATGAATTTCTGCCTAGAATGTACAAAACATCCCCTAAATTGTGTACCACATACCCAAAATCATCTTATAAATATACAGGATAGTGAACTTAACAGATAGTTCTCCAATGAAGAAATCTAAATGACCAACAAGTACTTGGAAAAGTGTACACCGATAGCCATCAGGGAAATGCAGAAAGCAAAGTGCTTTGAGATTCAAACTCATTCCAGATACAATAGCTGTCATCAGGAAAACAAATAAAAGGCTGCAGAGGTGGCTCAGGGCACGAGAGCACTTCCTGGTCTTGCCTAGAACTAGGATTTGGTTCCTAACAATCACATCCGGTGGTTTACAATAACCTGGAACTCTAGCCAGTTCTGTGGGATCTTCTGCCTTCTGCTGGTCTCCTTGGGTACCACACATACAAATAAGGAAGTGCACGCGCGCGCGCGCGCGCGCACACACACGCACACACAAACACATATGTTAATTTAAAAGAGAAAACTAAGGTTTGTGAACATGTTAGGAAAGAGATACCCTTCTGTATTGCTAGTGAATGATTTCTGCTGTGAAAACCAATATGGAGGTTTCTGAAAAATTAAAAAAATATAATTAACATATTGCCCAGCTATATCACTTTTTAATATATAATTGAAGGATTCTAAGTCAGCATATCTCATATACATGTGCATATCCTTGTTATTGCTGTACTCTTCACAATAGCAAAGATAAGGATTCAGTTTCTATGAACACAAACTATTAGACATAATTGGATATCTGAACCCATAAAGAATTAAATAGAAATTTTATTTGCAGGAAAATGGATGTCATTGGAGGTTATTATATTAATAAAGCAATCCAGAGTCACAAAAGAAAGTATCAGCCGTTTTCACTTATATGCAAAGTCTTTACTACAGCACCACCTCTTTCTCTGTCTGTCTCTGTCTCCCCTGTCCCTTCTCTCTATATTTATAACCATAGGACAATAGGAAGGGAAGAGAGTTCTAAAGGGTAAAAGCTGCTGGGGGGACCAAGAGAACAAAACGGGAGGTACATTTCATGAAAGCAGAAAACTGCTTGGGATGTGGAGCAGCTATCAGGGAGAGGAGAAAGCCACAGAGCTGATAAGTGTGAAGTACAAGTGTGTGTGTGTGTGTGTGTGTGTGTGTGTGTGTGTGTGTGTGTGTGTGTGTACAAATGTATGGAAATTTCCCAAAGAAACTTCAGTCATTGCATGTTTGCCTGTATAGTAACTGAGAAATAAAATGTCTTTCCTCCCAAGCTGTTTTTATCCAATGCTATGCATGTGTTTCTCTTTTAGAACATTAGTAAGACCCAAGACCTCTTTATTATCAAACATGCCTACTTTAAAATTAGTGATGGTTTCACTATTGATAGACTAATTCTAGCATGAATGATAGATAAATGTCTGAAACTTTTAAACAAACTTAATCATTTTAATAACACATTCCAATGGAATGTGTCTAAATCCAAGATAACTGACATCTTCATTGCTGGGATTAATGATTTTCATTTTGTTCTCAATTTGCTACAGTAACCAGAGATAAAAATTTAATATGCCATTGAGTGAAAGTCACTAATTATTTCAAAATGGCAGAAGGAAAAGACTTTGTCAAGGAATTGGTTTTTGAGGTCTGAGCTATATCTGGAGTAGTTATAAATCTCTAATTTCGTGTCTGCCTTCAGGATTGACTGCAAGTTTAAATGGGCTCTGCAGCTTTTTCTAATGGTTTGGCATGGATCATTAACTGTCTCAGGATCCAACTATTTCCAAGGATGAAGCAGAAAAGTTTCTGGGTCCAGGATCAAGGTCCAAAAGTCACATGACCACCAGTTTGTTGACCGGAATTCTGTTTGAAGATGAGAGTGAGTGGGTGATGGCTGATTACCCTCACTGACTTAAAGCCATGAATTAACTTAAGTACCATGAGTGACTTTTTTTATTTTAAGACAGTGTTCCAAAAATAAATGACAGCAATAATGAGGAGGTTAGAACAAAGAACTCAGACTTGGGGGCTATAATTTGATGTTTATAAAAACCTTAGATCCTACTGCCTACAGCATACATGTTGGTAAAACTGGTGTCTTGCTAACAGAGATTTATTCAGCTTCCCAAGTCTTGCTTGAAGACCTATAGCATGGCTCAAAATCAGACTGAGCTCAATTACTGAATGATTTCAGCAATACTTATTTTAATTACCATAAGCCAAACACAGGAATCAAAAGTAATGCAAAAAAATGAGTCAATAAGAGAAATTAGAATTATGGTTAAAAGGAAGCATGGATTTTGAAAACAGGCAAAGTTCACTCCTGGGATCTCTGGACTTCTCTTTAAGTCAATTCAATTATATCTGCATTTTAGAGCACCTGCCCAGCACTTGGTATGTGTATTGGTTATCCATTGCTATGTGACATATTAAGACCCAAGTGAAAGGTTCAAAACAATGTACATTTATCATCTCAAACTTTCTATGGGTCAGAAATCTGATCCTGGCTTAGTCAAATGCATTTGGCTTACATTCCCCCGGGAGGCTGCAGCCAAGCTCTTGCTCAGCTCTCAAGACTGATGTAAAAATTTCAGAGGAGGAAGATTTGCTTTCCCTGGGGTTCATGTGAGTGTTTATTCCTTAGAGCTGTTGGATTGGGGGTCTCATGTCCTGGCTAAGTATTGGCTTGAGACTTCCCTCAGTTTTTTTCTACATAGACTTATTCATGATGCTGCCTGATAACATAACAGGTGACCGTCTGCAAGAAGCATAGAGCATACACAATCCAGTCTCAGAAGTAGAACCCTACCACTGGGTCCTATTCAGAAGTCATTCAATAAATTCACTCAAGAGCAGGGGGAAATGGGAGCCATGCCATGTAACGCAGGGGCAAGCACAGTGGCCTGTCTTCATGGGTGTCCCCTGTGCTAGCATCACTTCCCAAGTGGGAAGGCTCCTGCTCTTTAACATGTCTTGGTCACAGCAATTATAAGAGCATCCTTCTTGAGAAAGAGCTTGTTATATGGCAAAGAGCATTCTGGTTTTTTCTTAAATACACATTAACTAACTGAATTTTTATAAACTATCTTTTATCAAAGGAGAAAATTAAGTTACAGAGAAATTAAATGACTTGCTTCTGTTCAAAAAGTTATGAGGAGCCAGGTGTGGTGGAGAATACCTCTCATCTGAGTACTTGTGAAGGGAAGAAAAGGAGATCATGCGTTCAAGGCCAGTTTGCGTCGGATACATAGTCCATCACGTTCTGAAATAATTAAAAAAATTCTCTCTGTCTCGTGTGTGTGTGTGTGTGTGTTTGCACATGCGTGCACGCATGCACATGCATGTACACCTTCAGAAGTCAATTCTTTCTGCCCATTATGGGTTACAGGGATTGAACCCAGGCTTGCTTGCAAAGCATTTTTACCAGCTGTGCTGTCTCTACCTTGCCAGCCTTTAGACGTTTTGATTTTGAAGGCAGACTACACACCATCTTTGCTTGGGCCTTACTATAAGAAAAGAGTAAAATAAACAGATAGGACAGCTCTGTATAAACAACCAAGCACTAAGACAGTCTAGATGCAGGGATGAAAGGGAACTGGGCTGACTTGTATCACAATCCTGTAACTGTGCAGTTGAGTACATTTAAGCTGGAGAGTTCATCTCCTGTTATTTCCTCAAGCAGGAAAATGAATTCACAGCTGTCTTCTTTTTTTTTTTTTTAATGAGACACCTATCCAAAGGTACTCATTGAGTTGCATCAATCACTGACCTAATGTAGGACCTCCTCATATGCATTTATAGTTTATCCAATTTGCTTGACTAGTGATGAACAACATTGTGACCACAAAATGGACAAATAGCATTTCAATAAAATAAATCTTCAGTTGCCTTTATATAGTAATTTGTAGGAAGTAGCAATAGTTTAGCCACATGCTTTGACCTACTGTATTTGGATCTCAATTTTCAGTTTTTAACCAGGGATGTTTGTATTGTTTTTTGAACATTCAGACCTACTGTCATTACTGGAGGGAATTTAAGTAAGTCTTGATAATCAGGGCGGGTTTGTCCAGAAGTACCTCTTCATTTTCCATCATAGAGAACTTATTGAAATCTTAATTTTTCATTTCAAAGGTCATAAACATCTCACTGCAGTTAACAAGGGAGCTGAACTCCAGTTTGACATGGTGAAGCTTCACTGTCTGCACGTGGTGAAGACTTGGTGTGCAGTATTGAATGATGACAATACACTAAGGTTTTCAACTCTACCGCATACACTCTGGGTGATCTTGACTCAGCTACTTATCTGTTCATAAATCTTTCAAAAGGTAGTCAGTAATATAGTCAATCTAACAGTGATCTCAGTCAAGTTGGCTTTGTACAGGGAATTATAGACTACTGCTCAGCACATGTTCAACTTCCAATAAATCTAAGTCTTTATCATATTTTTGTGACTGAAAAAAAATGTTCTCTTTCCCCCATATCTCATTTGGATGCCTATAAAGTGAAAACACTACTCCATTTTATTTCTGGTTAGGATTGTAACATATTTCCAAGTCTCCTGGAGAGTGTTTTGAACTTTGTAGGTGCCATGGATCTAAAAGGGTAAGAGTAGTTCCATTTTTAAAAGGGAGAAGATAATTACTATGTGGTCTATTTTTTTCCCCAGGAGGAGCATTAGTCAACAAATTCTTTTTTTTTCTCCTTTCTTTTTTTCCTCTAGCGCCCACGGAGGTGCAAGCTACGGCAGGATTATTCAAACGATACGGAAAGCTCAGTTCTGGACTAAAGTAGAATGTTCTCCCACATCAGCAAGTTAATAACTACAACATCAGAGTGTCAGAGTGTCAGCTTTAATGTGAAAAAGAAATCTTTTCATAAGAATATATAATATGCTATGTAAAGTAATAAAGAATGATTATAAAATGGTCTCTCCCCCTAGGAAAAATAAAGCCACACGTATTTCCTTTGAATGTTCTGCCCCTGTGCGCTCTGTGTGCTCTCTGCTTCATGTGAAGCTCAAAGGCATCTTCACACGTCTCAGGTCAGCCTCACAGCAGGCACATATCTATTTTTGTTCCTTACCTGAAAGCAACAAAACTCACAGGTTTAGTTGGGATTAGATTTTTTTCACCCCTTATTATCACCAAGGGCCCAAACCATCACTTTGTGAGGTGGACAGAGACTGCCTCAAAGAAAAAACATTTTTGTACTTATAAAATAAATGAACACCTGCTTGTAAAAGACTCAGATGAATAGAGTCTAGTCATTGGGAAGACTCACATTTAATTAGAGGAACAGAGTATCACGGGGTCACTGAACTTCATAAAGTTTTCCTTGAAATCAAATCCCTACCCTGTGAAATTTAAAACCAAGCAGAAAGGATGCTTAGGCTCATAATTAAGAGCAACTGGGCTATGAATCTTATTTAACAAGATTTTATGAGCAGCAATGTCCAGACTCAAGTAGCCTCCAAAGAATAGACAAAAAATTATTGCTTCTCAGGATCCAGAGGAGGGAGATCTTGGAGTTGGACAAAATCTATCATAGTTTGAAGGAAGGATGCATCCAGCTTTTTAGCAAATGAACATATAAGAGGAAATGTTGCCAGATTTCTGAGTGAAGAATGAGACCTAGAAGTATTGAGAATAAGGAGGGGCTGTCACATGTCTGCTGTCGATCAAGAGACTTTGTAGCAGATACTTAGGGAGGAGCAGTGTGTAAGCAATCTGTGGGTAGCAGAACCTTCATTCGTTTCTTCCCTCAAATAAGTAATTCTCCTAAGAATTTATATAATCCCTTGAGAGAGAGAGAGAGAGACAGAGAGACAGAGACAGAGACACAAACACACAGAGACACAGAGACACAGAGAGAGACACAGAGAGACAGAGAGGAAATATTACATTTTAAGTTGTAACAGGCAAAATTAAACTTTCACCACCCAAAGACCGGAGGCAAATAAAATTACAGCTGAGCATTTGAACTCAGTGCAATGTAGACTCCATCACAGAGGACAAGGAGCAAATAAGCATACTCAATCAAAGTGAAGAGAAGCCAAAGGATTTTCAATTCTCTTGGATCAAAAAAAAAAGTGTCTCATTGTCTTTTTCTATTCTTTCTGCAGGGTTGGAAAAAGTTGCTAGGGTCACATTATACTTGAAAGGCCAGTATAAAGGTTTATGAGGCTCAAAGCTAACTATGCATTTCCAGGGCAGCTGCTCAGTACTATATATTGATTGCATCATTCATTTTTAAAATCAGATATGTGGCCAAAGGCATGGCTTCACTTTAAGATTCGCACCCACACCAGTGGTTGGATGGAGGCCAGCAATGACTTAGAAAGGAAGTCTCTGAAGCAGTAAGCTCCTTGGATGTTTGCTTACACTTTCCTTTGTGTGTGTGTGTGTGTGTGTGTGTGTGTGTGTGTGTGTGTGTGTTAGCCCCATGGTCAGTTGCCAAGCCAGCAACTCAAGTGAAACAAATATAATCTCCAGAAATGTGACCTGCTATGTGTCCCTCAGCAAGCAGTGTTGATAGTCTGTAACACCAAATGCTGGTGTGCACCTTAAGAGTGACTGGCTCAAACCATTACCTGTTTTATATGGTATGGACCAAGTGATGAAACCTAGTTTTCTGTGTCTCATTACAACTATCATCTGACTGGCATCAGATGAATGGTTTCGAGCAAATCTGGGGAAATCTTGCCACTATTTCTTCAAATATTTTCCTGTTCTACTTTTAACCCCCTTGTTCTGTGAATTTAATTATGATTATGGTGATATGTTGAATAATATACAACAGATACTGAGGTCTTACTGATTCTTCCTATTCCTTCCCTTTTCTGTAACCTAGACTTGAAAACACCAATTGACCCAAATATTCATTGATTCTTCTGTTAGCTCAAATCTGTGGCTGATCCCCATAATCACTTTAGATCTGATTCTTTTCCACTATGTAGTTTTCATCTGATATTTTACAATTGATTTTATCTGGCATGACATCATTTTTTATCTTTTTCTTGAACTCTTTAGACATGGTTTTCTTTAAGTCTTTGGACATATTTATTGTAACAAATTTAAAGCCTTTGTCTAATAGTTCCAACGATTAACTCCGTCAAGAACCTACCCATGGACAATATTTTCTTCCTTGTGATTGGCTCACATTTTACTGTTTCATCGTGTATTTTTTTAAAAAAGACATTGGAATCCAAGACCTCACTTTTCCTGAGGTGTTGTTGCAGTTGTTTTTTACTACTTGTTTGTTTAGTGATTTACTGGAGTAATTTTATAAGGTACAGATGATCCATGGCATGAAGATTTTGCCATGGTGTGCATTGTCTGACCATTACGGCTTTTGCTCAGTTATCTTACTGGGCAAGAATCTCCCTCAAGCTCCTACCATACATTAGTGTCCTGGAAATTGCCCAGAGTCACTGTCTTTACTGAGATATGTATGTCTTAGTTTTCACTTCCTGTTTGATATAGCCTCTAACTCAGCAATAAGTAAGAGGTTACACAGACCTTTTACCTTGTTCACAGACATGAACACAACTCCACACACGGGGAGTATGGTCTCATTATGTATTTCAAGGAATACATTGTTGCCTTTTCAAGCTTCCTGTAGCCAACTCATTCTCAAGTTATTTTCTTTTAAGTATCTTTTACAGCCTCATGTTAGTAATGAGTCACCTTACTACCTCTGGAAGACATGATATTAAACAGTCGTCCTGATTGTTTCTGACAAATGCACCAGGAATACAGAAAGAATATGGTAGGGATATGGTAATAATATGTGGACATGATGTTGCACGAATCCTAAATGGTCTTATAATAAAAACCCAGAGACAGATATTTGGGTAAATGCTGAAAGATCACAGGAAACAAGCCGCAGCCTCTTCTCACCTTGCCAACTGCTCAGCTGATCCTGTGTCTACGAATCCTCTGACTGAACGCCTCTGAGTCCTCAACTGGAAGGGTCTCTAATTCCTGTCTCTTCACGCCTTATATGCCTTTCTCTGCCCAGCTATTTTACTTCATATCTCAACCTTCCTAGTGCTGAGATTAATGGCATGTATGCTTCCCACATACTGGGGTTAAAGGTGTGTGCCACCACTGCCTGGCTCTGTTTCTCTCCTAGACTGAATCAATCTCATGCAGCTCAGTGTGTCCTTGAACTCACAGAGATCCAGAAGGATCTCTGCCTCCTGAGTGCTAGGATTAAAGGTGTGTGCCACCACTGCCTGACCTCTATGTTTAACTCTGTTTTCTGATCTTCAGGTAAGTTTTATTAGAGTACAACAAAATATCACCACAGGATATTGTAGAGATATGGTAGGAATAAAATTGAGATATGGTAGGTATACAGTAGAGATATGGTAGGAATACAGTAGGTATATGGTTGTTTGCATTATAAGCTTTGAGTTACAATGAACATAAATCCTGAGAATGGAGCTATTCAGAAAACATCTAGAACAGTCAACGAGTATCATTTTGGGGAGATGGGACATTTGGGACTCTATAAAACTTTTTTTTGTCTCTGTTAGCTAATGGTCTGGTTTTGCGCCTGATGGTTTGGAAGGTTATCACAGAGATGGAAGCAGAGATGAGAGGAGTTAAAGTATCTCTACACATCATAAGGATGGAAGGATTTGGAGTGAGGTAAAGTAAGGGAGAAAGAACGTAATTATGTTAATTTCAAAAATAAAAGAAAAAAATGAAAAAGCATGGAGTGAACAAAACAGTTCACAATGGGTAGAAGGTTTTATCAGTTTACCTAAATACCCTTTAATTTATCTTGTTCTTCTCCCATATTTCTCCTCTTTTCTTCCTTCTCATGAAATGTGGTCAGTGGTCCTCTAGCAGAAAATAGGAAACCATGATCCTTTCTTCTTATTTCAAAGTTGTGGACTTGTTTTGCAATTTCTTGTTTCTCTCTCTCTTTCCCTCCATTCTTCCCTTCCTCCCTCTGTTCCTTCCCCTCCTTTATTCAGAGTCTTAAAGCTAGGAAAGATTGCTCTATTGTTCAAAATGTGTGGAGAGTTTGGAAGTAGGCGAAGGAACGTTTTTTCAGAGGGATATGGCTAACATCTTCCAGGCCTTCTATTCATGCGTAAGTGTCACAATCTCACACCTCCAAGGAAGCAGCCAGGCAAGAGAGGACCAGCATACTATTTGTCTGAGTGGGTACCAGTATGGATGAACAACCAGCAGATGAGTGTTCCATAAACCTTAGTAGTATTTTGATACTGACATTTTCACAGCTTTAGAGGGAATGGGAAAGAATTCACCAACAGTAATTGATCCATTATCATTTAGTGTGGTAAGCTTAGAAACAGAGCCAGTACTAGCCTTAATGAAAATTAATATTAATGAGAGATGTCTTCCCCTTCTGACGTCGTGGGCTCAGAAACTGACAATGATCTTGACTGTGGCTTATTTCTCCTCTTTTTCTTTCCTTTCCTTTCTTTCTCCCCTCCTCCCTTCCTCCTTTCCTCACTTTTTCCCACATTTCTTTCCCTCTCTCCCTCTCTTCTTTGGTAGTTTATTTGAGCAATATTATTGCTGATAAGGAATGATTGGCTTGCTTCATGGATTAGGCCATTGTGTTGATGAAACAGGGGCCTGGTTTTTGTTCACAACTTCTCTAAAAGACCCCATATGAAAGAGTGAAGGTGACTCCTGTTTTTATCCATCAAACATAGAAACTGATGTGTGGTGATGTATTGTGTCTCCCAATATATTGTGAATCGTAATAAACTTATCTGGGATCAGAGAGACAGAACCAGCCACAGCTAACCTCACCTCGCCAATTCCCCAGCTAATCTCGTTTCCTCAAACTGGAAGCCTCTGTGTCCTCATCCGAATGGATCTCAGCTGAACTGTTGCTCAAAATTCTAAAAGCTTAACAGACTCTAGTTCCTGTCTCTCTGATCTTTCAGAATTTACCCCAATACCTGGCTTTCGGGTTTCTTTTTATTAATAAGACCCTTTAAGAACCGTGTTACATTGATTAGTCATATAAAATTTTGTAAGTTAATTGATGAATTCTCATAACTGGAAGAGATATGTGGCTATGAACATGAGTGGGATCTGCCAGCAACAATGTCCACATACGAACAATTGCACTTGACATGGTATACAAAGAAAATTACAGAGAGATATGTTTCAGAAATGACAGTTTAGTATAACTAGAAATAATTATGCATTATACTTATTGATATTAATATCTCCTCAATGTGGCATTAACTGAAGCAGATTTAATTGTGGCTTATGGTAAGTATAGTATACATTTGCTCTTCACTATCATGTTCTTCCTTCTGATCATAAAAATCTTTTGTTTTGGTGCTGAATTCTGGTATACGTTGTTAGGAAGACCCAACCAATCAAAACCAGCATCTATATGGGACAGTTATTGAATAAATAATTATCACAACATATGTAATGGTTAGAAAATCAAGACCAAACATCTTTATAACTTCTCTATCTCTAAGTGTGCTGTAAGCCTAGAATTGACAGCTGTTATTACTGCTATCATCATTTGTGAGAATTGTCCAATAAAATGAAGACATGGAGTCTCTGGACGCAGTCAAGCAAGCTTGATTTTTTTTTTATTTTATAATTAATTTAATTTTACATATCAGCCATGGATTCCCCTGTCCTCCCTCCTCCCACCCCCCATCCTCCCCCCCATCCTCCCCCCATTCCCACCTCCTCCAAGGCAAGGTCTCCCCTGGGGATTCAGCTTGGCCTGGTAGATTCAGTTGAGGCAGGTCCAGTCCCCTTCTCCCTACACCAAGGTTGAGCAAAATGTCTCAGCATAGGCTCTAGGTTCCAGAAAGCCAGCTCATGCACTAAGGACAGGTCCCAGTCCCACTGCCTGGGGGCTTCCTGAATAGTTTTAAAATTCCCCAAACTTCTCAGGTGTATTAGTGAGTATTAGCTAACCCTCCACTGTTTTACTTAAGCTACTTTGAGCTGGAGTTTTGTAACTTGATTTTGAAAGTATGGACCTGGTACAGAAATCACATCAAGTCAGAGAGTAAATATATTTGATAAGAGCAAATACTGGATTCTGTGGAAGCAACTAAATGTATTTATAGCAAACAGGCTGGTCATGATAATAACCATTTTCAATGATAAACATCATCTCCACTTCTGAGAAACATATCAAATGTTGTTTGCTTTAAAAACTTCCAGTGGGACTTACTGTGTAAGAACAGGATGGAATTTGTTCAGCATTCATGTAAATTTGGAATTTTAAAATATGAATTATTTCATTTATGTAAACCAACGTTGTTTTCCATTCAAGATAATAACCATACATCAATAGACAATTCTATCTAGAAGTTTGTTTGGTAATCTGAAGCACTGTTAGGTCACAAAACCTTTTGTAACAATATACTAAGCCTAGATGATGAAGGACTAATTAATCTCTCAAACGTATTGCTAGTGCTCTGAGATTTTACCAGGGAGAGATGATATTTGGTTCTTCTTTTTTAAAAATGATTTTTTTATTTTCATTGTGTGTGCATTGGTGTTTTGCCTGCATGTATGTCTGTGTGATAGTGTTGGGTCCCCTGCAACTGGAGTTACAGACAGTTGTGAGCTGTCATATGGGTACTGAGAATTGAACCTAAGGTCCTCTGGAAGAACAGCAAGTGCTCTTAACTGCTGAGTCATCTCTTCTGCCCTGACATGTGGTTCTTTTACTAGTCTTCTTGGATAAGTGACTTTATCAAGCCAATGCATGCCCATTAATCACCTGAAGCCATTTATTGTTGAAGGGTCACTAACATAATGGGTGGTACTGTTCTGTATTTGTAGGCAGAATATTGACAGCTCTGTATTCTTGCAAGTGCCAGCAATCTAATAAATATATTCCCCCCCCTTTTTCTGGTTAAAGAAGCAAAGTATTCTGTTCAGTTAGAGAGAGATTAAAGTTATTGTTTAAACAAAGCATTTTATTCTTTTGACTTTTGTATTAGTTGGGCCATGGGATCAGGTGGCAGAAGCTGGGTCAAGCTAGTATAAGCAAAACTAAGAAATACTGTAGGAGATTTAGAAATATAAGTACAAAAACTCAGACTTCAAGAAAGTAAAGATGCTTTTGGGCATTGAAAACAGTTGATATAAGGGTTGGAGATGCTCCTCAGGGGTAGAATGCTTGCACAGCATACTCAGGATCCTGGACACATAAACCAAACAAACTAGTTGATACCAGGAATGAGAGTAGATTTTATCAAATACTTTAACAGAATATGTTAATTAAAAACTGTGTGATTTTTATTTGTTAAGTATGATTTACATTATCGTATCAAATATGCGTTAGTTACAGTATGCTAACTGCTATACAAACAGAATCATAGAGTATCATATTTCACGGTTTTTGTTTTAATGGGACAGAACTAGAGAAACATATGGACCAGTGAGACAGTCCTCTACACAGTCATGGAAAGACTCAGATTGATGGGCTCTACTGCCTTTAAAAGGTAATTTTCAACATATTGGCATCATTTCTATGCCAGACACCTCGCAGGGGGAAGCACTTTGTAAGACGTACCATGATGTGATCAGTGATAATTACATTGACCAAATAGTAAAATGGATCACAAAGCTTTTCTTAAATTTGAACCATAACATCACTCATATAAGAAGAATATACTTTTTATTTTATTTTATTTTTTTCCCTACAATATACTTTTAAACAAGCCATATGGTGTGGATATGGTTTAAGTGTGTCCTCCAAGATCCATGTGCTGATATTCAGTCCCCACATGGTACTTTAGAAGGTAGACACTTAAAGGCATTATGGTGTTTAGTGGTGGAACCTCTGTGAGATCCTGAGAGTCTAGACCAATGATGAGTCTTTGGTGAATTTGTGTGAACCCAGGAAGCTGAAGGATCCACAATTACAGCTGCTGTTGTTCTCTTACTGGGCAAACCACAGCCTCATCTCACATTATATCACCAGGTCTAGACCTTCTCTCAGACCCCCAGAACTGTGAATCAGAATAAAACCCCCTTCTAACTTATCCAGTTTGTGCTACTGCATCAGTAGGACATAGAATTGTGCAGTGAAATGAAAAGGATCAGAATTGCATGAGTCCAGTGAAAACATAAGAAAATGTAGACATATGGGTGAGGTATAGATGGCAATAAGTAAGTGATAAGCTTAATGCATAAAAACTAGGAACATTTAATTTTCTTGGATGGGGTTAGAATTTGGGTCTGCATAATTTTCTAAATCCCCAGAATTAAAGCAAGTAGCTCCTAAGGAATTGAAACCTTTGTGAGCAAATGAACCTCAGCAACAACCGCTGTGGCAACATATTCTGTTAAAGTATTTGATAAAATCTACTCTCATTCCTGGTATCAACTAGTTTGTTTGGTTTATGTGTCTGGCCCTTTTTGATGCCAAGCACTTGGCTAAACTACAGGGAACTCAGACCTCAGGAAGTGGAAGACAGCAAAGGTGTGCTGTAATAAGCCACCAAATACGAAGAACTAAAACACTGAAGACCCCCCCTCCCCCCCGCCGTGGGAGAGTTCTGTCAGTGATCTGAACTCCATGATTTACAGATTTAAAGGATTTTCCTCTTCAGATGTCAGACTTTGAACTCTTATTTCTTTCTTTCCTATGCACTTCTACATCATTTTCTTTTGAACTCAGAACAAAATGAATATTGCAGTTTGTACACAGAGAAGCGATCTAGTAGAGGCTAACGTAAGTCCTCTGCATATGACATCACAGTTGGTTGCTTTATACAAGGAATTTTGTGCCTGTAGTCCTTTTAATATCAACACATTTTTCACATTTTCCCAGTCGGCTATTTATAAATATTTTATTTTCCTGTTTATTGAATTTTTGAAAACTTTAAATGTTAGGTCAAGGACTACAGAGATTGAGAGAAAATTAAAAATCCACCCCCTAACTCTTAAAGTAGCTTGTGTGTGTGTGTGTGTGTGTGTGTGTGTGTGTGTGTGTGTGTGTGTGTGTATGAACAAAAGTTAAAATTAACCATATTGAAGCACTGTCCTGTAGATGCTGGGAGCATGGATAATGTGGTGAACATTCATATCTAAAAGGGCAACTGATACATGCTGTTGTGAATTAGACACCGGAGACTGCTAGCCAGGACTGCAGATGCTGCTGTGGCAGTTATGGTTATAGAGACTCAAGAAAGTAGCATGTGGCATGAGTTAATGGTTAATTAAGGGTAAGGAAACAAAAGAGGCAAGCATATTCCAGAGGAGGGTAGTACAGAAGCCAAGACAGGACAAACAAAGCAAAGGAAAAGGAGACAACTCTTCAGAAAGTCCAGGAAGCGTCTGAATTAGCAGAATGGAGTAAGAAACAAAGCATCATTAGGATCGCTTATTGCCCTTGCATACGACCAGGATTAGGGTCCAGCATCTACAAGGGAGTTCACAACCTTCTGTAACTTCAATTTCAGGGGATCCAATTCCTTTTTCTGGCCACTTCGGACACTGCACACACACGGTGCACACAAAACCATACATGAAAAACACTCATAGAACAAAAATGAATAAATATATTTTTTTAAGATTTATTTATTTATTATGCATACAGTATTCTGTCTGCATGTATACCTGCAGGCCAGAAGAGGGTGCCAGATCTCATTACAGATGGTTGTGAGCCACCATGTGGTTGCTGGGAATTGAACTCAGGACCTCTGGAAGAACAGTCAGTGTTCTTAACCGCTGAGCCATCTCTCCAGCCCCATGAATAAATATTTTTAAAAAGCAGAAGATGGGAGTCAATCATGATTGCACGTGTAAGTACTATCCTTGAATAGATATGTATTTTTTAACTGTTGCCATTCTTTAATGATGTCAGATTATAGGTCATTCAGCCTTTGACAATGGTTATGGACCAGCAGTAGCACTGTAAGCAGTTTCTAGGCCTTCAGCCATGCATTGTGACCTACTGTGACCCTTTTGTGTGGAGTTTTGTAGCTTTGTGGACCGAATAGATACTTTTCCTTGATGTTCAGCCAGGCAGGCGGTTGTGAGACTGCCCAGCCTCTGATGGTGTGAACCAGCCTAATAAATCCTCTTAAAATTATATCTATATTCAGTTGGCTCTTTCCTTTTAGAGAACCACAAGTAATATTGTGGGTTGTATAAAATCATTTGCTTATTTGTAGCCTAAAGGTTGATGGAGGATAGTGATTTTGGTAGAAGGAAAGACTATAAATTGAATGGTGAATGCTTACAAAGTCAATGCTTGTGATAGACTGGGCAGGGTAGAGATAGAAAACAAACAAAAAATACTTTGGACTAGCTAAACCGATGAGGACAACCTTATTTAAAACTTCAATGGCTACAGTAAGGAGAAAGAGTGAACTTAACTCTGATAGAGCAAAAGTAAGAGGCATTTTCCCTGTTGAGATGTGTTAGTGGTATACGCTAAAAGAGTTAGGTGGGCAGATGATAAATGTGATGGTCCACATGTAATTGACCATTTGATCTTGTAGAAGTTTGGTTCCTCCCCTCTCAAAAGACTGCACAGAGAGTGTGCTTTTTCTTGATGTCATCTTGTTGTTTCTAAGAAATGAGTCCAAGGGGAAAAAACACTGGCATACAATTTGGTCATTTGAGTAGAGTGTTAAGGGCTTCTCACTCAAAGGATGGATGCAGAGAAATGAACTAGAGGCTATACCAGTAAGCCTGAATTTTAAAAGTTTATAAAAGAACTTGAAATGGACCAAAAATAGCAGTAAGTGCTTAAAGTTGGAAAAGTATGTTTGTCATAGTTTATCTTGTCTACTTATCTGTATTTATGGGGTGTGTGCCTTTCATTGTCTGTGAGCTGGTTTTGTATATTTGTTTATATATTTTTGTTGAGATTTGTTTTGTTTCATGGATATGAATATGCATGTATGTATGTGCACCTCTTGTGTTCCAGGAGTCCATGGAGACTAGAATACGGGATCAGAGTCCCTAGAACTAGACTCATAAATTGTCATATAACTCACATTATAAACCCATGTTCTCTGCAAGAGCAGCAAGTGATTTTTAACCACTAGTTGTTTCTCCCTTCCCTGCTTGCATAGTTTTTATTTGAGGATTTCATACAGAAGTATACTATAGTTGCATCCTTTCGACACCCTCTGCTGTCTCCAGCCTCCCCTCTCTAATTTATGATCTCTTCTTCTATATTATTTTTGGTTTATATATGATGTTTAATACAATAAAAGCTGTAATTAACCAATCACAGTACAGCTTAATCTTTCTCAATTGAGCTCTGTCTGTTGTAGAAGAATCCCTTCATTATCTTTCCCCACTCAATTTGTGCAGCAAGCCAGCTTTATCTCCTTATAAATGCTTTATGTCTATTTATAAGTCAACTTCAGCATTTCTTGTTTGTAGTTCTGTGGTACTTTGAATGATTGGAACATCTCCTAGCTTCTTTATTGATTAACAAGTTATGGCAATTGACACTTTTGTCTCATATTAATATGATTCTTGATTTTACCACTTAAAATTATCCTTTAATACATGTACTAGGACTGAAGTGTCAATATGAAACGTTAAAAGACCTGATCTATGTGACTCAGTCTTAAATGTGGAGGTTAAGACAATGAGAAAGGGATCAGAATGCTGCTGAATTTTATGCCAGGGTGTCTGGATGGCCGGGTTACAATAAGCAAACATAGAGGAAGCAGAATAAAGACACATTTGTGTACTCTTGGACAATGAGAGGCACTATTTCTTTTACAAAAATTGGTTTCAAGAGGAGAATATATTGCCTGACCAAAAAACATTTGTGCATATTTAAGATCGACACATGATGCTGTAAAGTGTGCACACATGCACATGCATACAAGGTTCTCACTGTAGTACATACTGTTTTGATCATCATCTCATAAACTTACCCAATTTTTGTTCCTACCTATGGTATGAGCAGCTGTCACCTTCTAATTAAGAAAAGAAATCCTGAAGAGAATGGCCTATGACACTACTACTCAATTACTAGCTATAGTCCTGTGTTAAAGATTAGAGTTTTCCCAGTTGTTTATTCTCCATATTTGCTGCTTGGAATTTGGAAAAGGAGGCTTTGGAGGGAGTCAACCTGAAGGCATCAATCTGTAAATTATCTGTATAGAGGTGACCCATCACTGAGGGAGAAATTAAGAAAGGCCCTGAGATCCCCATCAAAATCCCAACACAATTCTTCACAGACCTGGAAAGAACAATACTCAACTTCATATGGAAAAACAAAAAATCCAGAATAGCTAAAACAACCCTGTACAATAAAGCCACTTCTGGAGGCATCACCATCCCCGACCTCAAGCTCTACTATAGAGCTATAGTAGCAAAAACAGCTTGGTATTGGCATAAAAACTGACATGTGGACCGATAGAATAAAATTGAAGACCCTGACATTAACCCACACACCTATGAATACCTGATTTTTGACAATGAAGCCACAACTGTACAAAAGAAAAAAATAACATCTTCAACAAATGGTGCTGGCATAACTGGACATCAACATGTAGAAGATTGCGAATAGATCCATATCTATTGCCATGCATAAAACTCAAGTCCAAGTGGATCAAAGACCTCAATATAAAACAAGTTACACTGAACCCGATAAAAGAGGAAGTAGGAAGTTGCCTTGAATGCATTGGCACAGGAGACTACTTCTTAAATATAACACCAGTAGCACAGACACTGAGAGCAACAATTAATAAATGGGACCTGTAAGGCAAAGGACACAGTCAATAAAACAAAACAACAGCCTACAGAATGGGAAAAAATCTTCACCTATTTCACATAGTCACAGAGGGCTAATCTCCAAAATATATAAAGAATTCAAGAAACTAGACATCAAAATAATGAACAAACTAATAAAAAAAAATGGGCTACAGAGCTAAACAGAGAATTCTCAACAGAAGAATCTCAAATGGCTGAAAGACATTTAAGGAATTGCTCAACATCCTTAGTCATCAAGAAAATGCAAATCAAAACAACTCTGAGATACTATCTTACACCTGTCAAAATGGCCAAGACAAAAAACACGGATAACAGCTTGTGTTGGAGAGGATGTGGAGCAAGGGGAGCACTCTTCCACTGTTGGTGAGAGCGCAAACTTGTATAGCTACTTTGGAAACCAGTATGGCAGGTTCTCAGAAAATTGGGAATCAATCTTCCTCAAGACCCAACTATACTATTCTTGGGCATATACCCAAGGAATGTTCAATCATACCACCAGGACACATGCTCAACTATGTTCGTAGCAGCATTATTCATAATAGCCAGAACCTGGAAACAACCTAGATGCCCCTCAACCCAAGAATGGATTAAGAAAATGTGGTACATATACACAATGGAGTATTACTCAGCAGAGAAAAACAATGACATCATGAAATTTGCAGGCAAATGGATGGAAGTAGAAAATATCATCCTGAGTGAGGTAACTCAGACTCAAAAGGACAAACATCATATGTATTCATTCATAAGTGGATACTAGATGTAAAGCAAAGGATAACCAGACTACAACCCACAGCTCCAGAGAAGCTAGTTAATAAGGAGGACCAGAAGAGGGACACATGGATCACCCTGGGAAGGGGGAATAGATGAGATCTCCATGCGTAAACTGGGGATGAAGGCTTGGCATTGGAGGGTAGGGGGTGGGGGATGAGAACATAAGGGAATGGGATGGTCGAGCTGGAATAGGGACAGAGTGGGAGAACAATGAAAGAGATACCATGATAGAGGGAGACATCATGGGGATACCTAGTGCTAGTAAAAGTTCCCAGGAATCCACAAGATGACCCCAGCTTAGACTCCTAGCAATAGTGGAGAGGGTGCCTGAACTGGCTTACCCCATTAATCAGATCGGTGAATACCCTAATTGTCAACATAGAGCCTTTCTCCAGTAACTAATGGAAGCATATTCAGAGATCCACCGCCAAGCACCAGGCTGAGCTCCAAGAGTCCAGTTGAGGAGAAAGAGGAAGGATTCTATGAGCAAGGGACATCAAGATCACAATGGAGAAACCTACAGAAACAACCAAACCAAACTAATGGGAGCTCATGACATTTAGATCAACACCTGTGGAGCCTTCATGCGACTGGACTAGGCCCTCTGCATAAGTGAGACAGTTGCGTAGCTTGAGCTGCTTAAGGGTCCCCCTGGCAGTAGGATCAGGATCCATCCCTGGTGCATGAGCTGGCTCTTTGGAGCCCACTATCTATGGTGGGACACTTTGTACAGCCTGGAGGCACGGGGAGGGGCTTGGACCTGCCTCTACTGAATGCATCAGGCTCTGCTGACTCCCCCTTACCTTCTTGTAGGAGACATTGGGGGGTGGGTTGAGGAGGGAGGCTGGAGGGGCGGGAGGAGGGAAGAAGGGGATCTGTGATTGGTATGTAAAAATGAATAAAAAATTTCTTTAAAAAAAAAGACCCTAGGGGAAGAACCTTGGGGCATCATCCACAGTTAGGAACAGGATGGTAAGTTGAGGCAGCAAAGCTTCACAAAGGCTGAATATTAATTAGGGTTTTTTTCCTCCTTAGGAATAGGAAACTTCTTAGTGTCTCCTCTATTACTCTGAGAATTTTCAATCATAAACTTTGTGTGTGTGTGTGTGTGTGTGTGTGTGTGTGTGTGTGTGTGTGTACCTCTGTGCATGTGCAGGTGGAGGCCAGGATCAACTTTAGATGTGATTCCCCAGGCACCACCCACACTGATATTTGAAATAGGGTTTCTCATTGCCTTGGAGATCTCCAAGTAGGCCAGCCATCCCTGGGGACCTGCCTATTTCCACCTCTGTTCCACTGCACCTGAGTGTTTTATATGGGTTCTAGGGGTTGAACTTGGGTCCTTATGTGTAGCAAATGCTTTACTGACTTAGCTATATCCCAGCACCACAGACTTATTTTTACCTTTTTTCCTCCCCACATATATACCCTGGCCTCCAACTTCTTAGGATTTGGTTAGCTCTGTAACTGTGAAATCTACTGGAATGCTAAACCCAGATGTCATTCCCAAAGCCATTTTTAGCTGTGCAACTCAGCATAACGGAGCTCAGTTTTCTGATCGTAAGTTTTCCTCATATGACAAAAATGGTAATTGTGCATTTTCCATACAGTAATTATGAGAAATAAGTGAGATAACATGAGGCAATGTCTAGCACAGCACTTGGCATATAGTAAATGTTCCTTGAATCTAAGAATGAATTGCCAAATAGGCTACTCTATAGTGGCATGATTCATTTGTAACTTTTGCCTACAGCTTAAAGATGTATAATTAAACCACACTTATTGGAGAAAAGCTATTTATCACCACACAAAATTATGCTATTTTATTCCTAGTGCTTCCTTATTCCTTAGTACTTCTTTGTCTTGGCCTCAGTACATTATGGGAACCATCTTTATATTTTGTTTATGCCTCATTTCATGATAAACACAGGCCACAAAAATATCAGGAAGTCTGCAATTGTAAAACTAGAATTCAGTAAAATACAGAACTTCGGTTTAATGGGAATGCTAATATACTTTCTCCATGGAAACTTTCATATTGCTGAGAATAGGTAGGTGGCATGTTATAAGGGTTACTTGATTAGGTAATATATTCTCTGTGTCTGCCAGCATCTGTCTCTCTGGATACATTGGATTCATAGCATTTGTTAACCGCATACACATAGTTCAAAGGCTTTGTGGTCCATTTTGTGTCTTTTATTAGCTGTTTAGTTACAAGAAGGTTTCTATGGGAATCATTCTGAAAATAATGCCACTTTATTTTTATCTCTAAGACACTCAATACAATTGAAGGAGAAAAAGGGCAATGCCTGTGAGATGCTGTTAAATTCCCATCTCTACTTCTATCGTTCCATCAAGATCAAACAGGCTTTACACACTAGCAGTCACATCGAGCAGGCACCAAATGAGATGCATATGTGAAGCTGTGATAAAAGAGAACTTTATAGAGAGGAAAGAAAAGCCTAGCAGGCATGGCTGCCTGGCAGACGAAGAAAGTACTCTGGCTATTATTAGGGAGAATGGAATACAGTGCCAAGACTCGGAGAACCAGCATCAGATATCACACAGGGACCCAATATGGAGTGATTCATTCACTAGCCCCTACTGCAAACAAGGGAGCCCAATATCTACTTTAAAAATCTGCCGGTAACAAGATTCAGTATGAAACACTTTTTTTTTTTTTGACGGATTTTCTCTGTGTACCTTTGCGCCTTTCCTGGATCTTGCTCTGTAGCCCAGGCTGGCCTCGAACTCATAGAGATCTGCCTGCCTCTGCCTCTCCAGTGCTGGCATTAAAGGCGTGAGCCACCACCACCTGGCATGAAACACTTTATAGTTTCAGAATCCATCAGATTCTGAGTCTACATAAGAACTGCCAAGTGACACAGCATCTATTGTTCAATTCTACGTTCTGACTATGAAGCTACTTTTTTTTATGAACAGTTCGATCCACTAGAGGTACGTTTAGGGAACACATACTGAAGGGAGCCAGTGCAGTATTAAAAATAAGTATGTCCTTTCTATGCTTTTAAAAACCATGTACTTACTAAATTTATTTCTAGTGTTTATATATAAATATATTACATTTTATTATATATTTATTTTGTCTGTGTACTATGGTACACATATAGAGGTCAGAGGACCTTTTATTTCTGGTTCGTGTCTTCTTTAATTAGTCAGAAAAAGGGAAAGTAAATAGTAAACTCAGTATTTTCAACATTTTTGTATCAAATATTAACTCAAATTTTTTGAGTTGATGGAGAATATATGTTTAATATAGCAAATATTTATCTGCATCAGACCCTCAAACCACTAAAACAAAATTTATAAAGTGTATGTCTATTTACATATTAAACTTTTTATTGATTCTTTGTGGATTTCACACCATGCATCCTGATCTCATTCATTTTTCATCCCTTCATATTCTCCCTCTGCCCTTGCAACTGCCTCCCCCCTAAAAAAAAACTTAAAAGATAAACAAAAAACAAAAACAAACAAGCAAACAATCTCTTAATGGAAGCTGTAGTGTGACACAGGGAGTCACACTGTATACCCTTTAGTCCATACATCTTTACCTGCAAGTAAGTGTTCATTGCAATGAGCCATTGATCTGGTTCGAGGCCTCTGGTTTTTGCTGTGTCCTTGGTACTGGGCCTTCACTGGGGCTCCTCTTGAATATCCTGTTGTTGTCCTGTGTCATGGGGATTCGTCAGCTTTGGATCTGCAGGTCAGGCCCCTTCACATGCTCCAGCAGTTCATAGATGAGGTGGATGTTGGAGTGGTCCAGCTCATAGCCCTGGTTCTGGTCCTGGTCGGTAGCTGAGTTCATCAGCCTGCCAGCTTTCCCTCATTATCACCACCAGGGGGAGCTCTCCAGCACTGCCCCCACTAGCTCACCCATTATAGCAGGCTCTCATGCACTCAGGGCCGGGTCACCTGCACCCACACCACCAGGGCCAACTCTACTGTTTTGCCCAGGCGAGGTGCAGGCCCTGCTCTCCCGAGTGCTGCAGTTGGTGAGCTGCAAGGCCAACTCTCCTACTCTTTGCCCCTGAGGCCAGCTCTCTCGTTTGCTACAGGTGGCAAGGGGTAGGGGAGGAGAGCGTTTTTCCCTCAGCTATGCTACCACATGGCACATGGCAGACAGGGCTGGGGTTGGGGGAGAGTCAGCTTTCCTGCTCTCATACCCTCAGGGATGGCTTACATGTGTCCCTGCCAACAGGGTGAGAATTAACTACATTTAAAGGAACACATGCTTAATAATCTATTTATAAACATTTTCTGGGAAAACAAATCCATGACTTCCATATACACACTCATAGTAGCAATAAAACAGAAATGAAGCTAAACATTTATACATATCAAGCAATTAAAAACTATAAGTAATTTGATCCATATGGTATAGCATCCATTTTGAGAGAGTGGTTCCCACTCTCCACCATGTGGATTATGGGGATCAAACTTAGGTCATCAGTTACCAGGCTTAGAGGCAAACACATTTACCCATAGAGCCAGCTCACTGGTCCTATTTTTAAACTTACACAATTTCATGTTCTTTAGCTGGCAGGTCTGCTAAGTCAGAGTGTATTTTGATTACTTCTAGATCCAATTAGCTGGAATTTTTTGCTTCTTTTTGTTGTTGTTTTGAGTAGCATCTCGTGTAGCCCAGGCTGTTTTGGGACTTGCTATGTAGCTGCAACTGGCCTTGAAATCAGATCTTGTTTTCTCCTTTCCTTTCTTCCTTCTCCCTCTCTTCCTCCTCTTTTTTTTTTTTTTTTTGGGTTTTCGAGACAGGGTTTCTCTGTGTAGCTTTGCGCCTTTCCTGGGACTCACTAGCCCAGGCTGGCCTCGAACTCACAGAGATCTGCCTGCCTCTGCCTCCCGAGTGCTGGGATTAAAGGCGTGCGCCACCACCGCCCGGCTCCTCTTCCTCCTCTTTAACACATATTTATTGAATACTTCTTAAGCTCTGGTTAGAAGTGTGATGAAATGCTTCTGGTATCAAAAATACTTTCATTCTAGGAAAAAATAAGTAGGAGTACTCTGGGCAATAATCATTGCAGTGTGTAGTGTGAAACAGAATGCAGTGTTGGGGATGAAGCTTTGGGGCTTTGGATTCAGAGTAGAGTATCACTTGAATGACCACAAAGAGTCAGACATGCAAAGAACTGAGATCAGGCCTTTCAGGCAGAAGAATGCCAGAACACTCTGAGGGCAGAGGTCCTCAACATGGAGGCAGTTTGGTATGTTTAGGAAACTAGATGGCATCTAGGTAGATTGGCACTCAGCTATAAGCCCAGCATTTGGGAGGCTAAGGCAGAAGGATTGTAAGTTACAGGCTAGCCTGGGCTTCACAGTGAGAATCTGTCTCAACAAAAGAAAAGAAAGAAAGGAAACGAAGGAAGAAGGAAGGAAATACTGCTGAGGTCAGAAATAGAGGTATTTTCTGGTCATCTAGAACTTGTGGGTTATCATAAGGAGGCTAGATATTCTCAACAGTAGGGGGAGTCATTTAAATGAGGTATTTATTTTATGACTTATTTAAATAGCTAACTTCCAGAGGTGATGAGGTGATGAGAACTATCTTGAGGAACAAGAGTAGAAATAGGAGGCTTATGGAGTGATACAGAAGAAGTGGTAATGATGGCCATATAAAAGACCATGCTATTCCAGGTGTTGTTCCTAAGAGGGAAGTCAGGAGAGGATGGTGGTGAGCAACTGGTGTCTATTTAAGAGAAGACAGATGAGAAAAGAAGAAGGATCTGACCTAAGAGAGCTTGTGCAGTTTACCATTTGTGGAGAGTGTCGGGTGCTATGGAAAGAATACACTTTGTTTGTGGCATTTCAAGCTACTGTGATCCCTCCTGAACTTTCCCTCTGGTTTCCTACAGATGTCGCAGCTAAGGCTGATTACCTTACTCTTTTCCTGCTCTCTTTTCTACCCTTGTATGTAGGCTTATGAAGACAGATTTCCTTCAGAAACTGATATAGATAGGCTTAAAAAGGAACTCTCACAACTTTATGATTTATAAGTATATTTTCCCTGTTCTTTGAGAATTTCATACATGCATTAATATAAATAAATGGTGGTCAATACAGAGATCACAACTGGTCAGAGAATAGATGATCATGGAGTGCTCAGCTTCAAATGAGGACATTCATATTATACCCCATGTTCCCATGGCTCAGGGATCATTTAGGGGAAGGCGATGTAAAGATTATAAGAGCTAAGGATTGGCTTGCACAGGGCTATGACACATATGAATTCACAGTGGCTGTGGTTGCCTGCATAATGCCTGGACAAGACCAAGCCATTCAAAAATTCAAATGGTTAGGAAGAATCTCACCAAGATCCACCCCAACTAAGGATTTATTGGCACATGATGGCTGATAGGGAGAGACAGTAAGTTTCTCTTAGGGGTGGGGCCCTTGGTAGTTTCCCTGGACCCTAATAGCTGATCCTGCACCCATGCCCATACTGACAGCACTTATTGGAGTCAGTGGGTTAAAAATAATTTTATATTTCTTAGATGACAAAAGTTCTGAACATTTCCAGCATTTGTGATGTTACATTATTTTTCTAAACAATGAGTTTTAGACAGAATCTTATCTTTCCTGAATTGAAGGGGGCGTTCATACTCTATCACCAGATAATTTCAAGTATATTTTTATAAAGTGCCAGCTACAGTTGCCAAGACACTTCAGATTTAGCAAGTAACAAAGCAAAACTGAGGTTTTCTCTTCTCCTATTGGTTTTTTTTAGTTTAAATTTACTTTCTACTTAAGAAATGAACATACAGAGCATTAGATATCGTTATGACATTTTCAAACAGGGTGTGCTTTGAATTGCCCTCCCTTAATCTCTCTCCCTACATCCCATTGTGACATAATCAATGCTAGTTGTCCTCACTAGCACAGCTCCCTAAAGTTAAATCTGCCTGTATTAATTATTCTTATTTATAGGTTTAACTGGACAGGGCAGCTGAATATTTTCCTACTGCCTTTAATATATTCTGTTAACACAGAAACAAGGACTGTTCATAGATTACAGTGTTATGGTGTTTGACGGAACATAGTTGAGTTTGATAAGCCCTTCAAATTCAGCTAATTAAATGGAAAAATGTTAGTGATACCAAGCCTTGTAATTATAGTTTAAAAAAAAAATTTGTCAGGATTTTCTTTCTTTTTGGCTCCCCTCCCCAAGACTGCTTGTTTTGGTATTGTTAATATGCCTTCCAGATTCACCCATGAACACATTTCAGTGGACAAAGAGCCACAAATAGATGTGGCTATTGATTTTCTTCTGGGGCTACCACCTGATTTCTATACAACCCTGGAGAGCACATGTCAATTTCCATATGTATTCAACTCCTCCTTTCTGCTCTTACTGTCCTGCAGGATCATAAATTAAGATAATCCTGCAATTTATTATTTATCAAAGGCTAGTGGTTGACCTGTGTCTTAGTCACAGCATAAGAAAGATGGGCTACAACTAGGTGAGGTTTAACCTTCACAGTTCTGGGTGCTGGACATCTAGTGTACACCCCCCCCCCATAGATGGCCAACATATTCTTGCTGCCTTTTCTCATGTCAGAAGGGGAAGGGAGGTCTCAGGAGGAGCTTTTAAAAGAGCAATAGTCTCATTTGTGACCTAATCAATTCCCAAAGACCTTACCTCTACATATTCTTAATACTGGAAAGGACATAAGCTCTCTGTTTCAGGCTGACTGGCCAAAGCAGTCTGGTCTTAGCCAGTGACTAGTCTCCTTGGTATGGTGTCCATACCAGACTCATCTCACTCTGTCTTTTAGGACCTCCATCCCAGACTTACGTGAGTCCCTCCATCCTGGACCATCGGCTAGTGCTCTTTTCTAGACTCCTGTGTTCTTGAGCATCTCTAAACTTGGCTCAGTCTCTTATACTTCCATGTGGTGCTTCTGCTTGCATTTTATTCCCGTCAGTTCATGTCTTAGTTGAGGCCTCCCCATCTAGCTAATTGTATTTTGGGTAATTCTTCTTTAAGAGGTCTCTTTGACCCTTCCTC
This sequence comes from Peromyscus californicus insignis, assembly GCF_007827085.1. Classification (NCBI taxonomy): domain Eukaryota; kingdom Metazoa; phylum Chordata; class Mammalia; order Rodentia; family Cricetidae; genus Peromyscus; species Peromyscus californicus. Next base: position 82,382,468 of record NW_026294595.1, read on the forward strand.
TAGGCTAGAGTAGCTGTGTCCCTTGAGTATTCCTGAAACATATTGGTGATAATGGCAAGATTATAGAAGCCAGAGGCTAGAAAGATAATAATTGGCATAATTTGTTTTCTGTGGCTGTTATAAAATAATACCACAATGTTGGTGGTTAATCCAATAAACATAAATCCATCCTTTCTCATTTCTTGGGGCAGAAATTAGAAATCAAAGTGACATCGCTGCCTTGCTTCCTATGACGTGCTGGAAGGTTGTCCATGCTTTGCTTCTTTGGCCTCTGGTGCCTGCACTTTCAGTTTGTGCGCACTGTCCCTTCGGTGCTTTGGGGTCACCTTACCTCTTTGGTGGCTCTCCAAGGTGTTTCTTCTATGATGCATTAGGGCCTGTATGCATAATCCAGGCAGATCTCTTCCTCTTGAGATCCTTAATTAAACCTGAAAAGACACATTTTCTAACTCAGGTGATAGCCACAGGTTTGAGGGTCAGCATAGAGATGAATTTCTTTGGAGGCCATTGTTCAGCTTACTATCACAGCAACTAGCGCATATACACTACAAGGAAAAGAAGCTTTTTACTAAGGAGAATAAGGATAAGAGTGGCAACAAGAGAAGCCGGAGCTTGTTTCTGCTAGCTCTTATTAGACTGATATTTTTCATGTTAGTGGTCTAGCACAGTAATTTCCCCATCAGTGACTTCCCTCCTGACATGTCATTATGCAAGAGAGCCTTGTACAATCCTCACCTCACTCATTTCTTGAGTTTCCCCTCAACCTGACCATCCTCTGCTAACTCTACTTGTTCAGCAGTGGTAATGAAAGCATCTACTATTTACCAAGAGCTTACTACCTGCTACCCACGGCACAATTTCCCTATTGATGCCACGTCTCTTCTTCCCTTTGACTTTCTAGGACGCGGATGCCTGTTTCACTCTAGAATTTAATTATATACTGCGGAATACATTCACTGTAGACTGCCGCGCACCTGCTTTAAAAATTCTTTATAACATTTACTACTTGTGCAGTTCATTCCACTGAGGTAGTACCATGTCTAATCTTCATTAAAGTAATCACCATGGGCTAAGAACTGAGCTAAACATTGAGAGTTTCTCTTTGAATCCTCACACTAATTCTTCAATTTGTGGGTTTCTATTGTTCTCACTTCTCACAGAGGAAGAAATTAGAGCTTAGAGTTGTTAAGTTATTTGCCCATGGTCTTTAGGTAATGGAATGAGAATTTGGGTGAAGGACATGAAACTTTGCAGGGCACACACACACACATCTTGTTTAGCATTTGCTGTTGCAGGAAGGTCACATTGGGTAGTCTTTTGAGTCTAGGTGGACTTGAAATGGTATAAGGCTGTACTTTCCTTTTCCATAGTTGCTTGTTATCATTTTGCTAAGTTTTTGGATTAAATGAAAGTTGTGTCTTATTTTTTCTTTCTTTTATTTTTCCTTTTTAAATGTGCTTTAAAATTAAAATATCATTATATTATCCCCTTCCCTTTATTTTCCCTAATCTCACACTCTTTAGCCTTTCTCTAAAGTCTATGGCTATTGTCTTTGATTATATATATATATATATATATATATATATATATATATATATATATATATATATATTCACAAATATGTAAACACAACCCACCAGGTCCAGTTTCATTGTTTGTGTATATATGATTTTCTGGGATGACCACTTCATATTGGATAATCAATTAGGGGGCTCATCCCTGGAAGGGTTTAATTCTCCCTTGCTCAGCAATCATTATTGTCTGTAGTTCTTTGTCTAGGGGTGGGGTATTGAGAGATTTTTTTCCCTCTTCCCCATTAGTATGTATGGTAGTTTGGATAATAATGGTCCCTAGAAGCAGAGCATAGTGGTGCACACCTTCCTTTAGTCCCAGCACTCTGGAGGCAGAGGTATTTGAGTTTGAGGCCACTCTGGTCTACAGAGCTATTCTAGGACAGCCAGGGCTACATGGAGAAACTGTCTTGAAAAACCAACCAGCCAACCAAACAAACAAATAATCAAAAAAGAATGGCCCCTATAGGCTCGTATATTTTTTTCATATATTTGATTGCTTAGTTACTAGGTAGTGGAACTATTTGAAAAGACTAAAAGGATTGGATTAGGAGGTATAGCCTTATTGGAGTAGGTGTACCTTGTTAGAGGAAGTGTGTCACTGGGAGTGGCCATTAATGTTTCAGAAGCCCAAGCCAAGACTAGTCTCTCTCTCTGCCTGCAGATCAGGATGTAACCTTGAGCTTCTGCTCCAGCACCTGCCTGTGAGTTGCCATGCTCCCTACCATGCTGATAACAGACTAACCCTTTAAAACTGTAAACAAGTTCCCCAATTAATGAGTTTGCTTATAAGAGTTGCAATGGTTATGATGCCTCTTCACAGCAATCGAACAGTGACTAAGACAACATGTACACTGATATTGTCATTGTTCAGGTTTTGTTTGGGTAGGCATTTCTAGGAGACATAATCTCACAGCAGATTTCCCGGTAGCCTGGCTCTTAAAATCTTCCAGCCCCACTTTTCCATGATGTTTCCTGAGCCATGGCCATGCACAGGAGCTACGTTATAGACATATCTGTTGGGCCAGAACTCATCACTATCCATCGACCTCTGCCTTGTGTCCAGTTGTGTATTTCGGAAATCGTCTTATTTCTAATGTTGCATGATCTCAATGATTCCATAGGAATGGCAAGATGGCTCAGCAGGTAAAGGTTCCTGCCACCAAGTCTGACAACCTGAGTTCAATACCCAGGGTCCACAGGGTGAAAGAACTCATTCCTTCTGGTTGTCCTCTGATCTCCATGTGTGTTGGTGTGTTACATGTGCACCCACACACAAATACAGATGTACACTAAGTAAGAAAAGATGTTTTAAAAACAAGTAATTTTGTAGCTATTTGAAGGGATAGGTAGGTTGCAGGGTCTGGGAAGACGCAGCACAGTCTGGCAGTGTTCTCTGGAGAACTCTGCTCAGTCTACCTCCAGTGTCCAGGGTCCAGGAACCAAGAGAGGGCGGCTCATCCGGATCTCAGGTCTTTAGGGCCCTCTCTTGGCCCTACCTTGTAGGCGTGACAGTTACTGAAGCCTCAATGGGGGTTGGAACTTCCAGATCAAGCCGGAATGGCTACCCACTCCAGCTATTAGTTCTATTCTGCTCCCAAACAAGACATTTGCTCTAACACCCTCCACAGTGCAAACTGCATATGGGAAGGGAAGGGACCCAAAGGAACACCAACTACTCCCTCGTCGTACCACCGCTCCCAGCTTTAAAAGGCCCTTTTTAAAAGACTAGAAAGGGAGTCAAAGAAACCAGCATAAACAATTTTTCTTCTTGAAAATATAGAGGTCACAAGATTGCATCCAGCTGCATATCTTTGGCTGGGGACTTAGAACTGAAAGAAATGTAGACTAATCCTGTGACAAAGCTGTGAGTGGGAAGGGAGAAACACACTGTTGTTTAAGAGTTTCTGCGACTCCTTTGCACTCTGTTCTTCAGAGTTCGAACCATGCTCTCTTGCCATTCATTTCCCTTCCCCAAAGGAAAGCAGATGTTAAGATGAAAGAAATCTAATGCCAGACCACCCTTAGACAGCTGATATGCAGTTTGTATTTGCTGGAATGGGAAAAAGAAAAAAAAAAAGTAACAAAGTTCAGAAAGACATCATTCTACCCTTTCTGACTATGATTTTGGCTTAATTTGTTAATATTCAATTGATTATTTGGGGACAACTTCCTTGCATTTTCCTTTAATGAATAGGTTTACAATATCCCTCTGTCCTAATGACAAAATCTCTAATTATGTTAAAGAGCATTAAAATTTCCATTTGGATTAACAATCCAACTTGGCAGATTAAAGAATAAAATACACTCATGGTGTTATAAAAAGGTTTATTATGTCTTATAGACCTTTGGAATAGAATACATTTGCTTATAGCACTCATTTAGTTTTAAACAGCTAAGGTGACAATGGTTCGCTTTCATTTATGACAACTTATCCATTAGTACAATCTCCTTCTAGAATTTTATAGCTTTATTGAGTCATAAAAACTTTATGATGAGGCTACTGTTTCAATGCCCAGGAAGATGATTAGGAAATTAAGAATGAAATTACGTGTGTTCCCAAAGTCATAATCTACTGAAGGACACAGGCAGGGTGAGACCCCAGCACTTAAGTACACTGGCAAGTGCACTGTCTTCTGCAGCAATATCTGACAACCCCGGGCCCTTTCTGAGTAAGCGGTCTCTAGAAAAAGCAAGGGAACAGTTGGGTTCTCTCCTGGAAAGCAACAATAGTGAAAAAATGCTGTCATCCCTCAGAGCTATCCTGAACTAGTGCATTTCCGGACAAGACTCACCTACATTCTTTGTGAGCCCACAAATTCCTAAGTGGCTTTGTATGCCTCGAGGAATCTTAGAGCCTCTTTTGTTTTCTTTTATGCTTTCTCATTAGCAAGCGAGCATCTCTATTGGAGCATCTCTATTGGAGGGATCTAGAGAAAAGAGTCCCCTCGTCTGGCACAATCTCTTTCAGGTTTGCTCCTGTAACTTACATAGGACCAGGCTTGCTTTCTTCCTTTTTTTTTTTAAATTTAAAAGTTATTTTTTTTTTCCATTTTACATACCAACCACATTTCCCCCCTCCCCAATCCATTTCTCAGAGAGGGTAAGGCCCACCCATGAGGAGTCAACAAAGTCTGGCACAGCAAGTTGAGGCAGGATCAAGCCTCTCACCCCTGTATCAAGGCTGAGCAAGGTATTCCTCCATAGGGAATGGGCTCCAAAAGCCCGTTCATGTGCTAGGGATAAATCCTGGTCCCACTGCCAGTTCCTCCTCTCTCTCTTGGACTGGACTCTGGAGCTCCACCCAGTACTTAGCTGTGGATCTCTGCATCTGCTTCCATCAGTTACTGGATGAAGGTTCTATGATGACAATTTGGGTAGTCATTGATCTGATTACAGGGGAAGGACAATTCAGGGACCCTCTCCACTATTGCTTGGAGTCTTAGCTGGGTTCATCCTTGTAGGTTCCTGGGAATTTCCCTAGCACTAGGTTTCTCCCTAACTCCATAATAGCTCCCTTTATCAAGAAATTTTTTCCTTGCTCTCCCTCTCCCTCCCTCTCCCAACTCAACCATTCCATTCTCTCATGTTCTCTTCCCACCTCCCCTTACCTCCCTCCCCCCAGGCTTTGAATTTACTCAGGAGATCATATCTACTTCCTCTTATTAGGGGGATCCATGCATGTCACTGGTAGGGTCCTCCTTGTTACCTAGCTTCTCTGGGGTTGTGGATTGAAGCCTAGGACCAGGCTTTCTTGTTGTAGTAACTTTTCCATTCTCAGGGAAGGTTCCCTGGAGGCCTCTGGCTGTAACCCGGTAGTGAGCTTGATTTCTAAACTTGTGTTACTAGTGCTTGTGCATGGGAAATACCATAAGGATTTGACTTGGATTCTTTTGATGCTGGCTTTGTCTTTGGACTGTTTGCTTATTTCTGTAAAGGAATGAATGATTAATGGAAAGTATGTGTGTATCAAGTAAAAGATACTAGGTATGCTGGTTTGTTAGTATTCTGTGTGTGCATATGTGTGTATTTTGGAGAGGGTGGGTAGGCATGTGCATGGGTGAAAGTGTCAATGTTAAAGGGTGAAGGGTACCTTTACACCCTTCCATGGATGTGCTTGTGGAGGCCAAGGGGAGAAGTCACATGTCCTCTTCTTACTTGTCACCTTACTATATTTTAGATAGGATCTCTCCCTGAACCCAGTGCTCATTGGTTTTGCTAGATTGACAACCAGGGACTGTATCTCATCCCAGGATTCTTCTGTTTTAACCCCTCAGTCCACACTCTAGCACTGGTCTGTAGTACTCTGCATCCAGAACTGGCTTCTTCTATGAGTGCTGGGTATACATCACTCTTAATCAACTGTGCAATCTCTCTAACACCAGCATTTTAAACTTCAATCAGCTAAGAACTTGTAAACACTAGGCAGAGAACAGTGCACATCTGTGCTTATGAGACTCACTCTGAAAAGTTAGAATACTGCTCATAAGCTCCCCTGCCCCTTTGCATATGTATGCCTGTCATTCAAAAGCCTTTACCCTTCACCTTTTACTGTGTGTATATTCTTACCTTATGTACAGATGCCATTTTCAGATTTGACTGGAAAGGATAGGATTTCTATTCTGATAGATTTAGAAATAAATTGTTATTTACATATACTAAATAAAAAATTCTCAGAAATTAAAGAAATGAAATTACTAAGATTGTTAGTATGTTAAAATTTGAAGTTATCCTTAGAGAGACCAACTCACATATAGATTTCAAGTTCACATAATTTAGGCAAATACTTGACAAATAAGATTTTAAAGTTTTAATTTAATAGGAACAGCTGTCTTCTCTGACTTGCATTAAATATAACACTAATATATCTTTATTATTTTTGCATATGTGTTTTTCTAAATGTGAATAGGTTTACTGGTAAATATGGTAATATTTCATCTTAGTGTTGAAGATATGAAAATTATACATTATATTTAAAAATCGAACCATTATTTCAAAATACTTATTTCATAAGTAGTTATATTCCATAGTATGCTAACTAAAAGGCAATTTCTAAGATCTTTAGGAGGCAAACCTTAGACTGATATTAAATAGTCATTTATTAGATATAGATTAGATTCAAGTAACAGAATATTGAAATATTATTTTTGTATCATAGTTTTTTTACGTTTATATACTTTTGCTTTTTACTCTCATGTGCTATAGGCAGACTATATGCTTGGGTCTTGAAGTAGTTACGTTCATTGTTGTGAGCAAATACCTGACCAGTATTTAAGAAAAGGTTTATTTTAACCCACAGTTCGAGGGTACAATCAGCACAGCCGGAAAGGCATGGATGTCAGGGTGACTCTCAGCAGCAACATGACGCTCATACAGATCAGGTCTCAGCTGTAGATCTCAGAACATAGATTGTGATGCCATATTCAGGGTGGGTATTGTCTCTATGGAAAGACACTTACAGGTACAGCTGGAGCGGTGTTTCACTGATTCTATAATCTAAATAGGTTGACAATAATATATAACTATCCTAGCTTATTAGTGAATGTGTTCATTTTTGCTGGTTTGAGGAATTATGTTCTCTGGAAAGTAAATAAAAAATTTGTTGCATAAGAATTTCATCTGCCATGGATAATGCTCGCTAAAGTTAAGCACTTTATTGTCAAATACTATATCACTCTATAGCTAGAATTTAGACTTGTCCTCTGTTAAAGTGATGTCATTTTTAGATTATTGACTTGGTCTTAGGGTTATTTTTATGGTGACTTTAGTATGTCTTTATTATAACTTAGGTTGTAGAGGCAAGCATGACTGTGCACAGCATTACCAAGAGTATCTATCTACACACTAGTTGGGGAGCTCCAGTGCCCTTAAACAAGGGTGTTGTATAATAGAAGATTTCTGAATTGTACAATGCATCAAACTAGTTGCACCGAGTTTAGCAGCTGACTCTTTCCTGTAGACTTCTACGTATTTGTCTTTGTCATACTCGGCATCCATCTTTTATATGGAGCTCTGAATCAATAATCTCTGTTATGACCTTTCAAGTGTGCGTGTGTGTGTGTGTGTGTGTGTGTGTGTGTGTGTGTGTGTGTGTGCACGAATGCACAGGATTTGAGTAAGTGTGCATTCATGTGCATGTAAGTACAGATGTACACATGCTACAGAATGTGTAGTGAGGTCAAAGGTCAACTTTATGTGTCAGGCCTCAGCTTGCACCTTTCTTAAAATACAAGGTCTTGTTCACTGTTGTATATTCTAGGCTATCTGGCCCTGGGATTCTCTTGTCCCAGTTTTACAACTCCTTACAAGAGTGTTCTGGGATTACAAACATGCACACTACCACATCTGGCTTTTTATGGGGGTTTGAGGACATGAATCCAGGTAGTCAAGTTTGCACAGAAAAAGCATTATCCACAGAGCCATCTCTGCAGCCCTGCTATGACCTTTCAACAGATGGCTCAATGAGGTTTAAAGAAATAATGACAACAAAAATCACTCAGAATATCTTTAACCATTCTTCAGCCAACATAGGAACCCAAACACCCAGCCTGTCCTTGCATGTTCTAAGATTCGTTCCCATACTTTCCCAGATTATAACCATAGTGAGATCCTTATCACCTTCTATATAAACTTAGGTCCCTCACCGTTTCTTTGAGACTTTCATTATTCATTAATGAATATTCCCTATATAATTTAAATAAAATAATTTCAGTTGTCACATACATTTGTTTCTCATGTTTTTTTCTTCTGTGATCCAATTCTTTTTTAAAATTTTTTTACTTTTTCTTTATTAAGAAATTTTTTGTTTGTTTTACATACCAACCACAGATCCCCCTCTCATTGCTCCTCCCACTCCCCCAGTCTTACCCCCAACCCTTCCTTTAGTTCTCATAGATTTCTTATAAAAGAGCTATAATAATCTATTTTAAAATTTCACTTATTTACTGAGACTGGATCTCACTTGTTGCAATGCTGGCCTTATACTCACTGTGTTATTCACACTAGCTTCAAACTCATGCATGATCCATCTATCTCAGCCTTTCAAGCACTGATAAATCAGTTTAGAGATGTCACGAGTACACCTGGCTCTGTCTATCATTAGCCTTTATTAGTCTTGAGCACTACTTTTGGAAAATGTAAGAAATTTATGTTGTTTTAATTTATGGTTTCTGTCTCATAAGTGATGAGATTTTGGAATTTTATAGTCTGTCTTTTTGCTCTGTTAAGCTGTATTTCACCAGAAAGGACATAAAAGAGTCACATTATTCTTTCCACACATTATGTCCAACAGGAAATATCCAGCAAGTTACGCTATGGTAAGTGTATGACTGTATTTTTCTTGAAGTCTAAAACCAAAGCCAAAGTCTTTTATTTGATGGATGGGTATTTTTCTGAATAGGAAAATTAATTGCATTGTTAAATAGAAGCACTGTGGCTTTATTGAACAAGTCTGAAGCACATGGCCAGACCACTAGCTGTGCATGCATTAGTAATGACAGAAGACCATATAAACAAGAGCATCCTTGAAAAGCACACTAAACATTTTGTTTGGGTCCAGTGGTTCTCAACCTGGGGGTCAAATGACCCTTTCACAGGGGGTCACTTAAGACCATCTGCATATCACATTTACACTTTACATTTATTTACATTATGATTCATAACAGTAGCAATGAAATGATTTTATGGTTGGAGGTCAGTACAACATGAGGAACCCTGTATTCAAGGGTTGCAGCATTAGGAAGGTTGAGAACTACTGCAATAAGTCATTCAGTGTTACCAAAAGTCATGCTCAATCCTGTGGAAGCTGGCACTAAGTCTTGCTCACTTACTGTCATCTGACTGCCCTGTAAAGGTTGGTATGACACTGTAACTAAGAGCTTCTTGTTCTCTTACATTTCTAAGTCTTCCAGTGCAACCGCTTCAGCTTTCAGCAACCACGTTTATGTAGCACATTCCCAGGGCACAAGAGACATCTTATGTCTAGTTTTTTTTTCTTTTATACTTTTTCACTATCGGTGAATGTGAACAAATAAAACACTGAGCAGTCAAGTTATTACTTTGAAGAGCGGCCCTTGCATTTTTGACAATATAATCTAAAATAATGATTGGCATGCTCTGCCTCCCTCTCAGAAATGATTCCCTAGGAGCTTTTAATAATGTATAAGGATATGCACAAGCGACGGGCTTCTAACATAAAAGCTGTAGTTCAATATTGTCTTTTAAAGTAACATTAATTTTGAGCCAGTCAATTTTATCACACTTATTTAAATGGTCTGCCTTAAATAGACTGAATTTAGTATACCTAGTAAAAAACTGCAAAAATACCATGTCTAAAAACAAACAAACAAACAAACAAAAACTCACTGTTGCTTAGAATACTGCATGAACAATTCCCATCTGCAAATGGTTATTTATTGCTTAGTTATTTTTAGATTATTTTTTGGATGCATCTCTCACAATAGCCTCTGGGCACACTTTCAGGGTTTAATAATTAGCTTTCTCAGTATAGATTACACACAACATAGAAGACAACATAAACACAGGATGCCTCCACATACGTCAGTGCAGAATCATGCACAAATAAACAGGTGTACCTTTCACCCAGAGTTGAACAACCCATGGGGTGATGGGCCAATTCCTTAAAGTGGAAGAATCTGTGTTCTTGTCAGTAATAAAGGACCCACTTCTTCATGCAGAGCAGATGGCTTGTTTCTGGACTGTGCCTCGTGTCTATAACTTTAATGAGGCCACAATGTTTATGCTCTGAACTGGAATTATTAGCTGTGGAAACAGTTGAAAAACAAAGTGCTGCAAAATTTCAGTGTAAGATTCTAAACCACTCACCCATGTGGAATGTAGAAACACTTTCAAGTGTGCTGAGTATTACACTCTGGGGGGTGTGCAAGCCTCAAGCATCATTCAAGTTGTTTTTGATTGATGGTTATTTGTTCAGTGACATGTTGTTACTGTGTAACCTGGGTTGTCTCCAATCTCCTGGTGCTCTTCCTATCTCAACCTCCTCAGTGCTTGAATTACAGATATGTACCACTGTTTTCTCTCTGTTGCTATGAAGAAACACTGAACAAAACAGGCAGGGAAAGGCAGGCGTTATTCATCCTGCAGGTTACAGTCCATCATGGAAGGAAGCTAAGACAGGAACTCAAGACAAGAACCTGTAGCAGAAGACAGGGGAGGAATGCTGCTTACCGGATCACTCTGATTTGCTCAGCTACATTTCTTATACAGCCAGGCCAATCTTCCTCGGGATGACACTGCCAACAGTGGGATGGACTGTCCTACATCAATTAGCAATTAAGAAAACACATCACGGGGCTGGAGAGATGGCTTAGAGGTTAAGAACACTGGCTTCTCGTCCAGAGAACCCAGGTTCAAGTCCCAGCATCCATATGGCAGCTCACAATGGTCTGTATCTCCATTATAGGGGATCTGGCTCCATCACACAGACATACTTGTAGACAAAACACCAATGCACAAAAATAATAGTAAATAAATTATTAAAAATAAAATGACTCAGGTCAGTCTGATGTAGGCAATTCCTCAAATTTAGCTCCATTTTCCCAAGTGACTTCAGTTGGTAGCTGAAGCTGGTTATGATTGCCACCAGGCCTGTCCTAAGATCTTGAAAAAAATTAATGTACTGAACTTGGGATGGCCTCTCATGTTGGTTAATCATAATTTTCAATTTGACTGGATTTAGATTCAGTATGAAAACATACCTCTTGGTATGTCTGTGAGTTTTAACTGAAGAAAGAACACCATTCTGCGTGCTGGGATCTTGGACTGAATGGAAAGGAGAAAGTGAATGGAGTCTCCATATCCATCCCTCTGCTTTCTGACTGAGGATACAATGTGCCCACCTGCCTTGTGCTTCTGCCTCTATGTCTTCCTTGACTGTGCCCTCAAACTTTGAGCCAAAAGCAATCATTTTTTTCCTTGAGTTACTTTGGCAAGATATTCTATCAAAGCATGGAGAAAACTAACCAGAGTATTTCTGTTGAGAAAACATCATCCCATCTATATCCCTGAATTGCCCCTCTAAATGTGTAGCCCCATTCCTGGTCATTTGTTTCTCTACATGGTTTTCATCATAGCAGTTCTTATTGTCTAAAGTTATCTCACTTATTTCAGAGGAAGACTTACCCTTATTTTATATTACTTACTGATAAAATATATGTACTTACTGATAAAATATATGCAGTCAATTCATATACTCAAAATTTTGATAATTGAATGGATGAACATGAACAACTTTGTGAATACTCAAACTAATCTCATATCTAGCTACCTTATCAAAAAAAGTGTTCCAGAATTCCAAATTGATTTTGAATGAATTTTAGGCTGTGGAGGCATAATCAAATTTAGGGGCCCTGTTATCAATAGATTGATTACAAACCCTTCTCTCAATTTCTTTAAAGAGAATCTGTACAAAAGAACCTCTTCTAAAGAGTTTATTGCTGAGTTTATTGTGTCACCACAAAATTTCATTCTTTTCGTTTACAGGCGGCTTCCATCTTGTGTGTAGTCACATGACTTTTTTTGTGTCTCCTGAAGAAGTTTCCTTCTAATGGGAGCTCTTGTCATCATGTACGCTATACCCCTGTGATCACATCCAACTCTAACACACTATAATAGTCCTATATGATGTGAGGACCATTATCTTTTCAGTCCAAGCTTCAGCATATGGATTTAAGAGAAAAGAGGATACATTCAGTCTAGGCAGTCTGTGGCAGACACTTATTGCCTTAAAATACTGTGCCTTCTAAACATGCTGCACCGCTACGCTCCTAAAACACTTTGTTATACATTCTCTTATATGACTCACACTCATGATCTTGTGGAATAGTACTGAGATGCTGATTTTTCCAGTATTACAAATGAGGACACTGAGGCTCATGACATCCAGAGCCAGAGAAACAATTGTACTGTCCAGTTCTGGCCTTTAGTCTGGCCCATGAAGCTATTGAGAAGTAATTACTTTGGTTTATGTTTAATTTTTCCCAAGTACCATCGTGAATCATTAGAATTTCATTGTAAGTTTAGAAATACACCCCAAGTTCAAGTATATATATGAATTCAGATAGGAGCTCTTTCTAAAAACTATGCAGGTGGGTCCAAGTTTTTGACCTCAAAAAGCAAACCAATGTTGTTCTCTACAAAGTCATGCTAGAAAACCTTAAAATTGAGTTACAAATAAAAGAAAGAAAAAAAGGATGGAAAAAGGGAAAAAGTCATACAATTTCTCATGCTTTATGTAAGTTTACTATATTGTATTATGTCTGATCCATTCCTATCCTTGACCACATACAGTCCATCAGCTGTGGTAGGACACACCTGAGAGGAACTGAGCAGTATGTGCCCTGCATGTGACCTTTGGCAATGTCAGTCCGTGTTCTCCATGCTTATTTGGAACAGGAACTGAGGTTGTGAGGCAGCCTGAGAAATAATTGGTGTGGCTTCATGTGTGTACAAAAACTGACCAAGGATTGTTACTGTCTGTTGTTGTGGAATAATCTTTCTGTACACTGTGAAGATGTGCCTTTGCCAAGGCACCTTCTGATTGGTTTAATAAAGAGCTGAATGTCCAATAGCTAGGCAGGGAGAGATTAGGCAGGACTTACCTGCAGAGAGAGAAGAGGCGATGAATTCAGGCAAGAGAGATGCCAGAGGACATGGAGAGGAAATAAGAGGTACAAGATGGAAGAGAGGTAAAAAGCCACAAGACAAAAATGTAGATTAATATAAATGGGTTAATTTAAGTTATAAGAGCTACTGGGACAAGCCTAACCGCTAGGCTGAGCTTTCATAAGTAATAATATATCTCCGTGTCATTTTTTTTTGTGAGCTGATGGCCTCCCTAAAATTCGTCTACATTCTGCAGTCAAGAAACTGTAAGCTAGCCTCCTTATCACAGTCATAGTTTCAACCTTGTTTGTTTTTATTTTGCTTTTGAAACATATCTGTTGGCTAACTCTTACAACTGTGTTTTTACCTTCAACCAAAAGTGGAAAATGTAAGTGGAAGAAATAATGTTGATTATATTAATTTAATATTTTATTTATTCATTTTATTTTTGTGTATGTGTCTGTGTGAGCATATGCCATGTGTGTGCAGGTGCTTATGGAAACTAGGAGGGCTATTGGATAATACTTGCAGCAGGAGTTACAAATGGTTGTGAGTCACCCAACATACCTGTTGGGAACCAAACTTGGGTCCTCTGGAAAAGCAGGAATTAGTTTTAATTGCTGAGCTATCTCTTCATCTCATAAATATTTTATTTATTTATTTAGTTATTTTATGTTTGTGGGTATGTGGCTATGTGCACATGAATGCAGGGACCTGTAGAGGCCAGAAGAGGGCATCAGATTCCTGTAACCGGAGTTATAGTGATTGTGAGATGCTAGACTTGGATGCTAAGAACTGAACGTGGATCCTCAAAAGAGTAGTAAGTACTCTTAAAGACAGAGCATCTCAAGCCCAATAGTTAGATTTCTTTTTATTTTATGAGTATGAGTGTTTCACCTGTATGTATGTATGTGCACTATGTGGGTGACAGGTGCTCACAGAGGCCAGGAAATGGTATCAGACCCTCTGGAATTGAAGTTAAAGATGCTTGTGAGCCAACATGTAGGTCCTGGGAACTGCATCTTGGTCCTCTGCAAGAGCATCAGATGCTGCTATCTTCTGAACCATCTCTCCAAACCTGGTTAGATTTTAAAACTGATCTTTGCCCATTAGAAATATCTTCCTTCCGTCTTTGTCACAGCATCTTTCCTACAGTAATGGTTCTTGTTTTGCAAAGCACATCCTGGGCAAGGTGTTTCTAATGTGGTCAAATTGGAAAGAATGTGGGCCTACTGAAGGAGCAATAGTCAAGGGTACATTGGTGTTAGCAGCCAGGAAACAGAACATGAATATCTTAGGCTACAGAACAGTGATGTTCTATAAGAACTGGTGATGCCTGTCCTCAGAGGCTGAATGCCATCTAAAATCAAAACAGGGATAGAAGGGAGAGTCCAACTTTTAACAGAAGGAGACCCAGCCTAATATCAGTGACCATCTTTAAAGGATCCTTAAGAGTTTGGAATTCATTTTTCACAAGCTCCATATTGTACTCTAGGATTTTTAAAATTGCAAAGGCCCACATGTGGGTGTCTGTGAAAAACTCTTCGATATAAACTATGAGTATTTGCCCCAGGGGTATGGTGGTAGTAGTGTCTGTAAAACTGACATACTATCTCTTACCTCATCTTGCCTCGGTCCATCCCTGACTCAAGTTTGTTTCTGCTTGAGGCATGATAATTAAGCCAGAGCAGGGTGATTTTTTTCCCTCCACCAACATCTGCTTCATCTTCAACAAGTCCCACCACTGCCCTATTTCCTAATCACCTAAAAAGAAAACAGAACAAGGAGATAAAAAGGATGATTCAATTTTACCCTTTTATAATATCTTTAGCAGAGTGGATTTCAACTGCAATGATGCATAACTGTTAATGTGGATGGCATTAGAGAATGATATACTTGAACTCATTGGGCTATCTTCTGAGTAGTTTATGATTAGAGATCTATGCCTGCTTTGATTTAAGGTTCTGCCTGTTTCATTTCATCCACTTGACTTCTAAGATATATTCATAGTTGGAGGAAAGAGGTGTCACAGCCAGGAGATACTGTAAGTCATCCCATTTAGTCACTACAAAGTTGCTAACTTGGTTTTGAGCAGGGATATGCACTCTACATGTATGCTGTGTGTGTGGAGTTAGAAAGGGTCAGGAATCCCATCCTGAAATGCTTTTTCATAGTCCTGAGTTTGAGTATGGTATACTCTGGTGGTTTGAATAAGGATGCCCACTAGAAGATCGTACGTTTGGATAATTGGTTGCCAGTTGGTGGCACTGTTTGGGAAGGGTTAGGAGGTGTGGCCTTTTTGGAGAAGATGTGTCACTGAGGTGGAGTTTGAGGGTTTAAAAGCCCATGACATTCACAGTTACTTCTCTCTGCCTTGTGATTTTAGACCAGATGTAAGCTCTCAGCTACTGCTTCTGCATCTGTTTGTCTGCTGCCATGCTCCCTGCCATGATGGCCATAGACTCACCGTCTGCAACTGCAAGCCCCAGAACTCTTTCTTCTGTAAGTTGCCTTGGTTATATAGTCTCCTCACAGCAATAGAACAGTAACTAAGACCAAACCAATTTCGCTCTATCACCACTGTGTCTAAAAATACTTTGGAGGAGAAGAAACTCATTTCTTCATGCTGTATCCTCTTCTGATGTTTGCTTATTCTCTCACACATCATTCTTCTTTGATGAGCCTTTGGCATGGACCCACTTCTGCCCAAGAACCTTTCCTTGTAATCTCCATTGGATGGACATCTATTCTCTCTGTCTCTTGTGTGACTTCTGTCAGCTTTACTGAATTATTAGGTTGATTCTTGACTCTCACCTATAGATGACCAGCTTTCACCCAGGGCAGGTGGCAATGTCTTCTTCTCTGTGCTGTCTGGCAAGTGCTGTGATCAAGGTCACTGAGTTGAGTGGTCTCTCTTTCTCTACTGTGGTCTGAATACTTGTGTCCATCCCAGATTCTAAAATTGGGATTCTAATCCCTGATGGAATGGTATTAGATGATTGTACCACTATTCCAGGAAATCTCTTGAGAATCCATTAGTGCCCTTATAAAAGAAGCCCCGTAGAGCTAGCTTACCATCTCTACCATGTGGGGACTTAGCTAGAAGGAGGCTTTGTGAACCTTGAGATGGATATTTAGCAAATACAGATATTGCCAACATCATGTTCTTGGGTTTCTTAGCCTGCAGTATTGTGAGAAATAAATTCTGTTGTTTGTAAGTCACCAAGTCTACATACAGTATTTTGCTACAGAAACTTAAATGGACTGTTGTCAGAAATAAATGTGCCTTTCTGCAATCTTAAGACCTGAGTATCATATAAGAAGTGAGGGTGAGGAACCACTGGAAAGCCCAACTATGAGCAACACCTAGCAGAGTGGCTCATTTGGGTTGAGAGTAGTGGTCTGTCCAAAGGATCTTTACCTATGAATCTGGAGGGGGTGGCATGAAAACAAGTTCCCTGATTCTATCTCTTCTTTACATCATTTCAGAACTTTAAAACTGGAGCTCTGAGGATCTGGAATTAGAAGGTATAAAAGTATTGATTTCCAGTTTGTGTATCCCCAGCATACCTAGTAGACTTCCTGCAGTGATGGAAAGCTCTTTCCTGATCCACAGCCTGGGCCAGATACAGTGTCCATTTCTGAAGACACAGCAAGTTCTCAGGAAGTGTCACAGGATTGTTGAAAAGGTGGTGAGGGCTAAACTGAATATCGTTGTTCAGTTGGGACCAGTACACACTAGTCAAGGAGAACAGAAGAATATTTGTGCCATGAATAGGAGGCTTCAAAGCCAAGGATAAATTATTTGAGGTATTAGGTAAGTGTGGTGTGGAGGTGGGGAAGCTTCTAGAGTTTTGACTAGGTGATGATAAAGAAAGGCAAGAAAACCTGGGGCCTATGCAGGATCGCTTGGCTCGGCCTGGGAGGAGGGGACTGGACCTACCTGGACTGAGTCTACCAGGTTGATCTCAGTCTGCGGGGAAGGCTTTGCCCTGGAGGAGATGGGAATGGGGGGTGGGCTGGGGAGAAGGTGAGGGGGGCGGGAGGGGGGAGAACAAGGGAATCCGTGGCTGATATGTAGAACTGAATTGTATTGCAAAATAAAAAAAAAAAAAAGAGAGTTTTAGGACTTAGTCAAAGCAGATATTTTATCAGTCACAAAAAAGTAAAGGAAAATAAAAATCTTTCTGCTCAATATGTGTGTTTCTAAAGAGTTCCTAAGAGTATGAGGGAGAGAAATGTAATTGTTATTTAATTAAAAAAATACTTAAGTGGGTAAAGTGGAGTGTATGTGTGTGCATGCCTGTGTCTGCATGTGTGTGTGTGTATGTGTGTGTGTGTGTGTGTGTGTGTGTGCGTGTGTGACTGTGTCTGCAGGAATGGGGGCAGAGAGCTAAAAAGGGTAGTATATATGTGGGCATGCAAATGTCTGTATGTATGTGTGCTGGAATGGGGGCAGAGGGCTGAGAGAGGGACATCTCATCTTCATAGGTAGTCTCATCTTAACCCAACAGTTCCACCTGCTAGTGCTCCCCACCTCAATTTTCCATAATAGCCACTCTAACTCTCACAAGTCTTTAGACTTTCTCTTTTTCTTGGAAGTCCTTGTTAGTTTCCTTTAGAATGGGTGCTGTTAAGTTCTCTGTACCCCAGGCACAGCATTTTCATATCTGCATCACAGCATGAGGTGTCTTGCTTCATCACCAGCCTATGAATCTGTGGTGGCTATTAGCTTACATGGGTATGTGGGCATAGACTGTGCAGCATTGCTGTCACTGAGTATAGACTCCGCCCACATTGCAAAGTCACACATATAAGGCCTAGTTCTGCTACTATGTCAGAAGTTAGACAACTTTAGCCAAGTTATATAACCCATGTAACTCTCAATTTCCTGATGCAATAGTACCTGTCATACAAGGTGTTTAGTCATGCTTCTTAAACAAGACAATGTACATGCAGAGAGTTGGAACATATTCAGTGATGGGATGGTCACTCAATGACTATTACAAGTCATGACCAAGTATTCAATAAATATTCATTCAATACCCTGAATGAGTACCTTCATCAGAATGGCTTTTATTCAGCTGTGTTATTACTACAATTTAGTAGTTGCTCCCCGTGACAGCTAAGAAATAATGACGTTTATAAAGATTTCAAGCATTTAAATGTTCAAAATTCTCTGGTCCATAATAAGAACAAATAGCCAGTGACATACAGAAGCATAATTCACAAAATTTCCATGTGATCCAATTAAGACATCTAAGCTTTATTAGAACCTTTATCTTTAGTACATTATTCAATCTTGTCTTTCACTTCCCTGGAAGCATTCCATAGCTGCTGTGGATTGATCTCGGAAATTGCTTTTAGAAACTGGTCCCAAGTATACTGTATGCCCTCAGCCCTGATTCTGTCTCCCCAAGAAACATCCTTCTGATGGTCCAACACTAAGTTCGTCATCTGTTTCTGGCACCTGTGAGACTGCACAGTGACCTAGCCTATTTTGGAAGTGAACATGATCACTTTCAGTTTTGGAGAAATCAGCCCTTCTGTTTGCTGGAATGAGCTGGAACATCCAGGTTCTCCAGAGCTGCCTGGGGTTACTTGTCTCTGGTCCTCCGCCTACAACCAAAGTAGAGTGGGAGGTGGAGGATGTTCCCAGGTAAATTTATTCATGCCAAAATCTCAAGGGGCATTGACTGGGAGAAGTTAGAGAAACCAGACCCTGCACCAGGTTTTTATTTGTTTGTTTTTTCCCTCTCACTAACTCAAATTCAGGACTCCCCCCCCCACACCCCCCACATTATTTAAAAAATTAAACAAGTAAAGCAGTCTTCCAGGTGTCTTTCTCTGCGTCAGCAGCGACGAGGTGAGTGCAGTGCACACAGCATATCTATAATTCAGCTCAGGAATATTTCCCTTAATAATTAATTGGGAATCACAAAAGAAGGAAGCCCAATAGGGCCCATGAACAAAGCTGCCTGCAAGTATGGCAACCCAGGTGCCAACTGAGCAACCCAGGTCGGATCTGCTCCAGCAGTTGGAGCTGGGTACCATAGTGCTTGCTGGATCCATCAGGGTTGCTGAGGAGGATGTCTGAGACCTGAACCTGACCTTACTCTCTCCCCTCTGTCCCCTCCCCCCTCTCTCTGAGCTAACCTTTCTTTTCTGGGGATTATTCAAAATTGCACACCCACATCTATGTCCCAGAGACATTTCACAAACTAACCACCCAGGAAACCATCTAAAGTTCATTTGGGGTGTGGTTGCCTTTTTTGGGACACACTTCCCTGCCCGAGGGGCTTGGTAATGTGGAATACTTTTTTTAAAAAGTAGGTGGATGGCAGTAAAGATAGGGACACGAATATAAAGTCTCCCCAACGCCCCCACATGGAGCCTCTGGTTAAGACTCAGGTATTTTTGCAGCAGCAATTTCACAGAGGTGACGGTCACCTCAGCCTTCCAAAGTCTCCAGCCTAGGCCATTTTGCAGTTTGCCCAAAACCCTCCAACCACCCTCCTGTTGCGGCTTATGCTTCTGGTGCAAAGTAACCTTCACCCAGGTTGGGAGGCCCAACCCAGGAGCTGAGGCTGCAGGCTCTGGTGTTCTAGGAAGACTGAAACTATGGCTGGGGTGCACTCACAGGGGGAAACAGAGGTTCCTGGACCTGCAGTCTGGCCAGAGATGCACCTGAGCCCTACTCCTGCACATTCTGGAAGAAAACAGAGGACCAGTGCCAGGGGAGATGAAGAAAGATCAGGGCAGGGAGGGAAACCGCCCCAAGCTATCCACCCCATTTTCTGGACTGCATTTCCCATCAAAGTCCCTCTCCCAATCTCTCTAGTGGCACCTGTACTGTGGCGTGGACTTCTATTCCAGCTCCTGCGGGACACATCTGTCTCCAGGATTTGCTCCTCGCTTGGGGGTGATAGTCAAGTGCTCCCGGGACCGTTTCCAGAAGCTAAGCATTCGTGGGGGCTGGGCCGACGGGTGGGGTCGCAGCGTCGTGACTGAGCCCGCCCAGCCACGCGGGGAGGCGCCCCGGGTGACAGCCCCAAAGGCCACACCCTCGGCCCGGCCTGGCCCCGCCCCCGCCCGTGCGCGCTGGCAGCTAGGGGAGGCGTGTGCTGCTCCCGCAGCCAGCTAGAGAGCGAGACTGGGATGAATCCTGGAGAAGGAATCCAGGCTTAACAAGTGATCGCTGCTGTCTAGGATTTTGAGTCTTTTTCGGGGGAACCTTGACTTCCGTTCCCAGCCCAGGTCTGCTGTGCCGAACTCCAGAGGAACCAAGAATCTCCGGGGTCTACCTTGGGGCGTCCCTAATCCCCACCTCTGGGCTCCAGTAAGGAGGACTCTGTGACACCCCCCACCCCCTACCCCGGCCAAGGGGACAGAACTTGTTCCGTGGATATTTGGGAGCCTCCACCTGCCAAATCCGAGTGATTTCTTGTACTGCGCCCCCACCCCCCACGATTCTGCCCCTCCTCCAGCTGTTGCAGCTTGAGGGGGAAAACAAATCACCGGGGGATTTTTCTCTATTTTTATTTTTCTCACTTGCTGGGAACGGTAAGTATGATACCTTTCTTATCTTTCCCCCACCCTACTCTTTTGGCTGTTGAGAAACTGTGGACATTTGAGGAATAAATAATATCGAGAATGTGACAGAAGGACATGAATGGAAGGCGGTTAAAAATAAACCAGGAGGTGGGAGAAGGGAGGTGCAGAGGCAACGCGGCGCTCTGGGGGCAACCCAGGGGATGGGGCGAGTGCGCCCCGCTTAATGTGCCTGAGCGGGAACCCAGGTCTGGAGGCCAGGGCGCAATTAAAGATGTCGTTCCCCAGTGAGGTGGGGTTTAGATTCAGCATCGTTTTCGTTTTGCCTGATCCCAGCCTCACCGTTCCTCTCCTTTGCGAACAGCTGATGAGCGGGTCTGTATTGCTGCCTCTCCCAACATTAGGATGGCATGCATTTTCAGAGTGTTTGAGCAGTCCACGGGGACTGGATAAATGGTGTGCAATGAAGTACGTGTTTCTTACGGTGTTGACTTGTCTGATTGTATCACCTTTTTAATTGTTAATTTTGTCCCCTTTCTTTCTGCTCTTCTCTCAGATTTGGTTCAGGTACCACCCTACCACAGTTGCAGAAATTAGCATCTTGAGAGGAAAACAGCTTTGCTGTTGTTGGATAAGAGAAGAGGGATGCTTGGCTGGTGTTTGGGAGTATAGAGATAGGAATAGGTACCTTGCAAAATCCTATTAGTTTAATGGTGTTAAGAAAGGAGGAGGAAAACCCCTGCAAAGGTCTCTTGCACAAAGTATGCTTGATTCTCCTAAGAGGAATACCTGGAGAAAGAGAGATTTTAAACCAATTGGGTTTGTTGGAAAAATGGTTTGATGGGCTTATCTTTTTTCTCTTTCTTTCTTTCTTTCTTTCTTTCTTTCTTTCTTTCTTTCTTTCTTTCTTCCCTCCCCTTTCCCCATCCCTCCCTCCTTCTCTCCCTCCCTCTCTTCTCCCTTTCCTTCTTTCTGCCTCTCTAGGATAGTGAGGTAACTAGGAGCCAATTAAAAGGAACACAGTTTGCTTTTTGAATGTGGAAGAGTGACTTAGAAAAACAGTAATTAACAAGCCTAAATAAATATATGAATAAGGAAGCATTTGCTGTAGGGCAGAAAGACGGTGATTCTAGAGCTAGTAGAGTTAATAGTGAGCTAGAAGATCCTCTAATCCACGACCTTTGGGGGAGTTGCTTGGGTGGTAGGGGGAGCTGTACATTTGTAAATATATGGGCATGTCAGTTACTTAGGACTTACTTAAGTGATATATATGCAAACTGTGGATGTTGAGAAGTTGAACAAATTCTCAGGCTATTTGGACTGTGCCAATCTTAAGGATGTTGTCTGACATGCCAAAGTGAACATACGTAGCCATAGGACAGTTTTATAAGTAAAGTCTTGGAGACCTCTCCATGGTAAACATTTCTGAATGTAAGCTGATGTGATGAGTCAGACAGAGGAGGAGATGTCACCAGGGATAACTTCTGAGGTGTATTCCTGGATTGTTATTATTATATTTTTGTCTAATCAAGTGTGTGTGTGTGTGTGTGTGATATCTTCTGTTTGCCATTTTCCTGCTTTTCATTTAAGTTATGGGACTGACACCAACAGCAAAGAGCAGCAGGTGCTCAAGGGTAGGATCCTGTTAATGGCTTCACAAAGCCATTGCTCTCATGTTGCCCAAGTGTTTCCAATAATAGAAGCTAGAGGATGCCCTGAATTCTACCTGTTATCATCCTTCCCAATTCTTTGGGTCACTTTCTGTATTCTTAGAAGTCTTCTTGGAAGAAGCAGGAGGAGACTGGAGTTAGGGGCAGAAGGTTTCTGAACTTCTGGCTGGGGAGCTGAATTCAATGGACTTAGGAGAGCAAAGTAAGAAAAGAGGGCCAGGAGGTGATGGCAGGGCAGATTGGGGTCTGCCAAAAATTGTGGGGTGAACTGGAGAATGAGAGAGCAGGATAAGATTAAAAGGGGGTAGAGTGTGTACTCCAAGGGCAACATCCACACATTCCAGAAGAGTAGAGCAGGTGAACACGGAGGTTTCAAGGAGAGGGGATGGTTACTAAGAGATGTGGGAACTGGGATTTGCTTCGAGGCTGTGGGTGGCAGGGAGTGTTCAGGAAGCTGGAGTAGAGAAAAAAACAACAGGGGCATGTTTCATGGGATCAGAGAATGCCAGATTCAGATTCTTACTGGTGAGTGTCGTAGTACCCTGGATGGTGCTCAAGTTCCGTCCTTCCCCACTTTAGACAGTGGCAAAGACTGTGAATTTTGGGAGTGGGTGGGTAGGTGACAACATAGTTTAATGTTGTGTTATCCATAACTGTCATATTCATTGCCATTCATTATGTGCAAGATAGTGTGCCATCTGATAGCATCCATGATCTCAGTTGGTCCTTACAAAGGTGTGTGTGTGGGGGGGGAGGGGATGGACTGTGTTGTTTACACTTTATAGATGAGGTAATTGATGTTCATTCAAGTAGTTTCAGTTTAAACTAAAGAAAACTGTTTTTTTTTCACTTCTTTAATTCTGAGTAAAGTCATAAATGGAAGAGTTCTTAATTCAGCAACATTTTATGAGTGAAAATTTTAAAGAGAATTCCTTGAGATAAATGAATCATGAAAACAGCCACAGAATTGTTATTGTGGAGTGAAGAGAATGCTAGTGAGATTAAAACCTGGCATTGTTGAAGGGGCAGAGGAAAACAAGACCCATGTGGGTTGAGAACGGACAGAAGCAAAATAGATGAGTTGCCACACACAGACACACACAGACACACACACACACACACACACACACAGACATACATACAGACACACACAGACAGACAGACACACACACACACACACACACACACACACACACACACACACACTCTGAACCGAGCTGAACTAATAACCAAAGAAGAAAGCAAGGTGGATGTTGAGTGGGAGAGATTTTAGAGCATCCTGCCCTGTGTTCTTGAAAAGTTATGGTCTCCTGGTGTGTGTCTCGTGATTTGCTTGAGGACAAGAGAAGAAGTGTATGTGGATTAAAGGGCTGTTTGCTCTCTATGGTTTGATTCTTTTTATTTTTCTCCTGTGCTTGTTTCCCATCCCTCCTCAGGTGAAGTGATTCTCTGAATGAGTCTAGCCAAAGGATGTTCTTCATTTCCTGATTTCTATGGAGACCTCAGAGTTGGGTTTGCCTCTGCTGGAACCTCATCTTCCACCCTCTCTGCCTTCCATGGTCTTTGCCTCTTTCTACAACTTGACATTATCTGTGGGTCCATGAAGCCTTTAATGATCTTAGAAATCATCCTCATAGACTGAGCAGCAATGGTTGGACATATTTTAAGCCACATCTTAACATGGGTCAAGCCATCACTAGAAGGCAAGTGCTAAGACTAAAGACATATTTACATTTTATTTAAATTGGATGGACTGGGCTTTGGACAATTTCCATGCAGAAAAATATATTTCATTTTCTAGGCACAACTTCTGGCTGTCAGATTCTTGCTGCCTTTGAGTCTTGTAGCGTCATCACCAACCTCATCCCAGACATACTTCCAGATTTGAACATCTACCCCAAAACAAGTAGGTGTTTGGGAGACCGCAACATTTCATGACTTATGTTTGAGGAGCACTAGGCTGTTGTCTAGACTAGCCAAGCTCTGGAAAGCAACGCTGAATCTCTGAGAAGAGGGAGCATGGGGTGTGCTGATTTAAAAACAGAAAATGCAAAGTTGGACTGAAAATATCCTAAGTCTTCCAGGCAATCTGCTTAAGGCTTCCAAACTTACCTTAATTTGGTAAGAAAATAAGCTGACCTATTTTTCTTTCTTCTTCTCTTACAACTGGAACCAGCCATTTCCCCGAACCACCACCATGGAGGTTGCAATGGTGAGTGCAGAGAGTTCAGGGTGCAACAGTCATATGCCTTATGGTTATGCAGCCCAGGCCCGGGCCCGAGAGCGCGAGAGACTTGCTCACTCCAGGGCGGCGGCAGCTGCTGCTGTGGCAGCTGCCACGGCTGCTGTTGAAGGCACTGGGGGTTCTGGTGGAGGCCCCCATCATCACCACCAGACGCGAGGGGCCTACTCCTCCCATGATCCTCAAGGTAGCCGAGGGAGTCGGAGGCGGCGGCGGCGTCAGCGAACTGAAAAGAAGAAACTCCACCACCGGCAGAGCAGTTTTCCTCATTGCTCGGACTTGATGCCCAGTGGCTCTGAAGAGAAGATCTTGAGGGAGCTGAGTGAGGAAGAGGAAGATGAGGAGGAGGAAGAGGAGGAGGAAGAGGAGGGAAGGTTTTACTATAGTGAAGATGACCATGGGGATGGGTGTTCGTACACAGACCTGCTGCCACAGGATGACGGGGGTGGTGGTGGCTACAGTTCAGTCCGCTACAGTGATTGCTGTGAACGTGTGGTGATAAATGTGTCCGGCCTACGCTTTGAAACCCAAATGAAAACTTTGGCCCAGTTTCCAGAAACTCTGTTGGGAGACCCTGAGAAGAGGACTCAGTACTTCGACCCTTTGCGCAATGAGTATTTTTTTGATAGGAACCGACCCAGCTTTGACGCCATTTTATATTATTACCAGTCAGGAGGGCGCCTGAAGAGGCCAGTCAATGTCCCCTTTGATATCTTCACTGAGGAGGTGAAGTTCTATCAGTTGGGAGAGGAAGCCCTGCTCAAGTTCCGCGAGGATGAGGGCTTTGTGAGAGAAGAGGAGGACAGGGCTCTGCCAGAGAATGAATTTAAAAAACAGATTTGGCTTCTCTTTGAATATCCAGAGAGTTCTAGCCCTGCCAGGGGTATAGCCATTGTATCTGTCCTGGTCATCTTAATCTCTATTGTCATATTTTGCCTGGAAACCTTGCCCGAGTTCAGAGATGATAGAGATCTCATCATGGCCCTGAGTGCAGGTGGGCACAGCAGATTGTTGAATGACACATCGGCATCCCACCTGGAGAACTCAGGGCACACAATATTCAATGACCCTTTCTTCATCGTGGAGACAGTGTGTATTGTGTGGTTTTCCTTTGAGTTTGTGGTTCGATGCTTTGCTTGCCCCAGCCAAGCTCTCTTCTTCAAAAACATCATGAACATCATTGATATTGTCTCCATTTTGCCTTACTTCATCACTCTGGGCACTGATCTGGCCCAGCAGCAAGGAGGTGGCAATGGCCAGCAGCAGCAGGCCATGTCCTTTGCCATCCTCAGGATCATTCGTCTGGTCCGAGTATTCCGGATCTTCAAACTCTCCAGACACTCCAAAGGCCTGCAGATCCTGGGCCACACCCTCAGAGCCAGCATGCGGGAACTGGGCCTCCTTATCTTTTTCCTCTTCATCGGGGTCATTCTCTTTTCCAGTGCTGTATATTTTGCAGAGGCAGATGAACCCACTACCCACTTCCAAAGCATCCCGGATGCGTTTTGGTGGGCTGTGGTAACCATGACAACTGTGGGCTATGGGGACATGAAGCCCATCACAGTGGGAGGAAAGATTGTGGGGTCCCTGTGTGCCATTGCAGGTGTCTTAACCATTGCTTTGCCTGTGCCTGTGATTGTGTCTAACTTTAACTATTTCTACCACAGAGAGACTGAAAATGAGGAGCAGACCCAGCTGACACAAAATGCAGTTAGTTGTCCATACCTCCCTTCTAATTTGCTCAAGAAATTTCGGAGCTCCACTTCTTCATCCCTGGGGGACAAGTCAGAGTATCTAGAGATGGAAGAAGGGGTTAAGGAATCTCTATGTGGAAAGGAAGACAAGTGTCAGGGAAAGGGGGATGATAGTGAGACCGATAAAAACAATTGTTCTAATGCAAAGGCTGTGGAGACCGATGTGTGAATCGCTTTCTTCACCTGCCACTGCCCCCCCATCTCCAAATATATTCATGCATAGAGAGTGCAGTTATGAAAATGAAATATGCAAATGATTGCAATGCATACAGTAGTACACTGTTTAATGGTAATACATGGCATAATTGTGACTAAATTTGTATTGCATATCAAATAAATGATACATCTTGGAGAAGAGGGAGGCTTAAATAGAGCAGATCTATCTTTATATTTTTTAATAGAATGCAAGAATTTTGCACATAATGGGAAAAATGTTAATAGTAAAGATGGTCCTGAGGAGAGCGAGTGTGTGTGTATGTGTGAGCGTGTGTGCACATGGGTACGTAAGTAAATTGTCAACATTGTTGGGAATTGTGCTGTGACGGGAAAAGTTGGCATTCTGAAGTATTTACTATGTAAGAACTAATGAATTTGAGCAGTCTTTTATCAGTGTTTTAATAATATCTCCTATGTCTTTGGATTCCGTAGTTGTTTTTTTAGAAATTGTAAGAATTACTGTGTAGAAAAAAGAGAAAGTAAATTATTTAATAGAATATAGGTCACAATTTAATCTTGGATTTAATTAAAGTTTATTTTTAACTGGAAATTAACTTTTGAAAAGGCTGCAGGGGCCTTTAGAAATTGATTATATTTTATTATTAATTTTGGGGAGGTATAATAGCAAATGCCTAACATTCTGGAGGAAATGTACCAAGTTTTGTTCACAGGTCATGAGACTGGAATTTTTTTCTTTTGCACTACTTTTTATGCTGAAGACAGAGAGAGACTTCATACTGTGAATGTTTACTAAAATACTGATCAGTTCAATGACAATCATTGGAAGAATGCTTTCTTAGTCTTATTTTATCATTTTTTTCCTTTCGTGAGACTAATGACTACACAGATAACAGCACATGATTCCTGTTTTAAAATCTGAACAACTGATCTACAAAGGGACTATGAAGTAAATTTCAGCAGCTGAATCTTTTGAAATTGGTTTGTTACAATGATGCTTCAGAAACCGTACTATTTTAAATACTCTTATGCCTTTTAAGTCCAGAATAATTTAACCAAAGTTATTGCATGCACAGAAAGAATTCTTGAAGAAATAAGGCACCCAGCAGCTACAGCAATTATGGCTTAAGGTCTTTTTTATTAAATATGCACCAAAATGCTAGACTTTAGTCCATTTTGTGTATGTGTGTATGTGTGCAGCTACAAAAACAAACAAACACAAACAAAACCACAAAATTTGGGGATTCACCTCAAATGCTAAAGCACTCTGCTAAAACTGAGCTAGAGAGGAGTGGTTTTAGAACATTTGGTTTCCTTATCGACATTGTAATCAGTATCATGTTTGCCACAGGGGGTTTCCGAGGACTGCACTTCCATTTAACTGACAACAGGTATTCTTGAATTTGAGGGAGCACGAAGTGATGAGCCTTGCACCACTGTGTCACCATGAAATACAGCTCAGATCACTCAGTAAAACACAGACGAGGCCTTACTCTCATATATATATATATGAAAACATTTATATATATATAAAACTCCAAACAAAACCAAACAAAATAAAATCTTCTTAAAAAATGGTTGTCCTGAGCATTGTGGGATAACACTGTGTCTGCCATTTCAGCCTGTAACAAACTTGACAAATGTGAACAAACCCCAATAAACCAAAAATAAACAACAAAAGAAACACCCCCACACCACCCTTATAATTGGTTTTCTCAAATACTTTTGGCCCCCAAAATCCCTGGATACATTCTCCCTCTCCTTTAATGGTGTTTGAAGTGAAAAGAGTTCTAGTCAATGCCTCTCTTCCTGTCTTTTCTCTACACTCATGGGGAAACATTTTGCTAGAACTCTGTCTGGAGAAGGAAAGGCAGCAAGCGGTGGAGATGATTGAATGACACGGTGGCACCTTGTGATCAGGATTCCAGAGACGGCATTCTAATACATTGTACAGAAGTTCTAACACAATGATGTTCTAATACATTGCACTGGAGCAAAATGTAATGAGCCTTTGACAGGCATGGTCATAATCCCTTGGCAAAAGTCACTTAAACATGTCTATACCTTATTTTTTTCTTTTTTGTAATGAGTAGAAAAGCATATTAAGTCCCAGGATTTAGGAAAGCAAAGGAAAGCTTGAAAGCTCTGAAATGTTGAGTTTAATGCAAGTAATTGATATGATTTCTAAATTATTCAACAGTTCTCTAGCATGGGGCATTCATTGAGTATTTTGTAGAAGTAACAGTAATGCTTTGTCTGTGATAAGGCGGGAAATGTTCGGAATTTCTTTGTTTCTTTGGCATTTCCTTTCTAAATCAGAAAAGTTATATTAAGTTTATTTGATGATATGGATTAATTTGAAAATTATGAGACTTCATAAGCTACAGATAATTAAGAATCCTGGGGCTTCCTTTATCTCACAGAGGTTTTTTCTTTTCTTTTCTTTTTTCTTTCTTTCTTTTTTTTTTTTTTTTACGGAAACTGATGGAACTGTCAGTCATGTGCTTTCAAGCCAAATATTAGATCGTCATTCAAAGTGTTTTCCTCCATGCAAGATGAATTTATCTTAGGGTGCGTGGATTAATTCTACCTTGAGAGGAAAGCTTTAGGCCCCTTTGCCTTGAGGGTGGGCATTTGTGCGAGTGGCACTTCTTCATGTGGAAGTCGGCTGTTCAGTTCACCTGTGAACTGACAATTCCCAGGTTCAAGCTATGCAAAGTGCTTTAGGACCTTTGTGAAGATTTTCTACCAACGAATAATGCTGCTGTGTAAACTGATTTAGGAAACTGTATTTTCTTAGATGCCACCATACAGGTTTGAAATATGTACAGGTTTACCATACAGGGAAAGAAAAATAGAAGCAATCCCATTCAAGATCATTATGCTTAGGATCAGAAGCCCTTTCCAGATGACAACCAGATCACACCATCTGAATGTCATCTTAATCAGGATCCTTTCACAGGTCGATGCACTGTTACTTCTTGCAAATTCTTAAAAAGGAAGCAGTGATACCTAATGGTTATGAGAAAGAAAGGAAGAGCAGATATTCTTTTCATTTCTCTAAAAGGGAGATGGTGCCAGAGGAGTGATGGTTGGTCCAGGGAAATCACAAGAGCTGTGCATAGACTGTGTCATTTGATTCTTAAGCTTTATTATTTCTTTACTTCTTTTTAAAAATACAAATTGGAATGTTGGGGTACATTTTTATTTTATCCCTTCAGTACCCAAATTCTACTATGAAGTTGATAAGACTATTTTGATTTAACTAAATACCCCATTGAGATGATAACACCATCTGCAGAGGTTGTGGTTTTTTTTAAGCAACAACATCATAATATTTGTAATCATTGTTAAATTAATTGAAAAATCAAGAATTTGATAATTTTAAAATATAAACCAAACTGAGTGAATAGGGTGTATTTTAAAGCTCTTTATTCTACAAACTTATAAAGGGAAGGTATTCAATTAGTGAAAAATACCTCCTCTGTCTCCAGTTGAATACATACAAGTGAAGGTTGGTAAGTAAATATTTTTATTGTTTTTCTTTATTGAAGAGCAGTGTTGTCATAGTGTTCTGACCTGTGCTGGGAACTCATTTTATGCTTAGACATGTGTAGTACTTTACAAGCATTTTTGCATTTCTTGTTGAGTTTATTTCACATAGAACCATTGAAGCTTTGAAAAACAAAACAAAAAGCCCGTTTCATTAAACATGCATATGTTTAAATAAAACCCAAACTATGAATAGATATAACCAAGGAAAATATACAGGGCTAACATATGTATTGTCCTAGTTCATAAAAAGTGATTATTAATCATGGGAAGTAATTTTCGTCTGATTTAAATAATAACAGCAGAACTCTGCTTTTCAACAGAATCAGAAATGGTGTTGTCCATTGCTAATTTTCAGGGCACTGGTGTGTCTGTCATATTAATGTCATTACCAAGTCAAGTGGAAATATATGTAGATTTTGTTTACATTTTAAAAAGTGTTCCTGTGGTGACATGCTCATGTGCGCCATGCAGAGTGTAATGGATATCTTGTGTCTTTTTTTTTTTATTGATACAGTTTAGAATGGTTATGGGCTGTCATTCAGTGACAAAAGGGCCTGTTCCAGGAAATCTTCTTGACCCAAAAGTCAATCTGAATTCTGCAAGGGACATTTGATATGGACAAAAGGTACCGCTTGGTTTTCCTGCTGACAAGAAACTTGATTTTAAGTATATAATTTTCCAGATCAATGTAGCTTCCCTAGATTAGACCAAAATCTTGCTTTTTAATACTGGGATCTGAATTCCTATTTGAATGAAGGCTGATGAAATATTTTTTGTTCAAGATTGAAGAAACCAAAGCTATTTTTTTTTCAGTAAATGGGAATATGTACTTCTAAAAAGTAAATTAAGATTAGGACTGTGATAGAAATTTTATTTCTGGCTTCGTTGTCTGTTTCCATAGCAGTCCTGATTTCTCACAGTATCTTCTTCATAAAAGTATGCTAATATGTATCAGGCCATCTGGTCCAATTTGAGGTTCAGAAAATCTGATCATTTTGGAGGAGAGGGAGAAAGATTAAACCCCAGGCATGACTTGGTACCTTTGAAGAGCATAGCACATGTTTATCAGCTGAGGTTCTCAGAGAGAGCCAGGCATTTCCCATTCAGATTTCAGGATCAGAGGGGATTTATCAGGCCAATTCTGTGTTCCTTATGAAACCTTATCATCCTGGAAATCATACTCTCCAATTCATGAGCCACAGCGGGGCTGACCTAAGCTTTAGTTTGTATCTATTTGCTGTTACTGGTGTCTTGAAATGTAAATTTGTATGAAGGTCACCAGCATCTAGATGACTTTGAGATTTGATCCAGAAATAGTTATTTAACTCTTGCTTTCTGACCTAGGAGTGATCTATTTTATAGATTATTCATAGTTGGTTTCTCATCCAGGACTGTCTTTACTCAGGCTCGGAATTCCATTTTCCATTGATACATAGACGGTTTGGAAATACAAAGCCATAAAAGGGTACATCAATAGAGTATGCAGATATGAACATAGTGTCACATGCCTTTAATCCCGGCACTTGAGGAGCTGAGCCAGGGAGGTCACCAGTTCAGGACAAGCCTGGGTTACATAAGTGGTTTCAGGGCTACATATCAAAACCTTGACTCAAAAAACACCGTGTAAAGAAAAAAATCAGAATTCAGAAAATAAGCAAGACCTAACTGTGCAGCTAAGTCTGATGAGCCAATGCAGGAGATAAATATGAAACACACAGGGCAGTTTTGTCTGGTTCCTGTGGTTTTCAGAGATAATGAAGAGGTGATTGTTGCAGATGCTGTAAACCAGAAAGTAGCTATGGATCAAATATGCAGGTTAATATTTTCTGTGAAATGTCAGATGACATGTTAGCCCATCTTAACAGTATTCTTAACAGTCATCTAGGAAAACCCAGTAAATATAGAGGATGGTCTCTCTTCTTTTAGACATTAATATCATGCAGAAATGTGCTTCATTCTTTTCACTTTTCCATGTATCAGGAGAGCAAGGATGTTTTTGTCCACAGCTTCTTTAATTACTGGTTAGTGGAGGTCCATCACTTCAAAAAGCAGTTATATAAACAGAGTCTGAGTATCAACTAAAGCTGGACCAACTAATTTCGTTTGTTTCAGAAGAATCACATTTACATATCATACATATCATAATGCACATGTTATGTGTATTATGCATTTCTTATTCTTTCTTTGTTAGGACAAAATGTGTATAAGCAAATGAGTAATCTGAGATACTGCAAAAAGATAGCCTGAAGTGAAAAGGTGAAGTTTTCCATTAGTAAAATATATGCGTTGTGGAGAAATGGTGATATTTGAGGATTGTAATTTTTTTTTTAAACTTTAGGTTAGATTTTGTATCTTAGACCTACAATGGCATTAGAGCTAACCTCTGAGGAGTCCCATGGGATACAGGGACAAGGAGTGTCCATCTCAGGAAGAAAGCTTGATTTTTCCTTCATGGGACATTGCAAAATGTTTATTTTTAGACACATTATTTTCATTCTATAAAAGATGCACATGGAAAGGAACCTAGTAGTCTTTAGAAATTAGACTTACCTAAAGCTATTATCTTTCTGTGTTTTTCTTGTAAATTTTGCTGGATATGTCTCCTCAATTGTCCAATTTAACTATAATATTAAAAGTTTTATGTTATTAATATCTCTTAGTCTCTGAAGGCACTCACATAAAATAGTTGGAGAATACAGGCTTTTGTATAAGACCAGATGATAATTATCTGAATCCATACCCAGTCATGATAAGGACCATCTTAGCTAGCTTGGAAGATGCATGCTGTTCTATTTATAGACTGAATAAGCTTGTACTTGAATGGATTGGTGATTTCCCCAAAGAACACTCATGGCGTTGATAGCACCTGAGTGAGTCTTTCTTTTCCTTCTCAATGGTAGGGATCATGATCCAAAAGAGGTTTTCAGTTGCTACCAGGGAGAGTAGGAAATAATTAATGAGTCTCTTTGGACTGATGTCTGTGAAGAGGTTATAGACTCCCTAGGGAAAGCCTTTGGTTTAAGATTTATTTACTTACTTGCCATTTCTGGTTGAAACAAAATTTTAATAGGTCATTATCTATTTTTAAAAATATTTTTATGAATTCTTGAGAATTTCATACATTTTGTTCATATTTGCTCCCCTACCTTCTCTTCTTCCATATCTATCTCCCATTCCATACCTACTCAATTTTGTGCTTGCATTCAAAACAACAAAGCCAATGAGTGCTGCCTTTGTATTCTTGGGTGTGTGTCATTCACTGGAATGTGTTTGACCTGCTAGGAGCACCCTTAAATAAACTAGCTGTCCTTCTCCCAGAATTTTTAAATTTCAGGTTGATTGTCTTAATAATAGAATGAGATTTAAGAAAAGAGTAGTTAGAGATCCTAAGTTTCATATTATTTTATTAACTTCAGGCATATTTCTAGCTAACCATCTTAAGAAATTAATATATTTGGAGGTTGCAATATATAGTCAGAACTATTTGTTTGGAGAGAGATGTAGCCTGGAAATAGTGACTTATTTAATTCATTCTTCCTGAGAATATAATGCAATCCCTTTGCATTTCTGTACTCCTTCCTTGACTTTCAATATTATATTTAAATCGATAGATTTCATATAACCATTTTGGCTTTCTAACATAGATAGGCACTTGTGCATTGATTGGATGGTGGCAGGTGTATTTGATGCCTTCTTTTGCAACATTTGTTTTTGGTCTGTTTTCAAACTGACTTCAGTAATTATAAAATACAACACAAGATGTGTCTGCCTGCTCACTGTATCATAGTAAACAGATACCGTTGGAATATTAGGGTAACTTTTCTGAGTATCTATAAGTGACCTCAGAGTTCTTGACCAATTTCTTCCAGAATAGAATCAGGATCTAGGACCAGAGCCAACTGAGAGACAGGCGGAGTAGGAGGCAGGTGGTCAAGAAGCAAGGAGTGATGCCTAAATGAAGTCATCAATTTGTTGGCATAATTAGCTAGATCAGTCTAAAAACAGCTGCATTTTATAATGCTAATTATATATTGTTGCTAACCCAAGGTATCCAGAAGAGTGCATGCATCTCCTAGAGTAGGCATATGGAAGTGCATGTCCCACTGTCACAATTCTCTGCTTTCTGTCTCCTAGAACACTTACATGTGAAAGCTACACCCGCTGCTGCAAAATTAGGCTAAAACTCACTTTTCCCTTCTGCAAATGGTATTCTCACATCTTTAAAAGACTGACACTTGGGCACTGGTCATATATTGAAACTGAGCTAGGTAACCAACAGAAGCTCTGGGAATGAACATCACTAACGTAGAGCTATGTGTTGATGTTTATGTTGGTTATTGCTTGTGTGTAATGCTTAGAGGAATGGAGAAATCATAAAAGTTGTGCAACCTAATTAGAACTCTGCTGTCATATGCTCCTTGCTGATTTAGCCGTTGCAGTGACTGCTTTTCATCCACGCAGAGAAGAGGTGTCATTTCACTATCAGAATCCACATATTTCACAGGCTTTCAGGCAGTGTGAGAAAGAAAGGGTTAGACTAGATAGATAAGCATGAAGCAACATACAGTATCTCAAGGTGTGAGTCATCTTGTGATGCCAGCCTATTTTTATTCTCTCAAGAGATCGAGAGGAATCTTTAGATGGGAGCAGTTCTCTTCAGGAACTGCCATTTCCTCCTTGTACATCCATGGTGTCACTCTCAGAGATTAGTCTCATGTCACAGGAGGTAAATCCTACCTTCACTGCTAAAACATGCTGGAAATCACATGCTGGAAGC
The DNA here is from genome assembly GCF_007827085.1 of Peromyscus californicus insignis. Taxonomy (NCBI): domain Eukaryota; kingdom Metazoa; phylum Chordata; class Mammalia; order Rodentia; family Cricetidae; genus Peromyscus; species Peromyscus californicus. The sequence continues at coordinate 82,417,405 of NW_026294595.1, forward strand.
CTCCTGCCCCCCTTTTTTTCAGTTTTATAAAGGCTTAGTTACATTATAACCTTTGCAAGAGATTAAAAAAAGCCATCTGACTTGAAAATATTTTGTTTCTTCCCTGAAGGGCTTTGGTGATGAGTAATGGTGTAAGATTATAATGTATGTTTAAACTAAAGAAAAAGTAAAGTATACAGAGATATCATTTTTGTTTGCTTTTTGATCGTTCACCTGATTACTAAGCATATTTTAAGGTTGAAGAGACAGACAGAGAAAATGCTTGGCTCGCCCACCTTCCCAAGACCCCACTCTTGTCACACATCATTACTTCCACCTGAGCCTGCAATATGAAGGACATTGCCATTCTCTGTTCACACAGTTCTTAGCAGGAGCTATTTGTGTGTGATTTAAGTAGATGTCTTGCTATTTTATAAATCAGGTCATAGCAGTGCACATCCAGAGAGCTCCTGCTGTCACCTGCATTGTGAGTCTCTTCTGTCCTGTCATTATGCTAGCTCTTTTCTGCCTATTACTGAACAGCTGGGATTTTTGAAACAGCTGGATGATTAGATTTTTTCTTCCTGTTTTTCATCCAGATGCTTTAGTACTGTGTAGAAACAATGCTGGTGTGGAACGACCTGGGAACATAATAATAACAACAATAAAATCTGTTCTGACATAGTTGTTATTAGGTATTGAGTCACAAATAAGGGGAGTTTGATGTCTTTTGCTTCATAAACATGTCCTCATTTTCATAAACATAAACATCAGCCTCATTTTGATCCCTAGACAAAAATGTTGATTTGCCAGCTTTTTAAATGCCTCTTGTGTTACACCTTAGGCTACTGAAACTGCTTTGACTGCTACATTGATTTGCTTAAGGGGAGGTGTTTATACACAAAGAGGCAGCACCTGAATTTTCCACTCAGGGCTAACGTGAGGAGCTGACAGCAGGCAAGCTATAGTCCGCTCACTCAGTCTATTTTTAGGTTGGTCCCTTTGTGGCTGACATCAACCCTGACTGGGAAGCTTGAACAAAGACAATGAAGTGTTCTATTATGAAGATTTTCAGATTTATCCTACTGTATAGTATTACCAAAGGGGAAAAAAAATTCTAATGATGTTTATGGGTGTCCTACCCAGACTAAAATTAGAAGAAAAAAACTGTGTACAGACTTCTCATTCAGCAGTTATTTTTTCCATAGATGTTCCTTAAGTGCAGGCTGGGCTATGCAAGATGTCCTGAATCTTCAGAAAATCATATCTAGGTAAATGAATTTTTAAGATATGAAAAAGATTCATTTTTGTAAAAAATCCAATTTTGCCCATTGTTCCTATGTTTTCTTCTTTCTCAGAAGCTATCTACATTTGTGACAGGGTCTAGTTTCTTACTGGAGCTTGAACTGCCAGACTATTATGAAGAAATGACACTTTAAAAAAATCGTATCTTGTTTCCTGAAATGTACTTTTTTAAATAATAGCTTCTGAACCAACAGAATAATAAATAGTTCTAAATCCAAGCTGACATAACTTACTTTTGGAGGCGGGGGGGGGGGAGGGGTTGTTAAAGCTGTAACAATAGTTAGTGTTTTCAAAGAGTGATGGTAATTGTGTGCAAAGTATTTCCTCCACAGAATTTACCTTCCTTCCTTCCTTCCTTTCCTCCTTCCTTCCTTCCTTCCTTTCCTCCCTCCCCTTCCTTTCTTTTGTTTTGTTTTTTAAGACAGGGTTTCTCTGTGTAGCCCTGGCTGTCCTGGAACTCCCTCTGTAGACCAGGCTAGCTTCGAACTCACAGAGATCCACCTGCCTCTGCCTCTCAACATTCTTTAATTTAGTAACATGAGAGAGAGTAGTGAGAGAGAAGTATAGGGACAGATGACGATGATGGTGGTGGTGATGATGATGGATAGGTAGAGTGATAGACAGATAGATGGGTAAATAGGTAGACAGATAGACAAAGAGAGGTACAGAAGTGAAAGAAGACAACACAAATTAGAAATATCTGAAAAAGAGTAAACGTTATTTTTAAAAATCTCTTGAGTAGCATTTCTGAGATCATCATTCTTCTGTTTCCATAAGAATATTTTCTTTTAAAAAAATACAACCGATATTGCTTCCACAAATTCTGACCTAAATAAGGGCATAGATTTTGTTCTTAAATGCAAAAAGTTTTGTTTGTTTGTTTTGGGTGGCTATTTCTACTACATCTACTAGGAAACAGAATTGTGTAATTGCAGTTGGTCAAGTGAGAAAATGTGAGATCAATTTTAATGTTTCTGTGAGACTTTTAGTCTGCATTGCTGAGATATAGCTGGTGTTGGCTCAGATTTTCATTTGTTCTCAAGACACTGTCTTGTTAGCTTATAGAGACTCCATATACCTCTCTCCCTCTTCCAGAAATCAGGCCATGTCTCCATCCCTACAGTCTCTTTCTGGAACAGAAAGTTGATAAGAAAGCATGGCCTTACAGGTTATAGCTGTAGGATAAGCTTGTAGTACCTGCCTATTACCCCTTTGGACAAAGCTTAGACCTAGCTAAGCCACATGGTATGGGGAAAACTTCCTGATGCCACTGAAAAGCTCTTTTGTTCTCTGGAGCGAAAGGTCTGTCTCTTTAGGACACCCCTTCATGCTATTCTTGGTGGCCATCATTTCTCATGCTCTCCTAATTCTAGACTTGGTCATGGCTGACTATAGTGGTGAATATATGTCTCCTAATGAAGTTCATTCTTAAAGCAACTTCATGCCAGCTTCTCTTTTAAACTTCAATTTAAGTCATACCATGTCTAGATCTTCTGTTTTGGAAGTAAGGCTTCCAATATTGAGATGCAGTTGAGATGGCATCTGCGGGTCTCTCCTGGTATCATTACCTTGAGAACACCCTACTCTTCTGTGAAGTGTGCCTTAAGGACTACCTTGTTTGTTTTCTGAGTATCTCAGGACTTACATTAGAGTCCCTGGTTTGAGTCTTCATTCAAGCCAAACAAACATTATCTTTAATTGAAGTTGCTACTACTTGAAGCCAAAACACTTGGTCAGGTCAGTGAATGGAAAGGAAAATAAATAAATAACTGAACAAAATAAAGCCAAGTGGATTGCTTGGTTTTGTGGAGCATTAGTTCAATTTTGCTTCATTAAAGCCATTAGAATCAAATGCATCCTGGATTCTCTTTAAATTTGAAAGTTTTTCAGTTTCTAGCCATTTTGCTAGAGAAATACCTTTAATTATAAAAACGTCATCTCATGGGATTTCTTGGCTTTACTTTAAGAAGCAGTGACTATTCCTGGTGCCTTCAAAATATGACATGTTGTGTATTAAATGCGAATTCTTGAGAGTAAGATATTTTTTCTACACTACATAATTTTTTTGAAAGTATCTGAAGTATCTATATACTTGAAAATGTATATTGTCCTAAATTATCCAGCACATCATTAATATTTGAAGGGATTGTAACAGTTGACTTGCTTGTTGACACATTATGAAGGGGGAAATGAGGTAGACATTTTTCTTAATACTGGAAATTAGAGATGAAAGGACATGTATTTATTTACAGTTTCTGAAACAGATTGAAAGTAATCGATGCCAGAATGTTCTGTGTGGTTCATTCAGAAGCACTTTAAGAGAAAGAAAATGCATTTAAGATGCATCTTCACCTAGCCAGAGAGTGGAATGTGGAATTGAAAGATTACATTAAGTAGATTACATTTCTTAGTTATTAAATAACTTTATATCATATAACATTATCCTGTTTGGGGCAATATTTTAAAGCCTGTGAGTTGTGTTTGAATGATTGCAGAACAAACTTTGACAATTTGGAGGTTTGTATCCCTGGAAGGGCTGTTATGTTTTCAGAAGAAAATGCCTCCTTATGTGTGCATTTGAATATAAATATATTAGCCTAATTACCTTTAACTTTCATTTTAGATTTTATCTCTGTAACTTGATTTTCGGTTTCATTTTTTTTCTAGAATCAATGGATGGATTCTATGACACTAGAAAAATTTTAATTAACATTGATTATCAATTACTTAATTATTCTATAGAAGTATTAAGTTTTATACTTGAACAGAGGAATGGTTAATCCCCATTGACCCCTAGAAAAAAATAAGGTCACAGTCATTTCTTTTTCTATTAGTTATTTAAAACAAATTTTCAATAATCATGCTTTTCTATTCCTTAATATTTTTAAACATATAATTTCACAAAGTACAGTGTTTATTTACAGTTTAGTCATTCTACATATAAAACTTGGCCATTAGCCATGAAGAAGTAAACGTTGCTGTCTTCGTAGAATAGGAGTAAAAGTATCTCATTATGAAACTCTGGCCAGAAAGATGGCTTCACAGAATGTACTCAAGAACAATTCTAGGCAGCTCCCAGATAGTGAATGGGAAGCACTAGGCAGACAACTCAGATAACTCAGTCTTAGGACTCCACAGGTTCTTAGCAGGTTCAGTGTTGACCTAGCACTAACCTCTCAGATCACCTTAGTTGTCAGATGTTAGTTACTAGCAAATGATCAGATAAGATATTGGGGAGGATAATCAGTAGACAGGGTTTATAATGACATAAAATAGCATTTTATTTTAATTTAGATACTGTCATTACTTCTATTAGTAAATTCTATTTAGAGATATTTCTTGGTTTCTCAATGGATAACACGGAGAAAAGGTTGAAAACCAGATTAATCATCAATAATTAAAACTCGTCTTTGTATGCTTGCATGAGTGATGAAAACTCAAACCTACTAGATTATAGATTTATCCTGCTAAAAATCATCACACTGAAATAATTTGTTATTTTCTATGGATGCCTGGGAGTGGAGATAAATACAGTCAGCTAAGTGTCAGCAGAAGAAAAACATGACCAGAATTTGTCATTGCCCCTCTCTACTAGGACAATAAACATGTTTGTGCTTAACGCTCTAAAACAATAACAACCACCACAACAACAGCAACAACAACAGCAAGCTCTTTCAGCTGCTCAGAGAAGGAAGTGCTTAGGCTTTTCCATATACTATTGCAATAGAAGTTTTGGGAGAAAGAGTTGGGTGAATGTGTAGTTGGCTCACTTTATTTGTTCACATCTAAATCAAGTTACCTATATCTTTTTATTCCTTGAGTGAATAAAATGATTAATTTGTGCTTCTTATTTCTGTGCAGTCTTTTAGAAGAGACTAATATACAATTGTGAAAAGTACCTTCATTTGCATTTACTCTAGTAGAAGCTAAATGACATATTTCCCCTGGCTTATGCTACTCAGTGATATAGAGACCCACGGGAATGTGGTGTGCTCCATGTAGTTCAACAGTTAATGATGTGTATGATGTTTTTGGGCAAGGTGTCTCAATAGGTAAAGAGCTTGCTTCCAAGAGTGAGGACCCGAGTTCAGATCTTCAGAATCCATATAAGGCCAGATATGCTAGCACTGGCTACCTGTAGCTCCTATGGCAAGATACAAGGTGGAAACAGGATTCCCTAGAAGCTGTGGGCCAGCAAGCCTAGCAATGTACCACTGAACAAGAAGAGACCGTGTCTTAAACAAGCTGGAAACAGACATTTAGGTTGTCTCTCACATTCACACATATATACACTTGTACATACAGACACGTACACACACAGACAGACACACAGACATATACACACAGACACACACAGACATGAACATACACATTGTTGGGGGATTCAACTTGTACATTTATACTGAGAAGGCTGAAGACATTATTTGCTCATTGCTTTGTGAATGCTGCACAGTCAATGCTAAGTATTTTTAAAGAGTGCTATTGAAGTATGTTTATCTTATGACAGTAATATAGTAATATAGATTAATATAATGACCTCAAGTAACTATGATGGCATGCAGGGATAATGAAAGAAAGCCATAGTTATTATAATAAAAACCTTAGGAGTTATTTTAAATAACTGGTTTACTATAATAATATAACTATATTACATTTTTAATATATAAAACAGAATAGAGAGGAAAAGCTTTTTAATAACCTCTCTCCAGTTCCCTTTCCTCTATGCATCTCTATCCTACCTCATAGCAATTGTCATATATTTATAATACAAATTGTATTTATCCCTGAGCATATATCATTACCATTTTCTTACTATTACTACATAGTTTATTTTTATTTTATTTTATTACTAAGATTTTCCACCTATACGATATTCTATTCATTCAATGTGCATAATTTTTCTTGGTCATTCCAATATGGTGTGTATTTTCTCAACTTTAAATATTTTTATTATAAACAAATATGTGATAAGTATCTTCACATATATATTTAGTTTTTGAACATCTTTTGATGCTTGCTTCCCCTAGAAAACTGAACACTTGTAAATAAAAGGATTTTCATTTCTCTGACATTGCCTTTTTTTCACAAGAGGATGTATTATATCAATAATGAAACTGGTATGGCAAGAAACAACTTTGGGAGTCATTTGCTGTTCTCTTTAGCTCAGCAGCATGAATCATTTAAATATTATCAATAATAGAGTGGCTATATGTTGACCTCAGCTTTGTCTATTCATACAGTAGATTGCTTTAGAACGACAAATGTTGCTGAAGCAGTTGAAGGCAAAGTCTTTTGTCTTAGTTCTCCATCCTCCTGTAAGTGGTCCCCTGTTCCTTCTCATTTGGATCATAGAGATCAGGTTAATTATATGTCTATCTTCTCATTCTAGCTGGAGATCCTTGCTTCAGTTGCCTTGTCTCTCTTAATGATACTATATATCATCCCTTATGCCTTTATTCAGTTTCAAGAAAGATAATGTCTTAAGATACTATCTGCATACTTCTCAGCAGATTCACAGGAATGTCGCTATGGAAGATTTATACTTGAACACAGGTTTCATTTCCATTTTTTCCTCCTTTTTGTTTTCCTTCTCCACTTTATTCCTTTTCTTCACGTTTTCATAAAGGAATGCCTAACTTTTCACTCACTTGATGTGTTACTATTGAGGAGTAAATGCTTCTCCTATTTGTGCCCATCTTTTAGCACCTCAGCACTGGAGGACTGAATCTCATGTCTTGCTTAAGAGAGTCCAGTTGCATAGAACCCTGGTTTTTAAGGAGAACATATGCTATGTTTTTTACTGTGTTCTGGAAACAGCACAGGATATTCTGGTACTGTCTAATGCCCTTGAGGAACAGTCTGTCTGCCTAACTTCCCAGGTTCAAAATTTTAATGAAAGACTCAGGTTCCCCACCACCATTGCCATTGTTTTCAAGTTCTTCTTCCAGATTTATGAAAAATTTGAAGCATCCTGGGATGTTTTTCAAATATTTCTCATTCTAACCTCTGAGACCTTATTATATTTCTTATTAGCTACTCATCTTTGTGATTACCAATTTTGGAATAATTGACTCAATTAAACTATAACTGGTCTCAATTATTCCTTTTTTAGTAGAGATACATTGTTGAAAGAAACAAGTAATCTTTTTAAAATTTGAATAAATTTATATTATAATAAATTCTCTATTTCTTCTAAGTGTACCTTGTTTGCCAGAGAGGTCCTGACACCCCAAGTCATAGTTACATATTCAGGGTTCAGTCACTTTTGTAAACAGGCTATAAAGCCAAGAGCTACTTCACAGTTTCTAAAATAAGCACATAAAAACCTAAAACACATTAATATGCCAAATGAGGTAGCAAAGTTATGACAATGCTTCTGATTTTAAAGACTCGTGGGTGTTTTTGGAATGGACTTTCACACACTGTCATAGCCCTGCCACTTGTTAGAGACTGAAATGTGCCTGTACTGATCAATAGCCAACAAATATGTGGAAACCATTGAGTCTTCAGCATCTTGGAATATCTCCCCTTATATTCTTTCAAGATTCATGAATTCAAGGTAAATTCTTGACCCCTTGAGAAATTACAAAACTTAGTTCTAATGCTAAGGCTATATAATTCATTTTATGGGATTTAATTTATGAAACTCTTAGTTCTAGAGTTTAATTTGTATTTCTCCATTCTGTTTATATTTTAGAAATCAACTTTGGTTCCAATCTTCTAGATTTCTTTCCTTTTCATTAGCCCTCAGTCCATATAAATTAATCCTGCATCTAATGGAACCAATTTACAATAAATAGGGCCATAAATCCCAGTTCAAATTGTTAAAGGCTTTCATTGTAAGCTAGTTTAGCACATGTATCTATTAGCATTTTCCAAGTACCAACCAACTTCAGAATATAGTGATTTTGTGTATTGGCAGTTTGGCTGAGTTCCCTTGGCTGGTTCTTTCAGGATCATCAGAGCTTTCATATGTGGCTATACCCAGCATGGAGGTATACTCTTGGCCGACTCACCCCAAACTGCCTTAAACAAATGTCGCCTGAGTGACCAAAAATCCGTCTTCAAAACCCAGTGGGGTAGGGTAAGCTTCCCATGAAGCTGAGCTCTGAAGCAGTTAAGAGAGAGTAAATATGATGGATGAACCACTCAAGCATCTATTTGCATTATCTTTGTCTTTCTGTTAATGTTTTAATTAGCCACACAAGTCATATGGACAATTGTAGATTCAAGAGATGGAGACAGAGTTCACTGTTTGATGACAGGAATTATGAACTATTCATATCCTTCTTTAGTTCATAACAGTTTATTACCCTATCTCTTTTTATGAAGAATTTCTCCCCAGAACAAATTATAGCTAACTTGTCCCTGTGTGTAGAAACAATGCATGGGAAAAGAGTAGTCTAATTTAGCCTGTCTTTCAAACTCTTTATCCTTGAACCATAGGATATGTATGGTCTCTAGATTATATGTACTTTTGGAGATAATATTTTATAAAATGTGTTTTAAAGTTATCTTCATTTCTATTAGGTTTTACATCTTACATTTATTTTTTATGTGGAGCAAATTATAAGCTTCGAGGAATAGAGAGCTCACTGTGTGTTTTGGCAAACTTTCTTAGTCTAGGGGCACACAAATATATAGTATTGCCTAAACTACAGGTTACCCTGGCTACACAGACAAGAATTTCACAGTAAGCATGTTTATATATTTGATATATTTGCTTGTGACACATTGTGCCTTTTTGTAGTTGTTTAAAAACAATTATTAGAACACAATAAATATTTATATTAATAAATTTTGCCATCTCTTTATGCCTTGAATTTAACCTGAAAACATTGTTTTGTTCTGTGGAATTAATGTTCATGCCCTTTGGTGTTTGGTTAGAAAATAAAAGCAGAAAGTGTGAGTGCCATTACCTAGTGAATATCAACAGTTTAGTCTGCTGAACATTCAACATCAAATAGAGAGATAGTACACCTTGCTAGCAAGTTCAGAGCTGTCCACTAAGTTTCAGGTGATTTCAGACACTCATCCTTGCTCACTGCAGTCATCAATAACAGTTCTGTTTGACTTTCTGTACTTCTTTAGTCATGTTGGCCAGGAACATGTTTTACTCCTTGGATAAAAGAACTGAGAGAATTTTCTGATATGTGTGTGAAGAAAAAACTTGAGAGTTAGCTTATTTTTCTTTCTCCCCATGGTTTAAAGACATGTTTCTTAATATATGTGCTAGCAAATTCTTAACTATTTGTTTCAAATTCCTTGAAAAAGTGATTGCTGAAGCAGAAGAATTGATTTATTTATTAAAAAAATCTCATGTCTACCATAGTCACAATATTAACTACTTAATTATCTTTCCTGCTTTGGCTGAGTAGATACACATGTGGTTGTGGTTTTTGCTTCCCATGGTTCAAAATACTTTGCTCTTATTCATAAAAGACTTTGACTACTTCCTTATATTGCATTTTCATGCTTAAGAATGGCCTTTCTCTTCCAAACAGCCATTATAAGATGAAGGCAGGAATCATTATAAAATGAGCAGCATCATGGTTCCTTAATAACTGAAAATAGACCTTTTCTGTGGATGCCATCAACAATTACATTTCTGAGAGAGTCAATTCTCTATGCACACAAGAGAACAGAGTACTCTTAGTGTGCTCTGGGTATATATAGATTGAATTTTGGATAACAAAACAAAATCTTTGCATCTGTGGGTGCAACACTGGTAAATTCAACCAATTGTGGATGAAATATATTTACAAACAATTGCATATGTGCTGAATACATACAGATCTTTTATCTTGGTCATTATTTCATAAATGAGACAGTTTAACAACTTACATATGATTTGTGTTGTCCCGGGTATTCTACATAATTCAGCACGATTTAAAGCATATAGAAGGATGTGAATCCATAGAAATGAGATATCATTTAGTCTTAGAGACTTTATCATCCACAGATTGGGTATTGGAGGAGAATCCTAGAACTAAAATCCTGTGGCTGAATTTGGAGTAAATATGATTTTTAAAATAATTGTTAGCCAGAAAATTACTGTATTAATTACTTGGTATGAGTTGTTCCATTTGATATTTGTTCCATTTCCAAGGACTAGTTGAACATCCTGAGAAGTGTGCTCCTGCATTTAGTTACAGGAGACAGGAGTTGTCCAAAGCTATGCAATAAGTCTACTTACTTTTTCTTAAATATTTTGTTACCTTTTTATGTGGAAATACATGACGTAATGAAATGCCATTCTCGGTGTTCTTTGCCCAATTATATGGCTGACAACATTCAAACCAGAGGGGGAAACGTGTTCAGAAAGTAAGCACGAAGGTACAAGGACTGAGAGGCTTTCAAAATTGTGTGATATGGAATGTTTGTCAAAATTTTCCAGGGTGTAGACTTGTCTTTGTACCCTTACCGAGTTGATGAGACTTTTAGATAAGTCTGTGCGCATCAAGGCATATCACATTCCAGAAGCAAAAGAAGACATTGTTTTCTTGGACCTCTTTTTCTCTCCTGTGGCTGTCTTGTTCATTAGGTCTTCCAGGGTTTGATATTTTTCTTCCATCACTGGAGATCAGTGGCGTTCACTCCTTTGACTTACTCAGGGAATTAGAAGTATCAGAAATATTAGATAAATCCTGAGGGGAGAGGTTCTTACCATAAAAATTCCACTCATTTATCACAGGATGGTTAGGAATTTCAAATGACTTCTGAATTTATCTGGGGATATATATATATATATATATATATATATATATATATATATATATATATATATATATGCATTCAGACTTTACTTTTTATTTATTATCTTTCTATTTACATGAAATTTTTGACTGATACATAAAACAAATTAACAGAGAACAGTATGTTTTAATGCATGTATACATTGCATAATGTCTCCTCAAGTATAATTGCTTTGTGATAAAAGTTTTGAGAAATCTTTTCTTCTAGATTTTTGAAATATTTATGCATCATCTTTTTTAAGCATTCTCTCACAATTTTTGGTATTGGCTATATATACAGGCTGGCCTCGAACTCACAGAGATCTGCCTGGCTCTGCCTCCCAAGTGCTGAGATTAAAGGCATGCGCCACCACCACCTGGCTGGTATTGGCTTAATTTTTACATTTATTTTTGTTAGCTTTACTAGGTCATATTCACTCCCTCCCCAAACTCTTTCCCAGGTCACTCTCCTTCCCTTCCCAGCCAATTTTGTGCCCTTTAAAAAAATTCTTCAGCTTTATTTATTATATTTTATGTGTATGAGTACTTTGCCTATATGTAGGCATCTATATCACATGTGTACTGGGTACTCTGGAGGTAAGAAAAGGGTATCAGATACCCTGGAAATGGAGTTAGGGAAGGTTGTGAGCCACCACATGGGTTGCTGGAAACTGAGCTCAGATCCTTTGCAAGAGCACAAATGTTCTTAACCACTGAGCAATCTCTCTAGGCCTCTGATGCATTATTAATATTGTGCAGCACTGTACCAGACCTTTTCTTTGTTGAAGTACTAGTGATGTATAATGGTATCACCTAAGTATATAACTAAATAAAGTTTAAGAAATATGTACTGGAATTCCACAACTTACCACCACAATCCTTTGAATTCCACAGTCCATTTCTCCATATGGTCTCATGGATTCAACACATAAGAAAACTCTTTATTTTGTCACCTATGTCTGTTTGAAATTTCTAGATTTTAGATAAGTAGAATCACCTACTGTGAGGTCTCTTGTTTTTGGTTACTTTCCATTTATTGTATTGAGTCCATCAGCCATTCTCATTTTACTGTTAGATACTGTTTGGGGCATAGACATTCAGGACATTCTGCTTTACCCATTTGCCTCTTGGTGGATATCCAGTATAGTTTGATAAATATATGCTTAATTTTGACAAATATTCTATCTTGATGGAGATTTGATCTATGCTGGTAGAGTCTGTCTACTTTAATGGATATCTGTTCCATATTGTCTGACACTTGGTCCATGTTGATGGTTACCGATCTCTCTGGACAAATATCTGATTCACCTTGATGGATATTTGTTGATATTGATGGATATCTGTTTGTACTTCATTCTCAACAAATATTAGGTAATTATCATATAGATATAAGCTATTCCAAAGTAGTTCTTCCTCCTATGGAATAAATCAATGGTGAGTTTATGGATGATAGCAGATACTATAATCTGATATCCATATATTTGAGTCTCCATTTTGCCATACTACCTATGACGTACAATATGTTTCTTCACTTCTTAATCTTGTTCTGTGACAATTTTATTCATGTATAAATGTATAAAAGGTATTCTGATCATACATCCTTCCCATTATCTCCCTTCTATTCCCATCACCCCTCCCATCCTTAACAGTTCCTTTCCTAGATTTATAAATTGTGTTTTTGTTTGGAGGGCATTTAATCTTTTGGAGCATACAACTGAAGGGAATTCATAAGAAGTAAATGGTCCAGCAGTGAGGCTGTAGGGCCATTCATCCATGCCTAATTGTTGATTGCTCTAATTTCAATTGCTATGTCTTGCACAGAAAATGACATTTGACAGTGCTTCAACCTATTGTCTGGTTCTTACACTCTTTCTGCTTTCTTCCACAAGTTCCCCGAGCCTGAGAGGATATGATATGATTGTCTTGTTTGGGTCTGAACACTGTTTTTGGCACCTTGTGCAGCCACGGTCCATCTCGACAGATAGCTGGTTCGTGGTGATGGATGTCTGGTCTATCTTGATGGATGAATCATTCCCCTTGATGAATATCTAGTTTATCTTACTTTAATGTGGTTTTTCACTAGTAAGTCTTGTTCTTTGTACATTTGTATAGTAGTTCATCACTCAATATTAAATTAATTCATATTCTGATATTTACTGTATGACTTGGATGCATCATTCTCTTTATATTTAAGGAGAACCAATATATAATTCAGAGCTTATGTAAGACAAGTATACGTAAGTAGATGTATGACTTTTAAAAAGTTAATTGGTAATAGATTCTTTCCTAAAGGAAATTCAGATAATTATGCATCATTCTTTTCTTTCTTTTTTTTCAAGAGGTTATTTTATCTCATTTTGTCACTTTGATGGCAGCATCGATGATTTCTATAGCCATGTATGCTGACACATAGGTACACATATAACCCTCCAACAAGCACTTCTTTGGTTCAAAAAACCATAAATGACACTTACAAGGATTTAGGTCATGGAAGTTGGTAAATAAAATGAAATGTTTGTTATCTATTGAAAGCTTAAACTCTTTGAGACTTTAGTATTTTTACACGGTAATTATCTGAGCTACAGGTTGCATTCAAGAATAACTTATGCAGATGCAAGTTTATGAAGACCAATTTGAACCGCCAACGTTTGTGTGAGTGTTAAAGCAAGAAGCAATGATAGTTTAGAGAATTGTTCTTATATCTTTGTCTTGGACTTCCTCAGATGTAGTCCCTTGAGTCTAATACTAACGCCTGTGTTCACTTAAAGTTTTACCTCGCATCTCCCCTCCAATCCTCTCTTCTTTCCCTGTAGTGCTTTTACCCTTTTTCTTTGCACTTATATTTACAGTTCTTTCTGTCTTCCTTCCCACACCAGTCTCCCTCTTTCCTTCCTCCTTTACTTTTCCATGGTTCACCACCTCCTTCTCCCTCTTCCATTCTCTTACTCTCTCTCACCCTCTTTTCCTCTAGCCAAACAGATCTTTTAGGGCATACTTGGAGATTCAAAAGGAATTTATTTGTCCAGTTCTGTATCTTGACATTTTTCTGTGAGTTTTTGTTCTTCTTACATAGAAATCTCAACAATACTGCCAGAGCTAGTTCTGCTTCCTATACCCTGGCAGAACTCCTAGAATTAATCCCGGTGGGATGACTGTTTTAGAAGCTGCCTTAAGATCTTTGTAGTAGTATTCAGACTGCTATCCAAAGAGAACTCTAGTTAAATCCATATACTTAAAATGTTTTGCCAAAATGTTTGGCCACTTAATCACTGTAATTGTTATTTATATAAAATACAAATGTGTGTGTGTGTGTGTGTGTGTGTGTGTGTGTGTGTGTGTGTGCCTGCGCTCACATGCCTGTGTGTAAAATAGGACACACATCTTCACATCGTGAAGGAAGTAATGAAGCCCCACAAAGCTGTTCCTCTTCTACTTCAATAACAGTATTTCCCTCCTTCTCATAGTTGCTTTTCCTGCACTTTGTGAGGCTCCAGGGATTCTAATTCATTCCATTTCATGCTAAACTAATCACAGTATTCTTTAGCTTAGTCATAATGATATAACAATTAGACAGTTGGACTTGTGCTTCCACACAGAGGTTTACTCCCTAGTAATGTAGTCAGTGGTCTTTGAAATCATGAAATAATGAGAAGAAGCATTGTTGTCCATATTTAGAGGACGCCGAGGACACGTGACTAGAATGAAGCGAAAACAAGAGTAAATGCTGACATATGCTTTCTACATGATTCTAGAATTAGACACTGAGACTTACTATGGGCTGTTTTTGTTTCCATGATTAATTTCCATAATTAATTCATTAGCAAGGTATTTTAGGAGTTGCTGCTATGATGGTGCTCACAGAGACAGCTTTGGTGAGCTCAGCATCTACATCTTGTGCAGAATGATCTAAAAGGGGGGTAAGGTATTACTCAATAGTTTTAACAATAGTGGAGTTTGAGAGCTTGGAGAGATGTCTCAGTGGTGATGAACACCGCCTGCTCTTTGGAAGACCTGGGTTCTATTCCAACCCAGTACCTATACAGTGACACTGGGAGAAAGTGTTTGGACTGTGTATGTATCTGTGCACCTAGGACTGACTTTGACACCCTCTCTGGCTCGGCAGGCACTGCATACACATGGGGTACAGGCACACATGCAGGCAAAATGCCCATGCACAGAAAATAAAATAGTATACAGAAAATAAAGTAGAAAACTACAGATTAAAATAGTAGAACTCAGTTTATTTTACTTTCTGGGGAAACTGAGTCAAGGAGGAATGTGCAGCTCATCAACGTATTTTTTCTTATCCTTACCTCTCTTGAAAATGCAGCATAGGAAATCCCAGTTGAGCAGTTGTAAGTCTTCCGATGAAAACTGCCTGGTAAGCAGATCTGTGATATGCCTCTTTCCCCTTCAAGTGTCTGCACTTGGCTTAGAGGAGATGGGTTTTCAATGAGGTGCCTGAGTATTTGGTCATCCATGAGAAGAAGCAGTGTGTGGGATACTGTCAACTAGTGTCTGACATGAGGCTGATGAAAGGCCCTGCCTCCTATTTCACGCTCACAACCCTGAGTATGTTCTGAACTAAAGCAAGATAAGTGAGCTCGGGCTTCTCTTTTGAAGAACATTATCGAATCCTTTCATCTGCTCCCAGCTCCTCTTTGTCCCTCTTGCTGGGTTAAATGCTGCTCTTATGTATCACGTGAAATGGCAGGGCAGGCAGGAGGATGGTCAGTGAAATCAGAGCATGCTGAAGACAAGGCTTAATAGCACCTGTCATATTCTTACCGTGGCACCTAGCATGTAATAACGGCTCAATACTTTTTCCTTACTGTGATTATTGTTCTCATGACTCTGCTTTACTTTTGTAGACATCTCATGACTACACCCACAGAGGCTTTTCTCACTTCAAAACCATTAACAATAGAAACTTTTCACCTTTGATATCAAATCAATTTTTACAAAAGATAATTTTTCTGGATTTTTCTTTTTGTGATATAGCTGTGTACAAATCTTACCAAAACACATTTAGTTTTGCATTAATTTCTTATTACTGCTTAAAATATCACAAGCGTGTGATTTGAGACAACACACATTTGTTATCTTAAAATTATGGAGGTCACAAGTTTTAAAATGAAGCTGTCAGCAGGACTTCACTGCCTTTGAAGACCCTGAGGAAGAATCCTTGTTCTGCCTTCTGGGGCCTGACCACCTGCATGGTTCCCTGACTTTCTTCTAAGCAGCAAGCACATCTCCCTAACTTCTCCCAGCCCTCTCTGTACTGACCTGACCCTTTTACCTTCCTTGAAATTTCATTGGGTCCATACAGATGATCTGGGATTTCATATTATCTATCCATCTCAAGATTCTTAAATATGGTTATGAAATCTCTCCTGAAAAATTTGAGGACCAGGCTCAGGATGTAGACATCTGATGGGTCTCTTGTAGTGCCTGTTGCAGATACAATGAAAGCAATGGTACTTGATAGATGGGATCACAGGTCTTTAGCTCTAAAAATGCATTCATTAAATCAATCCTTTTATTAATGAGGAAATTTTTAACAAGGATTAAAATACCCCATACTAAAATCCACATCTTATATCTCTACTCAGTGACTTTTTACACAGTTTCAATGTACCATTTTTAACACAGTGCCCTCCGCTACTAATTAGTTTTTGTTAGAGACCACATTAAAAATAAATACCAAATAGTGTTTTAGGTCAGAGGCTAATGTGTAATCTGAAGTGAGTCACCCCTCTTGGACTTCAGTTTTGTTACACTTAACAGAATAGGTGGATACATTAAAATTGGTTTAGTGGTATTTGTTTAAAAAGAAAATAATGCCTTAGGGCTCTCCACAAAAGCCTCTGAAATGTCTGACTGTGGCTGATGCTGATGTCTCCCACTCTAGCATTCTTCTCGTTCAGAGAAGAAAATCTCAAGTCTGTGGGTCCTTCTTATTCAGGCCGCAGCCAAGAAATGTTCACAGTTCCAGGATGAACAGCTGACATTTCTGAGTCGATGGTATGCTGTGGCTCAGGTGACAGACTTGAAGCTTTCGGTGCGCATCTGATTTTCTGCATTTCATCCGTGTAACGAAGGAGGATGCTCTTGTCAGTTAGAGCAGCTTGTTCTTACGTACAATAAGTGTGTCTTCTACTGAGCGGACCCAAGGACAAACTAGAACACAGCTCGCAGTCTCCATTCCCCTTTCTCCTGTGCTCTCTTTGTAGTTGGAAATTTTGGGGCCTGTAGAGAATAATACCAGTCATCTTGATGTTGTTTTATTTTCTGGGCTGCATTTTAGAGAGTGATCCGAAACACAAGATGGTTGATCTCGTCCTTCATATTCATTAGAATTTCTGTAACCCTAGTCCAGTGAGCAAAGCTTTGTGGAACACCACCCCCTGTGTTCTCAGAACAGTGCTGGGAACGCCATGATGAACAGGGCAACCTTTCAGAGCAGGAAAACCACCATCTTCAGATTTCACTTGAAATCTTGTCTCCATTTCTGGCTTCTGTAAAAACAAGAACGCTGTAAGTACTTAGGCCTCTGGAACATGTTTTCTTTTCACCCCCAAAGTGACAAAAGAGACACACCTCACAGGGCTGTTATTAGAATTCCATTGAGGTGATGCATCTGCAAATACTAAATAACAGTGTCTGGTCCTGAGCATAAAGCATGGAGCTGTTATGCTTGTTCTTCACAGTCTAGGAGAGAAAGTGTGATGCCTATAAATACCTCTAGTACCAGGCAGGAGCAATGAATGTCCAGTTAAGGAGCTTTCGCAGTTTAGAGATGATAAAATGACAGGGGTCACAGCATTTTCACGGCATTTTAGCTGGCTGTTAAAAGGGGAGGAGGATTTAGCATGTAGAGATAACCAGCCCCGTGATTTTTCTTCCTGCTTCATGGTTGATCTCTCCGCTAACTCTCCTATCCATGTTTTCTGTGTTGTCCATTGCTTCTATATTCTGGCATTGTCTATTCCAATCTAACCCTTGACTCCATGTAAATGTCATCAAAGGATACTCTGCTTTCCTGGTAGTTTACTTACTGTTTTCAGACTTCCCAAAGGCATGCAAAACATAAATACGATGCTTTATTTTTTTTCTTGAGGCAAGGTCTCACTATGGCCTGTCTCTGCCTCCCAAGTGCTAAGATTAAAGGTGTGAATCACCACACTAGTGCCAAATATAATAATTTTTACTTATGTTTTAAGAGTAAAATCATTTTTGCTCCTTAAATAACTTCTGTCAAGAGCTAGGTCATATTAGTCATATGGTGTTGGTTTGCAGGAACCTAGTTATTTGGGGAAAAATCTGATGGAAGCTCATCTCCCATAAAACCAAGAGTTTCTTTCTAGAGAAAAAAACCAGAGGGTTTTTTTTTTTTTTTTTTTTTTTTTTTTTTTTTTTTTTTTTTTTTTTTTTAGTTGTGTGGTACTCGGGATCCTGTGACAGTTGCCCACACAGCTGCCTCCACCTGTGTGACTTGGCATCGTAGTTCACTTTAATAGCAGAACCACCTCTGTTAGCCTCTGGGGCTCTGATTAGAAATTGACTCATTCCAGATGAGTTTTTGAGAAGTTTCTTTGAGTAGCTGTCTTCTACTGACATACGGGTTGATCAAGCTGAAATCCACAATTTCGGCATCTCCTCCTTATTTAGCTTCAAAGTCACATGACCTATTTAAAGCACTTCACTGCTCTTACTTTTAGTGACTCTATTTTCTCATTTAAATTTGACCTATATTTTACAACATAGGATTAAGTTTGTAACCCAGTATCTAGTGTGTATGTGTGTGTACATATGAATGTTTATACATATGTGTGTGTCTGTCTGCATCTACATCTGTCTATCAATCTACCCATACTTGTAGCTCAAACATTGTTGATCGTTATACACTACTATTAAAGCAGATCTTTTCTCTCCTTTGGGTGTCAATTATAACAAATATTCAATACCCTCTAAATTTCAGCACCAAACTTTTGACCTTGAGAGAGATACATCTAGTTAGAGAATAAGGTATCAAGAGCTATTATCCCTTATTAATAGCTGCGAAGGTTGTAGGAGAATGCATTTAGGTTTGGGTATATGTTCAGTAAGTGTCTGAATGGTTGTCTATTTGGCCTCATACCAAAATTTACCCAAGGATTCCATTTTTGGGTTTGGAATGAATAGTTTTATATAGCTGGGTCCTTTATGCTGATGTATTGGAAGCTAGGGAGCTTCTAGTATTAAATCATTCTCTCTGAGATCTTGCTCGTGATGATTCTAGTACAACATCTGCTTCCCAAAATAGGCACCCATGGGGGTTCTTTTGTTCTTTCCTCTGAATTGGGGCTCCCACAAGTAGCAGTTTGTTACAGAGGAGGATTCTGTCTTCAGTCCTATGATCAAGTGTTGCTCATCTGAGTGGGCAGCTCAGTGATGCATGGGTCACAGATACTGGTTCTCCCTAGAAGACCCAGCTACTTTCATAACTGGTTTGACGTTTTCCTTTAGGCTAACACTTGTCTAGAAATTAAAACTCAACAAAATTCTGAGAGTGTAAAATTTAAAAACCCACTTATATATCTTCTTTTGGAAGTGACAGAAACTGAGCATTTGACAAGAATCTGTATGTGTGTGAGTCCAGATCCTCACAATTTGATGTATCTGAAGGACAGACAGGAAATACAGGGATAGGGTATTTTGTTATTGTTACCTCCCCAGCTTCTCTTATTTAGCTGCTGCCTTAGGCAATATTTGCTTTCTTTAAATATATGGGTTCATGTGATACAGAATGAACAGTTAAGCTGAGTGCGGAGTGGTGCTCTGTATTTGACTAATTTATTGATTATAGTCTTCAGACAGCTGGAGGGAAGGATTCTCACTGTGAATCTATGTAAATATTCACAACGAGGGCCAGAACTTGGTTCTTGGTGTTTGTGACTAATCTTGACCAATATGATGACTCTGTGGACTTTGAGCTTGAAAGCATGAGCAGAGGCCATCAAAGTCATTGAGTGGCCTTCTATGGTGTTCACATACATTGACAGGGATCAGTTTCAAATTGCCTGCCCATCTCTATTTTGGACTCCAAGCAAATAGGAGCTTCATGAATACAATCTAATGCAGCAAAAATCTCATTCTGTTTGTTTTGATATAGGTCATTCTGGGGACCAAGCCAATATTTTTATTTTCTTTTTACTTTTGGAGTTTTTAGAACCAGATATATCAGAGACTTCACTGTATCTTGGTCTTTGAATAAAATTAGATCCCAAGTGTGAATAGTAGGAGACCTCTGCGAGCTACATATTTTTGTTAGCTAAAAGAAATTATAGTTTATAGGAAATTTCCCAAAGGATCATCATAACTAGTCAATGGTCAAAATAATTTCAGTTTTGACATATTGAATCAAACAAAGTAAAATTTTTTTGTTTGGTTTTCTTTCCCCAAGGTGGTGCTCCTCAGAGCCTATAATATGCTAATATATACACTGAATTCCAGAGAGGACTGTTTTCATTCATAATAAGCTCCAAAATGATACATACACACTTGGCATCAATGCCACAACTTTGGTCATATGCATCTAGACATGTTTGATGGTCCCAGATTAAAGATGGTCTCTGTTTCCTAGAGTCTGGTGGTGAGCTGGTTAGAAAGGCATTCCATTAAGGTATTGGGGCTGGTAGTCAATAAGCAGCTAGGTGATGCACTTATATAATACTTAAAATTTGTTTAATTTTCCCGTATATTGTTTCCTAGGCAGCACACACACACACACACACACACACACACACACACACACACAAATTTAGACCTAATCACCATGTAGCTACAAGCCTTGATAATTTCCATGTATATTTGAATATTCTATGGCCTTTTACAAAGTTTTTGGCAAGAGAGTCGATTTGTTTGTTCTGTAAAGCATAATGTTGAATGGGAAATATACATGGGGGATGCTAAGTAATACCAACCATTTAACCCTTTATCCACCTTGACACTTACATATCCAGCTTAGGACAAATTCTTAGCTGAATTTCAACATGAAAACTTATCAGTAATTAAAGAGGGGTTTTCAAGATAAGATAATAAATTGTTTATGTCTGTTCCACTTGCTCCATCTAATTACTCTTTAATATCTAAAATGGTATCTGTAGAATTATTCCAAGGTTCTGGTCTGAGCATGCTACGAGCAAGAGACACATTGATTAATAATATCTACCCTGGTTGTGAGAAGGGAAATACCTTCATGGAATTGGGCTGCATATTTGGTATCCATAAGAAAGCATGAAATTATCACTAAAGTCAATGACTAAGTTACATCAGTTATCACACATTTACCTTTTGGGATAAGACTATTATAAAAAAAAAAAACCCTGCTTTCTCCAAGTGCTGTTTACAGTCTTCAGCACTAAATTTTCCTTTTAGGCTATGCACTCCTTAAGTGGTCCAAGATTCAAATGAAATACTTTATTGTCTTGATGAATACAATGCTATTTCTCTAAGCTGCTTCTCTCTGCTAATTAGGATCTGTTGATCCTCAAATTATTCACTCAAATTCTTCCTGATAGCAGTCTTGTTACAGAGAATTATTTAAGAGTTATATGCAGCTAGAAACCCCTATTTGTATACAATTGATGGACTCATTAAAAGTCTTTCTTCTTCAGAGGGTTGAATGCATTTCTTCCCAGTCTGATTACAAATACTTTATCAGGGATCTAAGTTAAACTTTAGATTTATCATATCCAAAGTGTCAAAATAATTGAATCTAAATCATGATTTAATCATATTCCTGAGGCTATGTAAATAAAAATCTGGTAATACAAATAGAAAGACATGTCTTTTTGTGTCTGATACACCCAGTTTGTCAGAACAAGACAGATTCAACATGCTATAGATGCCCAGTGTGAAAAATGAATGAATTCAAGTTCCGCAGGGATATATTTAGCTATAAACTACAACTTTTTGAGTGACATAAAATCTGCTGGGTGCTTGTATACTCTGTTGTCCATGTTTCTGTACTGATGCTGCTACATAGTGTTTTGGTTTTGCTGTATTTTCTTGTTCCCTGTAGAACTTCAAATTAAAGCTTTTCCATCTTGATAATAGAGTTAGGACAAAAAACTTGGGTGTAGCTTCCTCAATTGTGATTTGTATGCAATCACTTGGAGTTCCTTTATATTCACCTCTTCTTACATTTAGAGGAATGGCTCTGACTGTTATAATAGGGTATATATCGTAGCTATGTAATGGAAAAACACAGCATCTACCATAGTCTACTGCTGTAAATTCAGTGCTGTTGCTGTATAATTAAGACTGCATCTGAAGACAATAAAAAACTAAATCAAATACCTGTACAGAATATTGTTTCCACCTTCTTGTATCAGGAAAGGTAAGAATGGGGAGAGCAGGCAGGGAAAAACGGATAAATATTTTTCAGAGATGTTTGTAAGCTTACACTTACAGTCTTGATGTTTGTGTGTTGGCTTTCACAAAGCTTTCTACAGAACACATCTCTGATGCACAGGACAGGAGATCATAGCATGATGGATAATCCTCTTTGAGAGAGGAGGGCAACATCTTTTATAGTTGTCTCCCTGCAAATCCCTACACTACTCTGGAAAAAAAAGTATATTGACTAGAATCCCCACATCATATCTTTTCCTCTTTGAGTTTTAAAAGACATAAGAGTAGACAAAAAGAGTAAGGGAGCCTATAACATGAAACATTTCTAGGGAAGATGTTAATTAAAAGCCAGGCATGGTTTTGGGAGTGAGTGAAGAAATAATTCAACGAACTAATTAAGTTAAAACAGTTGCTAAATCAATTGTTCTAATAACATGCTGGCTATTTTAGTATTTGAGTTTGTTGAGTCTGATTCTATTATTTAGATTATTGGCTATGGACACATTACGTCTTTGAGTATGGTTTTCTTCCTTTGAATTGCTTCTCTTGGCTCAGCCCTGATGTCTACACACCCATTAGAATTTTGGTGAAGAATAATGAATCATCAACTTGTGTTCAAAGTTTAATTGCCTCTCAGATATCCAGTCATCACAATACATGGACAACCTGGGGACTTTGGGCTTTAAAGAGCAAGAATGGAGAGATTTTGAATAATAAGTAGAACTATAAAAACTTCCTATAAACTGGAAGATACTTTCACAATGGGACCTGATGCAAGCCAATGAATCATGCATAGATGATGAGTGCCTACTGTTGACCTGCAGCATGATGGTCTTCGGTTTGCTCCAAAAATGTGATGGGAAATAACACAAAAATGTAGAACTTTTAGGTTTGACATGGGTTTGTATAAGTGCTACTTAATCTTTTCTCCTTTCTTATCTCCTTTCATCCTTTCTTCCCCCTCCCTCTCTCCTCTTTCCCCTTTCCTCTTTTCTCCTAACTTCTCCTTCCCCTTTCTATATTTCCCTCTCTCCTTCTGGAAGATACTTGATGATGGAAACAGGAAAAAGTCATTCAGGCATCTCTTTTCCCTCCAGGGTCAGAGAATTTTGTGAGTTAAAATACGCTAGTATTCACATGAGTTAGTGAAGCTTGTGACACATACACAATATGCTTTGTGTGTAAAATAAAAGTAATAGGTCTTTTGATTATGTGCTGGAAGATGTTAGCCTGGATAGTTATGGGTTTATGTTCAACTAGAATAGACTTATTTTTTAATTAGCTACCAAACTTAACTTCATGAGATGAATATCAGGTTACTGGGAGACTTCATTAGTTCAGTCTAATTAATGAGTAAATCTATAAGAGAGACTAGCTTCTAAAACTTGTGCTTGGTTTAAACTGTCACATAAGACAATAGCGACAGTCGTATAAATAGTTGACATTGCTTACCATATGATGGAGTAAATGCTCCACATGCTCAAGTTCTCAGAACAATAAAATAGGAATCAGTCATTATTATCTGAGTTTTTAGAAGATTATAAACTGAGCCGGGTAGTGGTGGTGCATGCCTTTAATCCCAGCACTCGGGAGGCAGAGCCAGGTGGATACCCATGAGTTTGAGGCCAGCCTGGTTTACAGAGTGAGATCCAGGACAGGCACCAAAACTACATGAAGAAATTCTGTCTAGAAAAACCAAAAAAAAAAAAAAAAGATTATAAACTAAGATTTAGGCAAGCATGGTTGTTTCCATTTTTTGTTTAAATTATCATTATTTTATTTTTAAGTTTTTGTTATTTTATTTTTATTTTTAAATTTGAAATCTAAAGTCTTATGCATGCTAGACAAGTGCACATACCACTGAGCTACACACCCAGACTCAGAAACTGAGACTTAGAAAGTGTAAAGAATCTGCCCAAGCTGGACCTAGTGGCACAAACTCATAATTCTAGCTATTGAGAGGCGGGGGTGGGAAGATCACAATTTAAGGCCATGCAGGACAACTTATAACCCGTCTCAAAATACAAATGATACAAAAATGTGGAGATGCAGTATCAGTGATAGGACATTTACCTAGTATGTGTGAGGTCATGGATTCATTCTCAGGAGAAAGAGAAAGAGAGAGAGGGAGAGAGAGAGAGAGAGAGAGAGAGAGAGAGAGAGAGAGAGAGAGAGAGAGAGAGAGAGGAGATGGGGAGAGTGAAGAGAGAAAGAGATAGGATATATATGAATATAATGAATATCTCAGGTTACACTATGGAGAAGTGGTGGATTTTGGACAAGATGTTGATTTGCCTCAAAGCTCTTTATTCCTAATGGATCATGTATTTTCCAATATATGAATTAAAAACTAGCACCAAACTTAAATATTCCCCACAGAGCAAAAAGTCTTCTTTTAACTGTGGAGGACTGAGCCCTTTTACAATGTGATATATGAGATATAAAATACATCTTATTAAATCTAGTAATATCTACTAATATATTAAGACTGGTAGTCCTTTCAGCCCTGAAAGTCTACAAACATTAAAACAGTAGAGTTGAAACCATTTCCTTTTGGAGTAGGATTAAAATACCTTTCAAATACAAAGGCAAATTCATTTCATAACCATTTATCTTTCCAAATAAATACCCATTTTTCTTCAGATAATCATAAGGCATATATATGTATTGAAAAGAACAGGTACTGTCTTTTGAAGGAGTTTCATATTTTTTTCTTCAATCCACAAACCACTACCAATCTCAATGAAATATGTGTATTCCTTCTTCTTTTTTTTCTGTAAGCTGAGTACTATAGTGGGAAAATGAGGCTTAATTACTTTGAGAAAACATGCTACAGCACATCTACTACTCTAAGTAATTAACACAAAATTGCTCTTGTCAAAGCAAATGCCTTTTTTTTACTTTATTTTGCAAATTTGTTCCATTTCATCACTAATTCACAAATTCACAATGTGTTTCTAGTCATTGGTGTGAGTAACTAAATAGTGGTAGCACCATACTGTTATAGAAGGGAATAGAAGTCAGAAGTGCATTATCAGACCAAATGAGCAGGATGAGAGAGTCTGTTTTTATAAACACCCAAGTGAGAACATATAAGCCCATGCACCGAGAGCCAAAGCAAGAGTCAACATCACTGTTGCTATTCTTCATCCAAAGTGACTGAAATAGTGATTTTCAACAAAACAAACATTCAAAAACTATTCAAAGCAATACTTGCATAATTAGGAAACAAAAGTGGCTTGCTTCCTCAGAGTACAAGCAACAGAATGTAAAGCTTGACCAGATGTCTTGTTTCTGAGCAATGGTAGGTGGTAGGGTGCCAGGGTGAGCACTGAATAAAGGCATGCCAGATTTGGAGAGGATGAAAATAAATATCCTATAACATATTGAATGTCAGATTTGCTATCTCAAAAAGAAGGCTCTAGTTAAGGATTTTTAAATACAGGAGTGACTCATCCATTAAAGACACTAATATTTTTGAATTTGTAAAGAAAATGGGGTAATGAGAGAGGTCACATCGTAAACAGTATTCTTAATTTAGAACACTGAAAAACAAGACTCTGCCATTGGTTGAGTGCTAATGAAATCTGAAGCATTGCTTTTGAGAGTATAAATGATGTCCAAAGTCCATGGGCCTTTAATATTCTAGTCTACTAAATAGTATATTTAAAAATTTATATTCGGACATGAAGCAGCATATGTTAATAGACACTCTGAGCTTTCTGAGAGATTACAACACAGAGAGTATACCTTCAAGTGAGGGGATCAGAGTGGATACAAACTAAGTTAAGCCAAGCAGACAGAAAGATATGAGCTATGTGAAGATGGAGATCAATATCAAGTTGGGGAAATTACAAGGACCCTAAAATGTAAAAGAATAACATTCTTGTTGAGGGATAGTTCATTCGTCCTCTTGGTTGAAGAATGATTGACAGATAATAGTTCAGAATGTTTATTTAGAGCTTGAATTTAGGGAGTCCATTTGTATATTAAGAACGTCAAATTTCCTTTCTTTCTCTCTTTCTCTTTCTTTCTTTCTGTCTTTCTTTCTCTTCTTCCCTTTCTTTCTCTCTTCCTTTCTTTCCCTCCCTCCCTCCTTTCCTCTCTTCCTTCCTTCCTTCCTTCCTTCCTTCCTTCCTTCCTTCCTTCCTTCCTTCATTCCTTCATTCCTTCCTTTTGGCTTTTTAGAGAGAGAGTTTCTCTATAACTACCCTGACTGTCCTCGAGCTCACGTTGTAGCCCAGGCTGACCTCGAACTCACAGAGATTCACATGCCTCTACCTCCTGAGTGCTGGGGTGAAAGGCATGAGCCACCATGCCCAGAGTCAAATTTCTCTGAAAGACAGTTGTTGGTAGTGCTGTTACTAAATAGGAGTTTTTGTGTTCCAGAAAGAAACTGAGTAGTAAATAAAAGCAGTTGGAAGACACCTAAGGTGAGGAGTCTGTGAAGGAGCTGCTAGAATAATCCAGGTTGAAAGTACAGAAATTCTGAAGTAAAGCAGTTATATATGAATGAAAACTGTAAGTTAGTAGAACAAATGGCACACATGTTCATTATAATCTAACACTCAAGTTTGGGTTGTTAGGAACATGCGTCAAGAGAGAAAAATGGAAGGCCAAAATAGAGAAGGTAGAGACTCTTGTATTGGGATTTGCTGAATTTAGTTTGATTCACCACGGAATTTGAAGGCCAAGGATTTTAGTTAATAATTCCAAGGGCAGAGTTTGGAGTCCAGGAATGAATTTGTAAAATGTTTTATAAATATACATACTTTTAGGAGCTTGAAATAGTATAATGACGCAATTTATTTCCTGAACCCAGAAATTCTTTGCTGAAGGCTGACATTCACATTCTGGAAAATATTTGTTGAATTAAGGAGATTCATATTATAATGAAGCCAGAGAAAATAGATTGTCACAAACAGTCAACTATCTTTAAGTTTACAATGGTTAAAGATGCTTGGGGGCATTAGAAGTTGATGGAGACAATGGCAGGTACTCTCTATTAATGCTACTACTCATGTCAAAGCTTTTATTAATAATATTAGAGTCCTTAATTACACTTGTCATGTGATATACCACTGTGCTAATACTAACCAACACTCCTGAATGGACAGAAACATAGGAAAGAGGGCTGAATCTTTATCCCTTGAGGAAAAGAAGGTTTTTTTTTGAGCAATGGTGTCATTTTAGAGGACACAATTTACAAAAAAAAGGAAAGAAAGAAAGAAAAAGAAAATGATGAGCTCTTTTAGCTGCCCACAGAATCAGACTTACTGAATTATTTCATTGAAAAATTTACAATGTTTTAAAATGAATCATAGTTTTATATTTCAGAATAGCCTTTAAAATAAGCAGACCATCCTGGTGGTTTAAGGGAATGATAAAAAATAAAATAAAAAAGAGATGAGGACTAGTGTAAAAGAACATGAAGTCTTAAGCCATTTTTATTTGGAGCAACTCATTTTCTGGGTTATTCATTTTTGAAAGGTTATTATTCTGAAAGTAGGGCTCTCTTGGGGGTTTGATGGAAGTCTCTTTCATTGTCCTTAGAACTGAGAGTTGGCAAAACTGACAGCTGTTCTTGCTGTAGGTCGGGCATATGGTTTTTATATAGCTAGCCCATAGGAATTGGCTTTGCATGTTTCTGTACTGACTGGGGACCTGAAATTGCAAACTAAGAACCAGAACTACCAAGCCTCCTCTAAGAGAGCTACCTGCTTTCTAGGTTTAAGGAAGTAAATTCATCAACAAATATTTATGTTTCTTCCCGACAAGTGTGACTTTGGACAGATCATTGCCTCTTCTAGATGTATAGTCACACTAACAGAGTGTTATTAACATTTAGTCTTCCCTCCTGAGTGGATGGAAGTTGGCATCAGATGATAAATAGGAATGTATTGTTAAAAACTGTAAACAAATAGAAAGAGGGATTACTTAAATGATTTCTAAAGCTCTTAATCACATTTTAGGGGGTGATCACACACACTAAGCTTTAAAATTTCAAATAATGTAAAAATAATTTTCAAAAAGTATATATTCTCTTCCTCAACTGTTCCCATTCAACTTCTATTTCTAATTCTTTTTTTTTTTTTTAGTTGGGATCTTATTATGTAGCACTAGCTGGCCTGGAACTGGCTACATAGAGAGTGCTGGCCTGGAACTCACAGAGATCTGTCTCTTTCTTTCTTCTGAGTGTTGAGATTAAATCCAGGCCCCATCATGTCTGGCTTGCTTCTAAGTTTTAGTACATATTGCTTGAGGTCAGTGTGTATATATAGACCATATTAAGCATGTGTTCTACAACTTGATTTATTTTTTGTTTTTGTTTTCTAAGTATTTTTTTATCTATCCACATTTTGATACATAATCATGCCACTTTTGAGTTCCATAATATTTCACATAGATACACTATAATGTATTTCATCCTTCTTCTACTGATGCATATTTGGCCCACCTTCCTTTTCCTAATTATCACAAACAGGCAAACATTATGCAAGTAAGTCCTCAGGCATGCATACTGATACTTCTGCAAGAAGATTCTGAAAACTAGAATAATTTAGGCAAGATTATACCCATTTCAAGTTTGAAAATGCTTCCAAATTTTCCAAATTGTCCTTTAGAAACATTACAATGAGTTTTATGCATATTAAAGATGTATATTTTCCATTATAACTTTATTGACTTTATATATCAATCTTTACAAACCTAAGCTCTCATTTTGTTCATCACTGAATTGACTTGAGTCATTCTTCACACTATTAGTACTATCTACTTGCCCTTCTGGGGACTGAAAAAGAAGCTTTATGCCTACTATTTCTAGGATTTGTCTGTTGTTGCCTGGACACATGGGAACCTCATCAGCGAAGAAGCTTAGAACACTGGGTGCTAGTTACAGCCCTGGTGGTGAGGTAATAACTTGGATTCTCTTGCTGACAGTAATGTCCACTGACTGATATTTTATAATATTTAGCATTAAATTCCGAGCTCACTTATTTTCTTATTGAAATCCTGGGGTATGTGGCTGAGCACACTAGCTATTTCTTCATTTTGAAAAATACAATGCTAAAGTTCTTCCTCAGGGTTTCTGAGAGCAATGGAATTCTGTGATACCCTAGAAAAATACAACTTGTCACCAGGGCAGAGCTTGCTATGTGGGACTTGGCTGAAGTTCAATATTCGCTAGCCTAAACAGTCTTCCTTGTGGTGCTGCAGCTTCCACTCAGGCTATCATTAGGCTCCACACAGTCAAGTGCAATGAGGCTTGATGTGTAGAGAAGATATTCTAGAGCCTGTCTCCGGTTATTTCAGTGTTAAACGTGGTGCTGCGATGATGTGCCTCCACGACTCAAAAAAGTGCAAACAGTCTCAAGATAATTTACATCTAGGAGAATAGTCTCTTTTAAAAAGTGTTGTGTTTGAGGGGTCTGGGGAGATGGCTCAGCTGGTAAAGTATCTGCTGTGCAAACAAGGGGACCTAAATTTCAATCCCTGGTACCCACATAAAAGTCAGCTACAGTCACACATGCCTGTAACCCCAATACTAGGGAAGCAGAGACAGACAGATCCCCAGAGATTATTGGCCAGCTGGCCTAGACAAATTGATGAGTCTCAGATTCAGTGAAAGATTGCCTCAAAAATAAAGTGGAGAGCAAATGAAGAAGACATCCAATATCAACCTCTACACACATGCCCAACACTTTCACATAGACATGCACACACCTATATAGATGTGTACATATGCTACAACCCCTCCCTCCAAATGTGTCTGGATTTCTTCTCAATAAATAAACTCAGAAACTCCACAATGTAATATCTTTGTTGTCTAGCTTTATAACTATGAACATCAGGAGTTATAAAAATAATCTGGTCAAACCTATGATGAAACGTTTGAAGATCATTTTAATCAGTTCCTTGTTACTCATTGCTCACCCTCTGGAGTGTAAATACCCCATGGAAAGTTAGTAGTATGAAGATGAGGAAAATTAGACTTGACAATAGAAACCAGAAGACAAATGAATAAAATTGGGTGATAAATACTGTTACAGAAATATGAAATACATGGAAACAATAAGGAAAAATTGTCAAAGAAATTTACTGGAGGAAGTGGTCCATTGATTAGTTGATGGACAAGTAGCAGGGAGTTTTAGAAGAAGGGATCAGGCTATATAAAGGCCTGAAGCAGCATTCCATGTCTAGGGAAAGATGCTTACATCTAATGGACAAGAAACTAAATAACAAAACTGTGATACATTGGCTAGCAAGATGGATCTGTGGATAAATGTACTATCCTCACAAGCATAGTGACCCTAATTCAAGCCCTAAGTGCACAGAGAGTCAGAAAGAGAATGCCAACTCCACAAATTTGTCCTCTTATCTCTGCACACATGCTACGGCATGGGCCACAGTTCATATACTCCCTCAGCGCAAATTTTAAAATACAGTGTATGATTTAAATAAAGCTCTGCAACCAGTCTTGTTTCTGCTTCCTTTCCCATGCCTATTGCCATCATCTCAGCTCAGACAGTTTCCCCCTAGTGGATAACACACACACACACACACACACACACACACACACACACACACACACACACACACATACACACACACACACATACACACACACACACACACACACCAAAAAACCCAAAAAACAAAACAAAACAAAAACCCAAACAGAAAAAAAATATTAATGATTTTCTACAATATTTAATACTTTGTTAAATAATATAGCTACTACATTTCCTTAAATAATTCCTAAATATAACTTTATTAAGTTGTCTTTAAGTTTCTTTCTCCTCTAGTTGTACCTAGCAAAGAACTTACAAGGCCTGTCATTGACTGTCAGTTGTGGAGCTTATACCAAAGTAACAACAATAACATGCTGGATGAAGTTAAAAGCTCAACCTTTAACTCAGAGACTGGTAGGAGCTTTTCAGAGACTTTGTGGAACACAGTGCAGAGACGGGAGCTGGAGTCAAACACAGGCTTGTGGGAGAATGTCGTAGTTAGTTATGGAATCCTGCTATGGTCATGATGAGGAATGGCACTATTCACCAATCTTCAGTCCTCCATCCCTTAGCCTGTGCTGCCTCCTTATCTCCAGCACTTATGAGACTATATGATTTAACACAATATGCACATTAAAAGAAAGGAATAGCTCACTAACCATAAAAGTAGACAAAAGTATACATTAAAGCAGCCAAGACTTCCAAATCCTGGAACTTGCCTACCTCTGAAGTCTCTAGTATCAGTTTCCCACATAAATTTCTTTATAATTCCTATTCCTGCAAGATTTTGAAAAGTCATCAATCTTTTCATTTTTAATTCAATTGGTAGCTGTCTCTAGTCACTCCAGTTGATCACCAATTTGGATCTCCTATAGCTTTTACCATCTGTGTTATGACAGGACATAATTCTTTTGCATTTTTGATGTTTGGCTGTACATTTCTTTGCCTTACCCCCCAACATTCAGTGGACTTATTTAGGATCTATGCTATATTTGTTTTGTATCTCATATCATTAGACAACATTATTACCTGTCCATAGAAAAGGTTAAAGAAGTATTTGTTGAATGAATGTATGTGGGAATGAAAGTCCATTGTAGCTAGAGAGTTTTCTCTCCAGGTCTAGCCAAGCCCTGGCAGTCCGACAGCCCACTTATAAAATAAACACACAGATGCTTATATTATTTAAACTGTTTGTCCTAATGGCTCAGTCTTTTTGTTAACTGTCCTTATATATTAAATTAACCCATTTCTATTAATCTATGCTTTGCCACATGGCTCGTGGCTTACCAGTACCTTACATTTTCCTTGTTATGGTGGCGGCTGGCAGTGTCTCCCTGTCTCAGCCTTCCATTTCCCAGAATTCTTCTCCTACTTGTCCAGCCTATACTTCCTCCTGCCTGGCTACTGGCCAATCAGTGTTTTATTTATTAACCAATCAGAGAAACACATTTGACATACAGAACATCCCACAGCAGTCCATGCATAGCATCTTTCCATTAAGAAATAACATGACTCTCTTCTGTTGAAATAACATCCTTTTCATGTGCATAGTAGGTCTTTTATAGAAAATAAATTGTCTAGGAAATATTGTCCAAAGGAAACTAGGTCATTTTCTTTCACTATGAAAATTTCTACCACATGATTATAATAGATTAGGCTTTTCTTATCTCATTTTACAAGTTACCTCCTAATTATTTATCTTTTAAGAGCTTGATCTAACTTAAAATATGCATGATGTTTACATGAGTAATCTAGGAACATTTAAATTTTAATGCTTATCTTTGTCTTCATTAATTCAACTATGTTTTAAAAGCTCAATTTTGCTTGCAGCCCACTGACAAAAAGAAGCTATTTAAACAAGTACAATTCTACCAGAATCCTTTATGCTTTGAAAATATGCATTTGAATGTACACACACACACACACACACACACACACACACACACACGCACATGAATCATCCATTTCCTAGCAGTTATTGTTATTCTTGTTCATCTGTTACATTGGTAGAGGGAATTTATTATACAACACACACACACACACACACACACACACACACACACACACACACACACACACACACCTATATATATTTGTGGTCCTGGAGATTGACCCAGGGGCCTGCCTGCACATGCTAGGCAAGTGCCCTGAAAATGAGCTATATCTCCCCCCACTGAGACCCATGTTTAATACTTATTCCTGCTGCTTCACTAGAACGAAAAGCATTTAGGTTGCTTTTTATTAAGTGTTTATTTTTATTTATGTATATATGCATGTGGCTGCCTGCACACATATGTATGTGAGTGTAGTTATCCATGGAGGCCATATGAGGGTGTCAGATCCTCTGGAGCTGGAGTTACAAGGAGATACAAGCAACCTGCTATGGGTGCTGAGGTC
Source organism: Peromyscus californicus insignis (assembly GCF_007827085.1). Taxonomy (NCBI): domain Eukaryota; kingdom Metazoa; phylum Chordata; class Mammalia; order Rodentia; family Cricetidae; genus Peromyscus; species Peromyscus californicus. The sequence goes on from NW_026294595.1 coordinate 82,450,727, forward strand.
CGCAGGAAGAGCAGCAAAGTTCCTAAATGCTGAACTATTTCTCCAGGCCCATGTTTATTTAGTGTTTAAAGTTTTAATCCTACTGACTAAACCTTGGGACTTCTTTCCCCATTACTAATGCTTGAATCATTTGCTCTTTCTTTTTTTCTGCTTATTGTTATTATTACACTTGCCACATTACTTTATGGAAAAGTAGACTTCCAGTTACATTCTCAACTAACTCCTACTAAAATATAATCGCCTCTATTGACTGGCTAACATAATGGAAGTGGTTACTGAGTAACTTTGAATGTTTAACTTATTCTTAATCTTCAGTATCCTAAAATTTTCCATTATCTTCCCAAATGAGAATTTTCACTAATATAGTTTGATTTATAGACTAAAGCTGAGATACTTTAAAAATGGGAATATATATATATATGTATATATATATACATATATATATATATATATACTTTATGTAAGTCTTATCTGAAGTTATTTTATAATTAAAGTATTATTTTTGAGGGTAAGGATGATATTATTTTCCTCAATTTTAATTGATACTTCATATTTATTAGGCACAGTGTTCAATGTACAATGGTACAGAGTCATTAGTTATCATTTATTTGTACTGAGAACATTCACAATATTTTTTTAGCTGCTTTAAAATATGTAGTAAGTTCTTGTTAATGATTGTCCCCCTATTATAAAGATGAAACACTAAGAGTCAATTCTCTAATCTAATTTTGTTTCTCTTTCTCAAGCTTTCTCCATCCCTGTTTTCTGTCCTCCTTCCTCGTTGATGACCAAGTTTCCACTCTTTAGGACAATGGCTGTTGTAACCTCTGCCAAGGGGTGAGAAGATGTGATATTTGTCTTTCTTCGCTTGTAATATAAGGTCTTCCAGGTTCTTCCATGCTACTGTAAATTATAGGATTTCATTTTGTTTTATGGATATTCTACTAAAAGACAGAAATGATTTGTTGTATTTTGGGTGAATAATTATCCATTTTCCCATCAATAAACACCCAAATTCCACAAAATGACTTTTAACAACAGTACTACTATTAAACAATAGGGGTGTGCATAACTCTTTAACTTTTGGCCTTTCTTCCTTCCTTCCTTCCTTCCTTCCTTCCTTCCTTCCTTCCTTCCTTCCTTTCTTTCTTTCTTGGCTATACACCTATTAGTGACATCTGGATCATGCAGAATTTTATTTTAGGGAATTTTTTCTTTTTCTTTTTTTCTTCATTCTCTCACTTGTTCTGCCTATTATAAGCTTTAATCCATGGAAAATATCCCAAAAGCACTTACTGAGTACAGAATAAGGAAACATTATAGAGAGCTCAAGGAGGACTAGAAGATTATCTGCTTCAATCCCATCTATATTTGAGTAAGAAATCTCGCATTTTTATATTTTTGCCAAGTATTCACAGCTCACTGGATACTTACTGTTGAATATCAAAATCTTCTAGAATTAACTTCTTTGGTGTGCTGGCTGGCTACTTTTAATAGCATGATATTTTTCCTTCTAACAAATGTAGTTTAAGATGAAAGATCTCTCTCTCATCTACCTACCTACCTACCTACCTACTTATCTATCTTTCTATCTATCTATCTATCATCTATCTATCTATCTATCTATCTATCTATCTATCTATCTATCTATCTATCTATCTCTGCCCCTTAACATACTATGGGTGGAAAGCCCCTGGTAAATTGACAGTATCATAAGTTGCAAATGCATTTGATACCCTTAACGCTTACAACATTGGAATTCAGAAACTCATTGTGGGCTGTTATCCTTATTATCTATATTTGAATTGAAGCTACAGAGGCTATTACTGACTAGCATCATGGGACAGTATCAGACCATACGCTGCTAGCCCAGCAAAAGATCAAAGTTAAAATTCCAAGTATATTTACACTAAATGCAGGTCACTTTTATACACTGATGATAATGAAAACTTGTAAATGAACTCTCATGACTTAGGGGCCAGCTTTGTCCATCTTCCTTATACATTTAAGTTGAATTCCAATCCAGTTCTTTTTACTTAATTGATGCTAACCAATTCCTGAATCCTCCTTTTATTCTCTCAACTCTACCCATCTATTTTCATTCCAGCCAGTGACTCTTGTCTTCCAGAATAAATTTTTAATTTAATATGCTTGCCATTCAACATTGTGATCTGTAACCACCCATTAAGGAACAGTTACCCAAAAGCACAGGGCTTGTAATGAACAGCTTGTGCACTCAGGTTTATTACATGAGATCATTACAGAGCCGAATGCAGATCTCTACATCACAAAGTTTGTTGTTACTTCCTGTTCTTCTTGGCTTTTAGAGAATCTGAGGTTTTTCTTATGGTTATCAGAAAAGAAAATAGGAAAGAAGGAGTCTGATTTCAATGCTCATGGCTTCATCATTGCTTGGATGTGTTAAAAAACAAGATACTTGGAAACTGAGTATTATCTTTTTCAGTAGCAAGATTAGTATAGACTTTTATTTATATGGCACTCCTATACCAGCTTTGGAATCAGGCAAAGAACATGCAAGTATTTACACTGTTAAAAATGTATTTACACTGATTAAAAAAGAAATCTTGGAGCAGAGGCAGGGAGCAATTAACAGAAACTACTTTCAATAAACATTTCCTGGAAGTGCATTCTTTAAGCTGATTTTTAAAGAATATGTAAATGCCAACAGCGAAGTAGGTGGGGGTGGTCTACTTGGATCTTATAAATTGTGATGACACTTGTTTGATCTGCAGGTTCAAGGGAAGGCACTGAGTGGTTCTTAAACATGGGGTGAGGTATCATCTGAGGGGAACTTCAACAGCTTTTCTCAGAAACTTCATGTCATTCTTCATTTTCTGAGGAAAGTCCATGCTCTATCATCCCCAACCCCTCTCCTTTTTACCCTGCTCATATCCTTTTTGATTCTCCTAGAAGGGAAGAGAAGAGTTTCATGGCTTAACCTCTGCCCACAGGTTTCTTGCACAATCCTTGTGTGTGTGTGAACCCATGACAGTGTCAAATGTCCATTGAAAGAATTTCATTGTGAAGTCAAATTCATTTTGTAACAGTTTAAAGACTTAAATAAGGATAGCCCTGTTCTTTAGAACAAAAGGCATTATGTTTGTATACACATTTACATTGTCTTGTCTGTTACAAAGTGAGTCATTTGTGTTGAATATCTTTTTAATGGCACACAATTTCGTTGGGACATTCAGGTTTGAGTTCTTAGATGCTCACAGCCTTTCTTCTGTGCCTTCACTGTGAGTATGAATAGAAGCCTCTTTTTATGTTATAACTCATTTATGAATCACTGACTGTGGGAGAATGCTTAAAAGTTGGTATCTGTCACCGGCAAGAGAGAAGTATGACCCAACTGGTCATTCACTGCATACATAAGCTAAGAAATAGAGTTCCATGTGTTTTCTAAATTCTTTATTGTGTTAAATATTTCATACAGTAGAAATTACTTGCCGTGCATTTAGGTGAACTAAAATGTTGGAATGAATGTTTGTTAAACTTTGGTGTTATAAAGTACATTAGGACAATTGTGATGCATTAAACTTACACTAAGAAGGAAAACAAATGGGTCAGGGAGATGGTTCAGCAGTTAGGAGCATGTACTGCTCTTCAGGAGAACCTCAGTTCGATTCCAAGAACCCACATCAGGCAGCTTACAACCACCTACCTGTAACTCTAGCTCCAGAGGTATTTGACACCTCTGTAGGCACCTGTACACATGTGCACACACCCACTGCCAACACACATACTATTTAAAAATAATAACAATTAAAAACTTAATTAAATGTGCCTCAAAATTTCAAAATCTTGCTTAGTTGCTGAAGATAGCATTCATAAGTTTATACAACAACAAACAAGATGTATTTGTAGAGTAGTGGAAATAAATCCTATTCAATACTAGCTTTAGTACCCAGGAGCTATGTGTGTTTAAAAAGAGCAAAACTGAAGTGCAAAAGATCACTGTGATCCAGAACGTGGATTTCACCATTAAACATCTGGCTAATTCTGATGCTAGCACTAGCTAACTACAGCAGATCATGTCAGTTTTCGCCTCCACACCCACTTCCTTCTTTTTTCCCATACTGCTCTATGCTCTTAGAGGCTGATTGATACATTGACAAGCCCTTTAGTTCTCTGGTGTCTAGTTGTTTTGGACAATGGCAGCCCTGGAGAGAAGTAGAGAGAGGAAAAGGGAATGAGGATGCTGCATGTGTTTCTTTCGTTTCATCTTCCAAAGATTGATTATGGCAGTGTGTTCTTCAGCTACAGTTTAGATCTGTTATTGTGATCCTATCTACCTGATGCTCTCCTTGCATTTCCAGGTGACTGTTTATTATCTTATTCTTTTCAGGCCTAAAGAATCAATCCTAGGGTATTGCATTATGCATTAGTGGCTTTGGAAACACTGCCCATATCTTTTAAATAGGGTCATTATTTACCTCTTTTTATGCTAGCCAACTTTGAATGTGTCCATTGTTTTGTAGAGGGCATATGACTGATATACTAGCAATATAATATTACAAAGAATAAATAAATTGCACTTTCCTATTCTTATCTCTAAAGTGGAGGTACAGGCACTATGTTCTTATATAACTCTTTCACATATAAAATTAGGGAGCAGACTACAATGGTTATGTTCTGAAGGCATAGAGAATCTGCCTCAACTTTTTTTTATCAAAAGTAACTTTTATTTAGTTTCACTGAAGGTTTGAAAAAAATTTTTATGTGAAGCAAGGATTCTTTAGCCAATACAGCTTGAAAACCACCAGCCTGAGCTGGCTGGAGGTCTCCCTCTGGTCCTAAAACTATCACTTTGTCTGGCTGTTATTTTGTGTATAGAAGCTAGTGTTGGTCTTCATGATTACCCTCTGGTTGGGGCTGGGATTTGGTCAACTTAGCTTGCCATAGGCCGTCTGGTTTTAGGCTTTACTAGCTGAGTACAGGGAAGAGTCCAGTTAACTCTCCAGGATCATATTCTCTTTTATAAAATGTTTTCATGACTTTAAATAGAAGGCCCCGAGAACCAATAAATAAAGGGCAAGCAGATCAGCACACTACCCGCAGTGTTTTTCACACGATCTTCTCAGTTCTCAGAGCCCTGGGACATGACTGCCCTTGAGCGTGCTGAACACTGTGAACTCAGGCCAAGGTAGCTGTGGTTGTTAAGCTTTGTGCTTTTTTTTTCCAACTCCAGCAATATTTTTGGAGTGTTCTACTTCTTGCTTGTTTCAAGCAATAGTCAACATCATTTATTTCCCTTTCTATATAATAGAGAAATGGTAGAAGGAAATGTCTTGGATGCACTGTAGATTTGCCTGGAGATGTATTGCCACATTAGCTGGGAGAGTAAAGCAGTGCTGACCTGGTACCTCACCAAGGAGCCCTGGGAGCAGTGCTGATCCAGTACCTCACTGAGGAGCTCTGGGAGCAGTACTGATCCAGTACCTCACTGAGATGCCCTGGGAGGCTACCAGCTACTGTTCTTGAGAAATACTCTTCAAAACTATATAAGTATCTATTTGTTCTTCTATTAAATGTGTACTCAACAAATATTCCTCAGTGCCTATCATATACTTAAGAGAGTGTTAAACATTATGGAACATGAAAATAAAGTCGCTAAGGCCTTTGCACTTAAGAGTCTCACATTTGGGGTGTCAATAATTACAATGTAATTGTTTTTTAGAGATGTCTTAACCTGCTCATCTCTAGAAGGCCTGAAAATCCCAGTAGATGGAGGCACCTAGTGGCTTGTTGAGTAAGTGGTCTTTCTCCATGCCCCCTCCTTCCTTTCTTCTTCTCCTTTCCTTCCTCCTTTCCTCCCTTCCTTCCCTTCTTTCATTTCCAACATATTCTTCACGAGTCTGCCTTTGAAGTAGCTTTGTTTTCTTATAACCTTCACGTTAAATACAATTTTTTTGTGTTTTGTTTTACTTTAAATATCTTGTCTGTTACTAACATACAGTAATCTTTGTTGTATTTAATTTTCTCTTCACTGTTCAAACCAGGAAACTTATACTCTTTCCCCCTTTATGTCCCAATTGTAGACCCCACACCCTGACAAATCAAACAAAATAAATCATAAAAACTTGGGCTAAGAGTCCTGTCCTAGGGAATGTGTGTTGTAAATGATAGAGTAAACTTGGATGGAGAGAACCAATGCCTTCAATCTCTAAGGGGCTTCATGTCATTTTTGGAATTTTTGTCAACCATCTTCTGCTTCTGTAGTTTTTCTGAACATAAACTTTTGATATTTTAGGACAAAAGTTGATGTATATATTTATTTCTTGTTTAGTTATTGGGAACTTTCTTGTTTTAGTAAAACTGACCATACGTAGTGAAGGATGTGAGATTTGAACTTGACTGTCCGATGCAGGTCGACAAAGACTGTGAAAGGCAGGTTGGGCACAAAACAAGTCAACTAAAATCTCAGAACATCTCTATGCACACGTCATTTTGGCCCACTTCCCGTATGGCTGTCTCTTTGTTAGACTAGCATTATCAGTTTGAATGTCTGTCTATATCTCTCAAGTTATCCAATATGCAGAAATACCTTTTTTAATGTCTGTGTTTTGCTGCACACTTGGCACTCAATAGATACACAATAAATGCTGGAGAAGAAAGAAATATACATTTTAAGATACATATGATAGGTAGGAAGTGAGTTAGATGAACAAATACAAAGATGAGGTCTGATGCCAAAATGCTAGCTAGAGTCTGATAGTTTGCAAATCTTCCATTGTAAGGCATTACATAGACTTGGGGGCTACAGCAGGTTTTTTTTCTTATATAAATTTTTATTAAAAAATTTCTTTCCTTTTACATACCAACCCCTGTTCCCCCTCCCTCCTCCTTTCCTGCTCCACCCCACTTACCCCTATCCTACCTCCATCCCCTCCTCATAGAGGGTAAGGCCTCCCTTGGGTAGTCAACACAGACTGGCATACCATGTTGGGGATGGACCTAGCCCCTCCCCCCTATAGCAGGCTTTGGAACGAGGGGTTCCACTCAAAAACTCGATCTTCAGGAAGGTAAATGTGGTAGCAATGAGCAGTAAAGACAAGTGGGAGGAAATGTATTCAGAGATGTGAAGTCTAACAATATGGATATAAAATAGAACACATGTCAGAGTGGTCAAAAGAACATGTAAACTTGTTCACAGCTAAGAATCCATCCTATACAACTTTCTTGCTTTTCCCTCCAGAGAATAAGCAATATTCCTTTTTCTTAGGAACCAAATAACTTTGCATACACCTACGCCAAATAAATTCCTTTCCAAATGTATTTATTATGAAGATTGATGAGGGAGAAAGGGGGGGGAGGAGAGCAAGCTGGATTGTGTTTGGCATGGCTCCCAGTGAGTGGGAAACACTATATGCATGATAATAATTATCAGCATGATTCCTGTTAGTATTCCTGAAGACTGTGAGTGACTGCTTGATGCTGTAGAATGGAAGGAAGCTTCTGTCTGTTGATCTCTTATATACTCCAACTTAAGCAGTGAGACTCTGATTCATTTAATGGACCTGAATGGAATGATGTTTCTTTCACCTATAATGAAAGGACAAACTTTGAAGCTAGTATGCTGTATGAAAAAACCCTAAGTGGTAGGGTGCTATGGTCAAGGTCATTCCAAATATGTCTCAAAACAGTGGTATGACCTTAGGGAAGTCACGTTCTCAGCCTGAATCTTCATTTCCTCAGCTATAAAGTCAAGTGGCTGGATTAAATTATCTTTAGATTCCTTCCTCACTAGATATTAAGTGATTTTTCACGTCCCTCATTAAATTTCCAAGCTCCATCGAACAGCTCATTATGGAGCCTGCTTGCTCATTTGATGTCTCTGTGTGTTTTCCATCCACTTTTCCCTCTAGCCTCCCATTGGGCGCATTTTCCTGCTCACTGCAGTGTTTTGCACATCTGTTTCTGTAGATGTAGCTCTGTGTGTGTTAAAGGGGGAGGGAGGGAGGGAGGGAGGGAGGGAGGGAGGGTGAGGTATTTAAGCTTGGCCTAGGGCTCAGACTTTGTTGGTGGAGATAATTACTTTAATAGTTTTCTTAAATATCTATTAACTCTTGTAGCTTGGATGCCACAGGGTAATGTGGCATCACTCCTGCTTGAATTTGATTGTGTTTGCTGATTTACATGGATAGAAGAGTCACATAGACCAAGGAGATAAGAACTGACTCTGCTTTGTCTAAGTTTCAAAAGTATGGAAATAAAGCTGAGGATGAGATGGGCCCTGAGAAAGGGAATAATAGTGAAATGCTGAAAAAAGAAAACTCTAGAAATCGGAGACACTATTGTATCATTAGGAGACATTTTTTTTTTTTTTGTATAGACAGTCTCTCAATCTCACACCTGAAAGTCCTAAGTGAATGTGTCAAGAGCGGGTGAAGTCCTGAATGTGTGTACTGTTGACATGGGCACGGCTATGTCAAGGACCAATGCATCAGACCCATGGGAAATTGCCAAAATATTTCCTGTGTGGGTAAGGCTTGGAATTGCCACAGCCTTCCACTGGTTGGGGTGTGAATATTGGCAGTGTGTGCAAACACTAGCAGCCCAGCTTCCTCCCTCTGGATATTTCCAGCCTGACACAGCTCACCTACAGAGGCCTCCTACTGAGACTAACTAACTCTTCCCCCAGTGCTGTACATGTTAAAGTGCTGAGGTTTCTGGTTGTTGTTTGGTGTTGCTGCCACTTTATCATCGCACACAACTCACCTGACCCCAGCTTTTCTGTACACATTTCTGTCCTTTCTTCATCCCCTCATTACCTAAGTCATATTTCCAGACGGAACCTGTGCAGGTCATGGCACAGATCCATAGTGACTGACTGTAACCATTATGTCAGGAGTACACTGATACCTTGTATATATTTTTCATAAAAAATTCTATGTGTTTGAATTTAAAGAACTTCTACATGAAACATAGGAATACTGAGGCTTGTGGGACTACTGAGTGTAGATGAAAGCTAACAGCAGTGCTCCTTTTCCACATATCACAGTACCACCACTTCACCTCACAGAGCTATCTTTAGCTATGGTGCCCCTGGGAGAAGATAGACAGTAACAGGCTGAGTTGAGGTGGAACCTCAACTCCATCACTGGCCACTCAATCACAAGGATATTACTAGAAAACAGGTTTCTGGGGGACTATCAAGCATAAACATTAATTTATTTGGTGACAACTTCAATCTTAAGGGTCATGTCCTTCTCATCAGGTAGGAAGAAGAAGATAACAAGTGTCTTTTGGTCATGATCACTTCAAAGTTTATAAAATGTACTTTGAGAAAATGTATGGAATTGGAATTATTGCCCTTGAGAGTATGTGAGACTACAATAATTGCAAAATATTAATGTAGATGTAACTGTGTTTGAATACAAGCTCATATTAAATTAGTACAGGTGCACCTGCTAAATATGCAGAAAGTAAATCCCCCTGAGATCAGCTATATTTTTACATTCATGTTAAATAGTAATGAAGCATTCTGGTTTTATAAAGAAGTCTCACGACTCAGTTAACTTGAGCTATTCCTTGTAGATAAATCTTCTCAGTGAACTAACCAGTCAGGTTTTCCAGGGCGTCTACAAAAGTGAGGACAATCCTTAGCAAATTTGCCTGAGTAGCTGGATGGTTTCATTCATCAGATGGCATGTAGCTACTCTCAGCACCCTTAATTTTCATTCATATTCATATTCATCTAACCCCCCCTCCCCATGAATTGGAACAGTAAGCAATGCTTTTAGTGGCATTGAACAAGGAACTTAAAGCACTGATAGTTTTCCAAAATCACACTGGAATTGGTGGTGGAAGATGAATCAGAAGATCACTTTCTGATGCTGAGTATCGTGTTCTTTGATATGTTTTCTTTGGTTAGATTTTTCTGATCATTGTTAAGGGGGAAGTAATTCTAGATAGATTATTAAAACTAGATATACACATTAAGAAATTCTTTCTTCAGAAGCTATCCATTTAAAGTTTAGCTCTCCCCATGCCTCCGTGTGTGTGTGTGTGTGTGTGTGTGTGTGTGTGTGTGTGTGTGTGTGTGTGTGTGTGTGTGCGCATAGGTAATGGATTCTAGGAATTATTTCTGTGGTTTGACTAACTATATTTTGCAAATAGCTATGATAAATATGGTAAGACAATAATTTTTCCCATGTCAATTCAAGATACAAAGGAGAATTTTATGGTTTTGGTTACTAAAGTCCCCCACTGAAGCTTAGAATTTTAATTAGTCTATCTTTCTTTTTGTTATATTCCAAGTGACACACTATTATTTTCCAGTGTATTTAAAATGTTTTTCTCTTTCTAATTTTTTTTTGTGTCACAGACAGCTATCATACAGAAGTCAAACAATGCTGATTTTGGATACTCTATAGCATATCTGGCCAAAAAATTGAAACGATATCAGAAAATATAAAATACAGAATAATTATAAATGTATAAATATGAAATTTGACTTTTTAAATCTTATTTTTTTAGAACAGTGGTTCTCCATAATTCTGTGATCCCTTAAGACAGTTCCTCATGTTGTGGTGACCCCTAACAATGAAATTATTTTCATTGCTACTTCATAACTGTGATTTTGCTACTGTTAAGAATCAAAATGTAAATATCTGATATGCAGGTGGTCTTAGGCTACTTCTAAGGATTGTTCAATCCCCAAAGGAGTTTGTGATCCACAGGTTGAGAACCACTGATTTAGTGGGGTATTTTTTAGTTTTTAATTTATTTTACTTAAATCTTTGAGAATTTCATACCTTGTATTTGACCATATTAGTCCCCATCCCCCATCTCTTCCCAGATATATCACCATTCCATACTCATCCAATTTTGTGTCAACACTTTTGCTTAAAAATGAAAAACAGCAAATACCGTAAGTGCTGCTTATATTCTCTTAGGTGTGTGGCCAACCACAAGGAACATGTGAGACTTACCTAGGGCCATACTCTTAAAGAAAGCTAACTCTCCTAGAAGCTCCAAATTACCAAGAGTCCCTCAGCTAGAGGTGGGACTTTGTGCCCATCTCCCTTCTCCATGCTCAGATTTTTCTGGCCTGAGTCTGCTCATGCAGATCCTCTGCATGCAGTCACAGCACGGTGAGTTCACATGTGCAGCAACTCTATTGTGTTTGGAAAACACTCTTCCCATGTAGTCATCCACTGCTTCTAGCTCTTACAGTCTTTCTGCTTCTCTTCTACTATGATATTTGAGCCTTGGGAGGAGGTGGTGTTATAGAGATGTCATGTTTAGGGATGAATATTCTGAATTCTTTTATTCTGTGCATGTTGACCAGTTGTGGATCTTTGCTTTAATCGTGATGTACTGCAAAAAGTTGTTTCTCTGATGAGGTATGAGAGATGCACTAATCTTCAGGTATTGGAAGAAGTCAATAGGAGTTACTTTAATACTGTGGCCCATCAGCAGAGTAATGTAGTAGGTTTTCCACCAGGGCCTCTGACTTGTCTAGTCACAGGTTCTTGGTCCCGATATCTGTGCCAAGTATGTGTTGCATCTTGTGGAGTGGGCCTTAAATCTAATCAGAAAGTGGCTGGTTATTCCCATTCATGACACTATTGCAACAGTGGGCAAATCTTGCCAGGCCAATTATTATTATTGTAGCTTGTAGGATTTGTAGCTGGTGATTGGTGATTGCTGTTTTCTCTTCTGGTAGCATGCATAGCACCTTTCAGCACCATGAAATCTAGTTATTAGTGATGAGGCTTCCAGATCAATACTAGCTGAATTTCTCCACGTTCTGTGAGTCAAATCTGTGAGGTCTTCAGCAATAAGGTATTACTGTCAAGTTCTGGAGGGTAGCAAAGAGCAAGAGCAATAGCCTATAATATTTCAAGTGTATGGGACATCATTGGCCAACAACTTTAATGAGATAACATGTTCTAGATATTGATATTGGGCATTTTATTTGGTGTCCTGTAGAGTCCATTAAGGGCATTGACACTTCTTTATAGGGTACCTCCATTTAAGTTATTTTTATATATGTATGTTTATATTTTAGGAAACTTCTAAAATATGAGTTTTTCATATGATTTTTTCAAAAAGTCCTTGGTGTTAACTACCCCTCCATATTTTCCTTCTTTTACATTACCCTCCCATCCTACACCCAATATAACCCTTCTTATTAACACTATTTCTATTTTCTCCTTTATATCATTGTTAAGAGAAGTATTTGTAGGTAGTATTCCTATTGAAGTTAACTTTAAATGCACTTGAGAAGGACATCCCATGTGTCCTCTGCCAGTCTTTGTGTGTTCTGGGAAATGACTTTGGCTGGTTGAAAGAGTGGGATATGCTCTTAACCCATGAGTTATCTTTTCAGCCCTGGGACTTAGCTTTTGAATCACTGAGAGGTAATTTTTGGAATCTCTGAGGGAAATAAACATTTAAAAAGTACATTTTAGTGTTATCACAAAGCTAAATATCAGAGAAGAAAGAATTCATGCTAGAGTCCAATACCTGGGTTTGAATCATGGTGCCTCACTATGTGGTGAACATGTAACATTGAATATTACAATTAAATAATGCAAGACTCCATTTTTTCCCCAGTAAAATGGTTCTGATGGTATATCTTTACCTTATTTTAATAGGTTTTTCTGGGGTTAAATCAATAAATCTAACACTTTCTAAAAGCTTATATCATTTGGTTTTCTTTGGAAATGAGCACTAGATAACTTAGGCAGAAGGCAACTTACTGTAACACCCTTGAACAGGTCATTAAATCAAAGGAAAATCATGGAAACCATGTACAGAAAACATGGTAACCATAGCTACTGAAACTAATCCAGTTGGCCATCATGTCAGGAGATCATCACTAGGACAGAAAGGACCAACTCAATCATCCTTTTTGAGTTCTTGCAATCAGGATTCTGAATTCTTAGACAGAGAGAGAGTAAGACCTGATGTAGTATGGGCCTCCACTTGGGTTAGCTAGAGTAGGGCACCTGGATTTTCCATCAAGATTGTCAACCTGAAGAAGAGGAGGTGATCTTAGGAAGAAAATGAATGGAAACTGTTTCCAAACAACAACAGCCACAAAAACAAAAACATGTTCCCTGAAGGTCCCCAAATTGCATAAATGTCACAAAAGGAAGGCTGACTGCCCAGAGAGGCAGAGGTAACAGAGGGTAAGATACAGGAAAGTGGAGCTCTTGAAAACTAGGCCATCTGTGACAGGAGTTACATGTACTGGGGGGAGGGTGTCTGGGGTGGTATGGAGGAGGAGAGAGGTGACAAACATGGTGGAGATGGGCCGATATTCAAAAGGTAAACACCGATAACTTCGCAGAACTTCTGATGCCTATATGGATGCCATACAAAATTTCAAGATAGACAGATATCATCAGTCATATTTTTGAGTTGGTTGGCCTAGTTCTCCCAAAGCAGGGCTTTCAGGCAGTCTTGCTTGCAACTTAGGATCACAGTAAAATATGCCTGAGATGACTCAGCTGACAGATTTGGAATGAAGGGGTCCCCAATTGCAGATAAGTGTTTTTTAAATTGAGGGTTTTTATGTGAATTACAAAGGTTGAAAAACTACTCCTAAAAATAGCACTAGCCTATCATTCTGAACTCAAGGAAAACATGTAAAAAGTTTTTATAAATAGCATATTTAGGATCTTCAAATCACACCAGTCTCTATCAACAGCTGGGCAGCTGGGTACACATGCACAATATTGCTTTATTGTTTGATTCTTATCAATATTATCTCAGCATGGTTCAAACAATTCAGTTTTCAATTGCCAGAAAAACCTCAGTCTGCAAAAAGTGTTTACCTGCCAAGATGGTTTGTTGAAATAATCTTGAATTGAATTTGATCTCCTTGGCCCATAGGGGAATTAATAGGCTCAGGCAAATGGGACTTCTTTGCTGCAAAATATCTCCTCTGTCAGTGAGAACTCTGTGAAGTCAGTTCAGTGTCTTGCTGCCTGAGTTCTACTTGACATAAGAGAAATCTCTTGGCTAAGTTGCTTGCCCCCTCAACACTCAACATTTTCATGCACTTCATGGAGAAAGTGAAACTGTATTTGGTCAACTGTATTGTGGTTTGAGAGAAGGTTTTTTTGAGCGGAGGATGGGAGTCTTTGGAAAGCAGGATTTCTTAGCTTCATTCCAAGTAAAACAAGCTGCATTCACATTGCTCAAAATAATTTGACAAACAGTTTCATTCAAGGTGAAGCCCGTGGTTGAAACAATAACACCATAGACACATACCAGCCCATGATATAGCCTTAAGGGAGCTTTGATACATGTTCCTTCAGTGTCATCCTTATTCTAATGAGGCTGTATCTTCATTCAGAATGAAGACAGTAATATATATATATATATATATATATATATTGTCATTGTTATAGAGGTATTGCTCTTTCCAGAAAATACTATTAAAATTATTTGAGTCTATGTATTTTTCCTTCCTAAAATTCTTTGTAAGACAAATAAACACATACAAATATGGTTATATATATATATATATATATATATATATATATATATATATATATATATATATGTATATGTGGCTGTCACTAGTAGAATATAAGAGAGGTTTGTGTGTGGTGATTTATACCTACTTGATAGAGGCTGTCTGAGGAAGGAGTGAACAAACAAATTATTTAATATATTGTCTTAATAAAAAGGAAAGGGTGGGACATTTTTTTTAAATGGGGAAGATTCTAGGGGGGCTGTGGCACATGCCTTTAATCCCAGCACTCGGGAGGCAGAGTCAGGTGGATATCTGTGAGTTCAAGGCCAGCCTGGTCTACAGAGCAAGCTCCAGGACAGGCACCAAAACTACACAGAGAAACCCTGTCTCGAAAACCAAAAAAAGAAGAACAACAACAACAACAAAAATGTAAAGGCTCAATACCCCAAGGAGTAGTCAGCTCTACATGGCAACAAGTGACATTTATGTCTGCATTCTCTGAGGCTATTGATTGTTCCTCTGTTTTAACATAGCTGCATTCCTTCACTGTGCAGCTTAGGTGCTTGGCTTTGTCAGATTCATGGTGTGTCTTGGAATCAATTTCTCTGTGAATAACTATTTGCTGATGTTTTAATCATGTCTCACCCTGGATGTGCAGTAAGGGGTAAATGGGATAAGCATGTATGGAGTCTTTTAAGGTTGTTAATCTCCAGAGAGTCTGTCCCGCAGTTCCCATTTTCATTTTGTATTCCAATTTACACTCTCATTTACACTTTCTAAGGCTCTCAATAGGAACTCAAATCCCATTGTGCTGGGTAATTGATATTCATCATCACTTAATTTATTATTCTTATCAAAAATTTGGATTTAGTAATCAGAAATTTATTCCTTTTTTATATTTCTTAAATTGCTAGAGGTAATATTTTCTATGTTTGCTGGCTGTAGAATTTATTTTCTGTGATTATTCATCTATCATCTTTATATGTTTTCTATTTATGGAATATTTTTAATTCCTAATTTTGTATTTTCATTTGAATTTGAATATTTTATATTTTTTCACTCACAAATTATTAAAAATCTTAACACATAGTTCAATGATTTTTATAGGGTTTTCAGCATTTATGTCCTTTGTTAGATGTGCACTTACTTTGTTTTACTGGGATTTTAGTGCACAGATGTTTTAGAGTGCCATTGTATTAACGTACATCTATCTGTTATATATAATTTCTGCCTTTCGTTTTATGCCTATAAAATTTTTCATTAATTCAAAATCAGATAATTGCCTGTACTTTTCTCTAGTGTTTTTCTTATTTTGTGTTTAATCCTTTGCTCTCTCTGGAACTAATTTTGGCATATGGCTTAATGTAGGGATTTACTTAGCTGTTTTCCCCTGAACTCCTTGTCTCGAACCCGAGGGCTCTCCAGAACCAGGTTTTTACCTCCCTCATTATATGTCCTTTCACTGCACTGTTTCCCCTGTCATTCTCCGCCCCCTTGCTGTGCTCCTTTTCCAAATGGAGGTTTTGACAGCCATTTTCCATCTTGGAAAGCTAATATTCCTCAACAGATCATCTCTCCCAACGAAGCCTTCCCGGCTGCTTCAGAGATTGCTAACAAAAGACAAGCTCTTGTATTTATAATAGGTCCCTCAAATATTACCAGTATCCAAAACACTTTTCCATTGCTAGTATTCTTCCTTAACATCAGAGCCTGTGTTCTACACAGAATATAGGCCTTGTCTCTCTACTTCATCATAATCACCTCAACATCAAAAACCGACTTTTGGGCCAGTGTGATGGATCAGCAGGCAAAAGTACTTCCTGGGCAAACCTAGTGACATGTCAATCCCTGTTTTCCACTGTGTAAGGAAAAAACCAGAGAACTGACCCTTGAAGTCTTCCACTCACCTCCATGTGTGTGCACAGTATGTGCACACGTACACTTACACACACCATTCTCTCTCTCTCTCTCTCTCTCTCTAATAGGAGTGGTAATAATGGTAATAGATAAAATAATATTATTTTAAAATGTAGCACGAGTCTTAACAGGTTTTATTAATAAAAGCAAATCCGGGCTGGGTATTGGGGTGAACACTGGAAGATCAGAGAGACAGAACAAGCCACAGCTACCTCACCTTGCCAATTCCTCAGTTGATCCTGTTTCCTCAGACTGCAAGCCTTTGTGTCCTCATCCAATTGGATCTCAGCTGAACTGCTGCTCAAAAGCCTAAAAGATTAACCAGGCCAAAAGCTTCTAGTTTCTGGTTCTCACGCCTTATATACCTTTCTGCTTTCTGTCATCAGTTCCTGGGATTAAAGGCTCTTGTTACCATGCCTGGATGTTTCCAGTGTGGCCTTGAACTCACAGAGATCCAAACAGATTTCTGCCTCTGGAATGCTAGGATTAAAGGTGTGAGTGCCACCATTTTCTGGCCTCTATATCTAGTGACTGTTCTGTTTTCTGACCCCAGATAAGTTTATTAGGGTGCACAATATTTTGGGGAACACAATATCACCACATAAAATTGGTCTGCATTGGAGCATGTGCTCGATTACTATGTTACTGGGCAAATGGATGAATTTTCATGATAAAAAATAATGACAATAGCTAGTAACTATCGATGTATGCTTGCTCTGTAACTGTCTACTTTGCAAGTGTTTTGGAGGCATTATATCTTATAATTCAGCAAATAAGATCAGTTTGTTGTGGTCACAATAGACTTTACTAATGTAAATCCTTGAGAACACTGGTACTATTATGTCCCTCACATCCAAGGAAGTATGCAGAGACATCCGAAGTCCCTCTAAATGGCTAAGGTCAAATAACTAGGCAAGGAGTATAGATTTCTCTGCTTAATTCCTCAGGGGAATACTTTAAATTCATTTTAATTAGTTTATCCTGAAAGGTGAACTCCTAGATATTTCTTTTAGCTCCTTTCTAGATAGTTTCATTGAAGTTTTGATGAGAAGTGCATTAAACTTCATCATTAATTTGGAAAGAGCTTAATCTTTTCAAATTGAAGGCGTTCTGCTCCAGGAAGATGGCATTTATCTCTATCACTTCAAAAAGATTTATTTTTTACTATTTTAATTTATGTGTGCATATGTCCATGTGTGTGTGCGTGTACATGTGAGTGAGGAGACCTGAAAAGGACAGCAAGCAGTATTGGATGTCCCTAAAGCTGGGGATACAGGCAGTTGTGAGCTGTGCAATGGGAGTGCTGGGACTAAACTCTGCAAGAGCAGTAGGTGCCCTTAACTGTCGAGCTAGCTCTTCAGTCCCTCTACTATATTTGAACCTTTAAAAAATGTAGATTTTATAGGTCTAAAACATTTTCTTAAAAATTAAGTGGATAGTGAATTTTCGCAGTTTTGCTTGGTGGTATAAGTTTGTTGTTTTTGAATCACTTGTTAGAAGCTCTTGTCCTCAAGTGCTGGGGAGAGGTCCCTGTGGGTAAAGTACATGTAATGCAAGCATGAGGACCAGAGTTTGGATTCCAAGAATGCAGGGAAATGCTTGGAGGGTTTGGTGACCCACTGCCACACAGCAGTGTGTATGAGGTCAAGACAAGAACAAGTTCACTAGCTAGGTTAGACAATGAGTGGGCTCAAGTGAGAGGGCTGCAGAAGTGATTAAGGCACACTGCTGGTGTATTCATCCTGGTCCTCCACATACACCCCCCCCACACACATCCACAGGCATATGCAGCTCTACACATGGGGACACACACACACACACACACACACACACACACACACACACACACACACCATGTGATAAATGAAGGGATGAATCTATAAATAAAATATAAAAAGCAATTCTTATCCTTCAACGTAGCTGAAGTTTTTCTGTGTCTTGCACGGTCCATAGCCGTTCAGATCCAAGTAAACACACAGAGGCTTATATTAATTAAAACTGCTTGGTCATTAGCTCAGGCTTACTATTGACTACCTTTTACACTTAAATTCAGCCCATTTATGTTAATTTATATGTTGCCACGTGTTCCATGGCTTTACATGTGTGCCATTACATGCTGCTCCCTGGACAGCAGGCTGGCGTCCTCTGCCTCTGCCTTCCTCTTCTCAGAATTCTCCTCGTCTGCTTATCTTGCCTATACTTCCTGCCTGGCTACTGGCCAATCAGAGCAACATAGATTCACAGCATACAGACTCTCCAATGGCACTTTAATGGTGTTCAAAGCCATATTTTAAAGGGTAGTTGTTTGTTGTGTAATTTCAACTGACATCTTCAAAAAATGTACTACCTGCCCTAGCAAAGAGATAAAAGCAAATATTAAAATCAGAAAGTTACCAATAGAATGATTGGAGTGTGTTTTTTGTGGGATTACAGCAACTTCCACAGAAAGACACAGCTGAGTGCAAACAGTGGCCACAGAGTCATTTCATTGGCTTGGGCTGTGAGGTCAAATGAGATCTTAGGTCTCAATTGCATTTCCATCCTCTTTCCATTTATTTATGGACACATTTAGACCATGCTATCTAGAGATGGAAGTTTTTCCCCAGGACATGTTCCTTTTGTCACACAGTCATAACCTTGAGGTGATTAGGCAACGCTGGAATATTCATGACGATGAGCCCTAAAGAGTACTGAAGTGAGTTCTAGTGACTCTAGAGACGTGAAGGTCAGTCTGGTTTTAAGTGCCAGTGCATAGTATGGAGTTAGACAGCCTTGGGCATGAATTCTGGCTCTAGTACTTACAGCCTCCGTTGTGTTAAGAGTTTTTAAACTTCCCGAGTCTTAATTTCTGCAGCTGTTATTTGGAAGATAGCAGTATCCAACAGTGTGTGTGTGTGTATGTGTGTGTGTGTGTGTGTGTGTGTGTGTGTGTGTGTGTGTGTGTGTGTGTGTGTGTGCGCGCGCGCACGCGCACACGCGCCATGGTCAATCAATAAGTCCCTGTATGTTATATGGCAGAACAGTACCTAACACACATGTTGGCAACAGCACTGCAACAGCATTCAGGATTACTACAATTCAAGTCAGTTGCAGAAAAGGACCAGGCTCTGAGAATGTGTACTGTGATGAGTTTCAAACTGAACCAAAGTCAGTGTGGGAAGAAAGCAAGGTGACCTTCCTGTTGTCTGTTGGCTTTGCTCGTGGAAGGTGGATGGTAAATATTTTCCAGATTCTGCTGACATTTGATGGTTTCTTAATCATTTTCCATTTCTTCAATGTGTTAAATTCATTAAGCTATAGCTATTTTGTTGGTCCATGGCAGGCCTATCTGTGATGTTGAGTAATTGCTTGGCACACAGGAAAGATTGCCTTCTATATTTAAACATATTTATCAATCATGCCTTCCAGACGCCATCTGCCCAAGAAGGGCCACAAATGGAGGTCCAGAGAAGGGTGACTTTGGAAGGAAGCTGATCCCAGGAGCATAGAGCAGGACTAGTCTGGCTCTAATGATTCTTCAAGGTGGATGAAGGGAGGCGGGGAGCATAAAGAGATGAAACCATCACCTCCTTATTAATGGAACAAGACAGGTACCTGCCTGCTCTGAATTCAGCTGTAGGCTTCAGAACGTACCATTTTCTCTGCTAATAAGTCTTTCAGCCCTGAAGATATATCCAGCATGCGTAGCAGCAAGAAATAAAGGAAAAATTCTATTAATATGAACCATGAGGTTAACTTTAAAAAATCCAGCCCCTTCTCCAGAAAGTGAAAGGTTGAAAGTGGAGATAAAAGAAGAGGAAAAAAGGAGGGCACAGGTCCCACTCACTACATGAATTAAGTTTCAAGCAGTTTTGTTTCACTTGGTTCAAACTCAGTTGGCATTCCAGGTCACTTTCGTGTTCACATACCATAACTGGGACAAAGCCTCCGAGGCTTGGGTGCCACACACCCATACCTAGGCCTCTAGAGAGAATGGAGGCTTACTTGCTACTTCCCTCTAACATTTGCCTTGATATTCTCATGTCTTTAATGTATAACATAATATCACATGTATGGGTAGTCTCATTTCTTTGTATTAGTCGAGTCTCAATGAAAGTTAGGGGAACATGGCCCAAGGAATACAGGCAGCAAAACTGAATTCCACTTATACCATAGCTATTAATTCCTTAAGGATAAGATTTACCATTTACACAGGATTCATAGTTACTTTATTATTATTAAAATTAATATTAATATATGTGCCATGAAGGAAGTTTGAATAAACAGATGTCAAATAAAATAAACATGTTTTAATGGTTTCTACTCATTCATATGAGTGTGTGTGTGTGTGTGTGTGTGTGTGTAAATTATGTCATTTGGAAGCTTACATAATGGCTAAGAGTGTGCTAACCAGATGAGACTAAACATTTTAGTGATGTGTGATACACTTTTTTCACTGTTCTGACCCTTAGATTTTTTTCATCCTGGGAAATAATGTTCTTCCTAAATTTCCAGTTGTTTACTTATAAAATGAAAATAACACTACTTGTTTTGTGACTGCTTTCTGAGAATTAACCCCTATTCTTATGAAAAGCATGTAGCACCCGGATTATCTGATTAGTTATTGTTATAATGGCCACCATGACTATTGTGTTGGTTATAATTGTTTATAAGGATAATTTACTGAGTCAATAATTATTCTATATTTGCAGCTCTCAATCCTTTGCTCATTATTAGCTCACAAAAGAACTTTTGAAGATATTTTTTCATTGTTTCTCAGATGAAAATTTAACATTATACACATAACACATTTCTCTTTATGAACTGTATGCATGTTTGGGATATTCATCCAGAAAGAATGAAATGTTTGAATCCCTTTAAATCATGAATATTGGATCCTCTTTTGAATGGATATTCTAAAACATAATTTATTACAATATATTCTCTAATGTAGATAAATTTTAATTTAGATGATCATGACTCTATGATCAATTGTTTGGGTTTTAAAACTAGTTTCACTATTTTAGTCTTATTGTTATTTAACAAATTTATATGAATCTTTGAACATACAAAAACAGATTCTCTTGACCAAAGGCTATTGAATTCATTTATTTTCATTATAGAATATTAAATATTTTGCTTTGTAACTGTTCTTTTACTAACAGTATCTTAATGTGTCTGTTTCACTAAAACTTCTCTGAAGGAATATCAAAGTGTATCATCTTAAAGTAATTCCTAGAAATCTGAAGGAAGGCTTATGTTTACATCAGACACAACTGTGTGTTAGCTAGCACAGTACTAACCCCACAAGGCTCAGAGACCTCAGGATTCAGCTCCTGGCTGTCATAGCCCCCATGCTGTCCTCACATCCCTCTGTACCTCAGCATAGCAAGTCCAGCCCAGCTCCCAGCTAATCCACATTTTCTCCTTCTTTCATCTTCCTGGTTCTTTCATTGAGTGATGTGCTGTCAAGAGTTCCACATCAAGAATATGAACTGATTCGTGACATCACCAATATCTCTAGCCAGTGGTTCTGCCAGTGTCGGTTAGATTCCTTCTTCTGAACACAATGTATAAAAGAGAGGACCGTTCGCCTTGGCAGAGCACTGAAATGAGACTCACTGGAGCTGCAAGGTGGGAGGGTGTAAGGTCCTCTGATGGAGGGGGTTTGCATGTTTAAACATCAGGTGTTCATTGAGAGCCTACTGTGCTCCCACAGTGTTTCTGGTTTATGGGAGCATAACAATGGACAAAACAAACACTGCTGTGGCCATGAAGGTTAAAGAATACCTATAAATTATTAACCCCAGTGTAAGAAACATGAGATTGGGCTGGAAATAAGAGAAATAGTGCGGATCATTCCAGAAAGGAGATGAAAACAGTTTTAAGGGCTGTCAGAGGTTCCTTAGATGGGAGTGAAGTGAATTTTATTATTAGACTCATTATGTAGTGCCTTCTGCTTAATTCAGCTCTCAAGAGAAATGTAGGTCAATCTCATTCCACAGCAGAGACAGCCACTCCTAATAAGACCTTCTGTGGACTCTGTAAATCTCTGAATTAAGTGACTTTTTTTTTTTTAGAAAGAAATTTATCGTATAGCTCAGCCTGACTTTGAATTCATCAGGTAGTTCAGGTTGGCCTTAAATTCACTGTCTCCTTTTGAGCCTTTTGAGTGCTAAGACTATAACCACAGAACCATGCCTGGCTTTAGAACAGACTTTTTTTTAATACTTATTTTTTATACTTAGCTACTGGATTTAGGAAAACTGCCTTGCTTCTGAGGAGTTAAGGTGCTGATCCTTGATAAGCCAGGTCAGGTACCTGTGGCTTTACAGACCACATTTTAAGTTGTGTCTTACGTGTTTTATGTTCTAGATCTTTTGTCTATGGGTCCTACCCGGGCTCACTTGAGCCATCCCTGCTCTCTTACTGCTTTCCTTGCTTTGCTTCTTCTTTCATCTGCTCGACTGAAGCCTAGGGGACACTTGAGAATGTGCCTGTCCTAACACTCAGTTCCCATCCAACAGCGAGCACTATTCTTCTCCCCCTAGACCATGACCTTCTCGACTTCCCAAAGTATCAACTGTATTTTTATTTTTCACGTGTAATAACTGCTCAGTGTAGATGTTTGGGAAAGAAGGGTGATAAAAAAGGAGGAGAATGAAAAAAAAAAGAAAAGATAGGTTCTGCGCAATCTGTTGGTGAATCCGTCTCCACCTACAGTCCTGACTTAGGAAGCCGATGCTTTGAACAGACAAGAGATCCTTTGACTCCAGATGATTGCTTGCTGAGGGAGACCATGAGGCAAGCAGATTTTAAAAATTTTACCTCGTTGCGTTTGGGTTTCTCCTACAAAATAAAATTTTACTGTGCAGTTATTATATACCACTCAATGGTGTGACGCCATCAGGAGCTACACAAATATGTGAATAAGTAGCTCTGTCCTCATTTTACCCAAGAGAAACCTGGGATTATAGAAGACAAGTAGCTCGTGGCTATGGAGTCTTGGGACTGCAAAATGAGTCCTGGTTTGTTCTGATTTGATTTAATCACATGCCAGCCTTTGTCATGTGTGTATTCCATCCAGTGAGAGTTTCTCCTTGTTTCAGGACAACAATATTAAACTAAATAAGCAAACAAAGAAACATACAAAAAAGGGCTTCGGGATTTTGAATAAGTTCATGGCTTGTAAAAAGATCTCAGTGTTTTCACCTTTATGACCCTTTAACTTTGTGGCTATTAATGGATAATTTTTTTATCCTTAAGGAAAATTAATTATGTGAAATGAGTTTAAGACTTTGCATATCTGAGGCAGAAAAAGGAGAGAGTGAAGAAGATAAAATGGAGATGGAGACCATAGGGGGAAACAGACTTCATGCCTTACTCTTTGTGGCGGGGGGATATTTACAGAAAATGAGCTCAACAAATCTCTATCCTCCCTCTTCTCAGGTGCTGGGCAACGTCCTCCTGGTCCCTGGGATGAGTCCACCCAAATGGTAGCACTGGAGATGTCTTTCCCCCACTTTTTTTCTCAGCAGGGTTTCTCTGTTCTCATCATATTTCTACTTTCTAAGATCGTAGATGTGAGGGTCAGATATTTCAAGGCCTGTGTTCTACACAAAGCTTCTATATTTTCTTTCACAGCCAGATTCCTTTGTGGATAGATAGATATTTCTCCTGTACTTTTTAATGGAAATTCTGCAGGAAAATGTGATAGAATATATTTAGTTTGCCCTTGGTTGCTACCCAGTATCATTTTATCATTTATAAGAACGGTGAATTGACCTAATCTTTCTATTTATCCCAGAAGCTACTTTGGCTTTATAACTCTTCCATGTAGGAGCCTCACTCAATAAAGAAACACAATTCTAAAATACACTCTCACGGAGCCTCTGCTCAAACTCTATTTTTATGTGCAGCTCTTCGTAGCCAGAGCTCCGTTCAGATCTGATTCTCTCACTACAACTTACACAGGGCCCTTCCGCAGCAGCTGCTTATGTTTTCTTTTTAAATAATTTGTAATGATAATTTATTTAAAATGTTAAAATGATGTGGCAGTTAGAGAAAAGTCACATTTACCAGGGGGTGGTTATGAGAGACTGTTCTCTTTTGCAGTACCTGGAGTCAAGTTTCTCTATAGTGAAATGACTGATGTTGTTGTAACCATGCACATTTTCTTGAATTTCATATTCAGTATGCTATGTTTGTAGACTGTACTGTGTAGTTCGGATGTAGGAGAGAAAATACTCTTAAATGAAGGTCCCTTGGCACCTTATCAAGCACTGAGTTTATTTTCCTTCAGTAGAAAAAGGTGAAGGGTTTATGGAATCTGGCCTTAGGTTTGTTGGCAAACATGATGAGAAGCCATTATGTTGCTGCCAGTGCAAGTCTTCTTTGGTTCTGGGTACCAAGGCCAGAGCCTTGTGCACCTTGCACATGTGCTGTATCACTGAGCTATACACCCACATCTCTCCATGGGAGCCTTAAAGCCTTGCTGGCTCCTTTTCTTTAAGGGTGCTTCTGGTCATGGGAAATGGTTCTGGGTAGTTTTTTTATTTCCAATTTGACACAAACTAGAGTCACCTGGGAAGAAGGCGCCTCAGCTGAGGAATTGCCTTGATTGAATTGGTCTGTGGGCATGTTTGTGGAACATTGTCTTGATGGCTAATGTATGTAGGAGGGCTGAACCCACTGTGGGTGGTACTACTCCTAGGCAGGTGGACCTGGCTGTATAAAAAAGCTAACTCAGCAGTAAGCAGCTCTCCTCTGTGGTCTCCGAATCAATTCCTGCTTGAGTCCCTGCTCTGACTTCCCTTAACGATTTGGGGAATGGGGTGTGATCTGGAAATAAACCCCAAGTTACTTTTGGTCCTGGTGTTTATCACAGCAACAGGAAACAAAACAGAACACAGGGGTGATAAGATACTGGTTAACAAGATCAAAGCCTCAGCACTGAGACAAGTGAACTGTTAAATCATTTCACAAAAGTACATTCCAGGAGTCATGGGGATATGTCTCAGACAAGGAAAGTCTAGGGAGATCCAAGTTTGTCAAATTATCTTCTACTAATCTGTAAATGCAAAAATCCCCAAGTATACCAGAGGGGATATTTCTGCCTGTCAATCACTTTCTGGGCTTGAGTATATATGACATTGAGTCAAGTGATTAGGGTTGAATCTCTGTTCTTTCTAATGACCTGTGTGACACTATCTTGCTGATTGTTTTAATACTCATTTTTTTCAAGCATCTGTTTTATTCGTAGAAATGTGTGGCTTGTGTGTGCTGCGTATGTTCTGCAACAGTCAAGTTCAGAGGCCTCATTTCTTCTCTCTCTCTCTCTCTCTCTCTCTCTCTCTCTCTCTCTCTCTCTCTCTCTCTCCTCTCTCAACAGGGTTTCCATTATGCAGCCCTGGAACTCTCTTTGTAGACAAGGCTGGCCTCACACCTACTTCTGTCTCCTTGGTGATGGGATTAAAAGTGTGTATCTCCAGGAGACATTTTTGAAGATTCATTTTCGGCTCTGACAGTAGAGTGGTCATGGGCATTAGGAATCCCATGATCTAAAGCAATACAGAAACTCAGTTCACAAACAATAACTTTGAAATAACATAGAAAATACATGTTGAAAATTAATTCTAGACCATGAACTCTGTAACTTGAACCATGGATGCTCCCAAGGAGAAGATGATAGTTTTGCTACTGGACTTGGCAGTAAATTTGAGATTTTATTTGTTCTTACAACAAAGGTCTGTGACATTGTGTATGATCTAGTGAAATGTAGAAGGGAAAGCAGAATAAATGGAGACTTCAGTCTCTTAGAGAGCCACTTGTCATTAAAGGGTGACATTAAAGTGTTAACTTAGAACTTCTGACTCCTTGTAAGATGTTTCCTATTTTCACATGAGCAAGTAAGTCTCCATCCTCTGTAATCTTTAAGATATATAGTTTCTATGATATAAGTTCTCTCACTAGATAGCCCTGGGTGTACTAAAACTCGCTATGTAGATTGCATAGAGATCTGCCTGCCTCTGCCTGCACTGTTCTAGGATTCAAATAAATTCAAATAAATGAGAGAAAAGAAAACATAGTATAGACTTAGAAACAAAATTAAACTTCTTTGATGGATTTCACTGGGATTAATTGGGAGGTAATGTAACTATTTTCTGTGCTTATCTGGAGGGTCTGCATTAGGTAGTACTCTGTTCGAGAACATGCTATGTGGCAGTCAAGAGTCGAGAATGGTCCAGTCTCATTTCCTCACCCATGTTCTGTGACAACAAACAAGGCACACACATAGAGTCTGACAAAAGTCAACTGCCTTTGTTCAGTGTCTGCAGCTAGTGCTGTGTGATGAGATCAACTGAGGAGCTAAAGAGGAGAGGTAGACTTGTATTTGTCTTCATGACATCTATAGTCAGAACAATGCAGGGACTTACATATCATGCAGCTGGTCTGCAATAGGCAGAAGACCTCTATGTTCTAGAGCTCAGAGTCTGGGAATGTGTTAATTACACTGGAAGAGCGACTCTGCAGATGTAACTAAGCTAATGAACTTGTGTCTGGAATATTGAGAGGTGCTCGAAAGGATGCCAAGGTCCTTGTCAGTGAAATAGGGAGACAAAGGTGTCAGACAAGGAGATAGGGCCAGTAGAGGCTGGAGTAACATGGGGTCTACTGAAGCCCAGGTACTCAGGTACAGGGAAGCAGATCAAGCTGGAGTAACATGGGGTTTACTGAAGCCCAGGTACTCAGGTACAGGGAAACAGATCAAGGCGGGAGTAACATGAGGTCTGCTCAAGTCAAGGTAGTCAAGTATCAGAAAACAGACCAAAGAGGGAATAACATGGGCCTGCTCAAGCCAAGGTACTCAGGCAGTTTTCAGACAGGAAAAGAGACTATTTCCTAGATTCTCCAGAATGAGTGTTGGCCTGCCTGCCCATTTAGCCTTCTTTTTTTTTTTTTTTTTTTTATTAATTTATTTTGCAATACAATTCAGTTCTACATATCAGCCACAGATTCCCTTGTTCTCCCCCCCTCCCGTCCCCCTCACCTTCCCCCCAACCCTCCCCCCATTCCCATCTCCTCCAGGGCAAAGCCTTCCCCACAGACTGAGGTCAACCTGGTAGACTCAGTCCAGGTAGGTCTAGTCCCCTCCTCCCAGGCCGAGCCAAACAATCCTGCATAGGCCCCAGGTTTCAAACAGCCAACTCATGCAATGAGCACAAGATCTGGTCCCACTGCCTGGGTGCCTCCCAAACAGATCAAGCCAATCAACTGTCTCATCCATTCAGAGGGCCTGATCCAGTGGGGACCCCTCAGCCATTGGTTCATAGTTCATGTGTTTCTGGATGCAGAGATCCATGACTAGGCCCCGGGTGGATCTCTGGGAGTCCAATTAGCGAGAATGAGGAGGGTTTATATGAGCGAGAATTGTTGAGACCAAGGTTGGATAAAGCACAGGGACAAATAGCCAAATGAATGGAAACACATTTAGCCTTCTTATTAACAGAACTAAAGTGGTCTAAGACACTAGACTCAAGGTACTTCACTACAACAGCACTAGCCAAGGAATGGACTGTTACATGACACCGTTTAATTTCTACTAACCCCATTAAAAAGTTATTGGTATCTCTCTGAGGAAATTCAAACTGTGTTCATGCATGACTATACAGTTTTTCAGGTCTTCCATCTGACGGACAGTAAAATAAAACAGTGGAAACTCTATACTCCAGTTAGGAAAATTCCAAACTCTATCAAAATGGAGATCAGTGAATGGGATGTATCATCATGTGCTACGTTACTTCACAGAAGCAAAAATGCTGCTATCTTACCCCTGGATCTCTCTCTCTCTCTCTCTCTCTCTCTCTCTCTCTCTCTCTCTCTCTCTCTCTCTCTCTCCCCCCCCCCCCATCTTAAAATTGCACTACTCAAAAATAGTAACCTTTTCAGAGCCTCAACATCAGTGGGAGAGCTGGGATCCCAACTTGGCCTGGCTCTAACATTGATATGTCAATCTTTAATATGTTTTCATTCTGTAATTATTAAAAAAAACTTTTTATGGTCTTTCTATTTCTAAAGATTCCCAGAATGAACAGAACTCCTAAAGTGGCATGGTCGTTATTCATATGGGTGACATTTTTATCATGTGTTCATACTACCCAAGTTAAAACCTACAAAGCAATGAAGCAACATTTTAAGGGTTACATAGGCATCAGTTAAAACTACATTTACTTGAAACTCTGATCAATATATTTCCTGAAGGAGATTACTTGGCAATGCCATCTCTCTACAACTAATAATTTTAAAAGATTGTCTTCTACATAGTATATTTGCCTAGCATTCATCTCCAAATTGTTTACATGCTAACAGAGATACAAATAAAAATTATTGGTGAGTAAAATGCAAAACAAGAAAACAGAATATGCAATAATTGCTGTGAGATCAGTCGAGTACCAATGCATGCTGTTACATATGGTGGCACCTGCTCTCATGAGATATGCTTTCACATACTCCTACAACCTTTGTACAATGACAGTAAGATGACAGGTGTCACACCTGGATAATATGTGTGCTAATGCTTAGCGAGAAAAGTGACATCACTCCCACCCTTCTGAATCCTGAGGAGTCAGCTGTGGAAAACTTTCCTGCAAAATTTAGCTTCTCATCTGCCGTTCCTGAGAATTGGTTCTTCCTGAGGGGGTCATCTCTTTGTCTAATACCTTAGGAAAATATGGGATGATACTGTGAGTAGCAACCTCTGTAGATCTTAAAAACAGCTGCTACGTGAGCCCGATTCAGAAACTCCAGCAGATTGGAACCTAAGAGAAAATTTGGTCCTGTTTGCAAAATTAGCATCCCATTCCATTCCGTGTTACTTTCTTAAAAAATAATTCTGAGAGACTTAGGTTTTTAAAATCTTTTATTTATTTATAATGAGTTAATTTTGTGCATGTGTGGAGATCAGAGGATAACTTGCAGGAGTTGGTTCTCTCCCTCCACCACATGGGTTCCAGGGACTAATAATGGCTGTCAGGTTTGGTGACAAGCACTGTTACCCACTAAGCTACTTTAACAGCCCAGATTTTACAGTTTTGAATTTTATTTTCTGTATTGTTTTTCAAGAGACAGGAAATTTAGATTCCCTTAGCAATATCCCATGTAACATTTGTGGTTCAACAACTGGTAAAGTCTACAGATTAAGCCTCAGCCATGGTGACTTCATTGTTCCCAAGGATTGCTGTGCATGAGCTGCTACTGAAACATTTTCTGTGTGGTGTGAGTTCAATGTTCCTTATTTTCTATGGATTAATTTGTAGTAAGATACTTTGCATATGTGTGCCTAAAATTATCATTTTCAACCTCTATGTAGAAACACAAGGATGCAATTTGATTCCCAATAAGACCATTTTTCTCTTCCATTTTCATGTTGTGCTTAGAGGCATTTGCCGTTTATTATATTTTACTTGGCCATATTTCTAACCTCCTGCTGATTAAATTGTCTGAAAAGCTTAAGCACATTTACATCAAAATTATCTCTTTCCCTATGGGGTGTGTTAAGCATCTTCACATTAAAAATGAAATATATTCCCCCATTTTCTTGCTTAATTTTACTTTCTCATAACAGTGGATCCTTCTTGCATATTTGATATATTTCAGTATTATAACACATATTGTGACTATAAGCTCATAAATCTATGCATATAGATAAGGATATTATTTGTTATTACTATCTTTATCACAGTGTAGGAATTACATATGGCCTTGTATTAGGCACTAGTTCTCCTTCTCTCAGAGTAAAATATTCTCATGCATCATCAGGGTGACCAAAGGATGAATCTCTGTGAGCGGTGTGGAAATTCAGACATAAAATGGGGCAACTATGCAGTATTTACATCACCATCCCTGTAATGGTGATGGACTTACTCTCACCATGTCTTGGGACTTTGCTAAATTATGACCATCATTTCAATGCCTTTCACTGAGTTTTGAGATGATTGCTTATTTCTCTGATTTTTCCAATGGAAAAATGAAGTAACATACTCAAATGTCACAGTTTCTCAGTGACATGATTTAAAGTGATGTCTCTTAACCCTCATGAGGGATGTTAAGAATGATGATAAATTTCTTGTGCCCCCAGAAGTCCTGATAGGAACTGAGGGCATAAGATGACTGGTTAGGATAGACTCCTGTCATTGGTCTTAGGACTTGGACTTACAAGATAATTACTTGGACAATTTGAATAGTATATCTTATAGGAGGTAGTACTTTGATCAAACAAAGTGTACTCAGCAAGATACTTTAGTGATACCATGGAGCATTATGGTTGGAGGTTTTGAGAGGAACTTCATGTAGCATCTTTCCTATTTTTTCCTTGATCTATCTCCTGTGGGACCATGCCCATTTCCCCAAAAGGAACTGGTATCTGTGAGAAAGGATAAGAACAAGGTAAATTACTAATTATAGTACCAGGTACCTAAGAGCTTAAAAGATTGACTCCCTTACTTTTTTTAGATCTCTTTTTATTTTTAGGCCTGCATTCACTATAATGAAAACAGACTTTGACATTATGACCTTTCTGCCTCAGCTTCCTGAATAGCTAGGATTACAGGCCTGACTCTCCAGACTGGTTTTCAGTTAGTATTGCATATGAACCCTAATATGGAGTAATCCCTGTGTTTGTCATGAAGAGGGATTTACTGCAATGAAATTGATGACTTTAATATCAGCTGCTACAGGAGCCTTGAACATGTTAGTGATGTGGGAATGAAGAAGAACATGTTATCTTGTAGGCTTGGCATAGTCCAAAGTTCTACCAAGGCCTAGATGTGCACAGGAAAAGGATACAGAGTCAGCCTACAGTCTTGAAGGTGGACTGGAAAGTGTACCAGTGTTCAAAGGTTCGCTTGACAACTTTATACTGAAACCTAAGTAAGCCAGGTATTGGAAGAATTTGGATACTAATAGTCAAGCTTGTGAGTCAGGCAGAAACTGTTCTTAAATCTCTTATATATGGATTATAATTACATAGCACCAGTACTCTTATGACTATCCTGGTGTATAGTTCTCATACCTCCTTTTTATGTTTGATATGCCTTATTCATCTTAATTCAATAGTTAAAACTTTTCTTCACTTTGATAGTTGATAGGTTGCCATTTGGTGGGTGGAATGCATTAATTTCTTCCATATCACTCCAAGTTTTGCTTTTAAATTTACCAGGTTTGTTCTTGGAACAAAATAACCCAGAAATATTTGTTCTGTGTCTTTCTCTAATGCCCAGTGGACTGTCTTGTGAATGTTATTTGCTTATGACTGGAGTGTGGAGGCTCCTGTGTGGATACTATCTCAGTATAGAAACTTTCATTGCATTTTGTTTATCCATCTTTATCAAATTATGTGTTTCGAAGTTGAATGACTTCAGAGCACTCTCTTGTTATGCTAAACTTTCCATTCTTTTCTTTTATATATCTATATCTATCATCTATGTATCTATGTATCTATCTATGTATCTACCTATCTATCTATGTACTGCATGAAAGAGTAATCATGTTGTGGGTTTCCAGCAAATACTGATTGCTTTTCTCATTGCCTTTCTTAGTACTTACATCCGCTCTTTGGGCCCACGTGGAAGCATAAAACGGTACTGTGAATAATTGTAAATGTTCATATATGCACTTCCTTTTATCAATCATCTAGTAAACTATGGAACTTTAAGTCCCTCCAATGGTAAACTCAAGAATGTTTGGGACATGGTTCATCTGGGGTTTATGGGAATGATTTTTTTGTATAAATGTTTCTTTAAGAAATAACCCAGGAAGGATATGTCTGTGATTGATTTCTGTAGTCCCCATAGCCCTAGCTTAAAAGAGATAATTCCAAACATGAATGTGTCTGAGTACATAAGGGGAAAATTCAGAAAGGAGAATTACTTTCATGATTTTAGCTGTTAGCGTTTCAAACCTTACACAACTTGGCTTAGTCAGCTCAGGGTACAAGAACAAAATACTATAGCATGGGCAACTTTCTTAGAAAACAGAAATTTAATTATTTCCAATGGCTCTAAAGGCTTGAAGTTCATGGTCAGTATGTCCATGTGGATGGCTCTTTCCTATCTAAGAAACATCTCACTCTCTCTTTACTTGGTGGAGAAGAGGAGGCTTTCTAGTTTCCTAATATGCATCACCAGGGCCTCACTTTCAGTCACACATAAACCCAGTTACCTTCTGGGGGCTTCATCCTCAAATGCCATCACCTCCACTGTCTGGTTTCAATATATGAACTTGAGGCAGACATATCCAGTTCCTAACATTTCTCTGTACTAGTAATGGCTCAGATCAGTTACTAAATATTCACAGAGGAAATTGAGTCCAGAACTATGCTGAGTGGGCTACAAAGAACAAAGATCTGGCTTTTGATTTGGTAAGGATAAATAGTTCTCTTAGTATTGAAAGCAGACATGCACAGACAAAAATTACATATGTAGGATTCTCAAGTTGCAGAATAATTTTGAGTGTGGCCATTGAGAATAGAAAGTTTGAGTTTCAGGTGAATGGGAAGAACATGCTTCTTTGTTTAAGACACTTACGTTATGATGGTTTGGAGTGATCCAAACACAAACCAGGTTGTGCAGGTCTGTCAGGACTGCTTGTTCTCTGTGGTCCACACCGTGATTTTGTAGTGACTTAAATTTGAATTAGAGTGTCTCTAACTTGAACTTGTGTGTTTGTGTTCAGCTAATCTAGTGTCATTTTGTTATCAGAAACAATATAAAGTGAATCAGTAACGTAAACAGAAGGGGAGAGTATTAGTCATTGGGTATCTGCACTGTGGATGGCAATTTACACACTATGCTTGACTAAATTCCTATAGCCACTCCCACACAGTGCCTATTTTTAACACCTGTTTTACACTCAAAGATGTTGAAGCTTGTGGAAATTAAATGCCTTGTTTTAATCCATTTTTGAAAGAGCTTCTTGCTCTGCTCATAAGTGATTTAGCAACTTAATATCTATCAAAATCTGTGTGCTTTTTTAAAAATCCTATTTTGCATCTTCATAACATTTGCTCTGTCTTTATTATTTCTTGCTCTCCAATGGTCAACAGCAGATATTCAAATCAGTTGCAAGGGTCAAACATAGCATCCCTCCTTTGTTCTGCTGAATGACCCAATGTAATTTTATGCAAATGACAGAGGAAGCTACTTGCTGTAATGCTGTGCTTGAAAAATTGTATTCTGAAAGAAAGGGAACAGGTATTCTATGGAGTTGAAGTCCTATAGACACAGATTTGGGGCACACAGATTTAAGCACACTTAAATATAAATGCAGCTTATATTTTTTATATTTAAAAAATGCTAATATGCAATGTAAAATTCCAAGGGATTAAAACAACCTTCTGTGTTTCCTTAAATTATTTCACCATACTATCCTAGCATTACTGAACAACTGTTAACGTCTTATGGAACCTAGAAATCTCTGGAGTGTAGTTTGGAGCACTGGCTTCTGGTAATGGATGGCACCTGTTTTATCTGAGTGGTTTTTCCCAGATCACTATGAAAATGCATTTATCTTGTGAGTTAAAACTTAGGAACCCAGAATGCATCCGTGGGTGAGCTAGTTTTTTAAATTTTGATTGGTAAAGCACTTTGGGGAAACTGGTAAACAAACCTCACAAATATGTGCCCACCATTCCATTTGCCAGTGCTGTGTAGAGCAAGGTGGTTTAAGATTTAATTGCTTTGATGGCGTGTGAGCAAGGGTAGGGTGGGGGTGTAGGTGGGTGGTATTCATTTTAGGCCATCATTATGAAAGTAGAACTCGATTTTACTATTAGCACAATATGTGCTTTTGTAAACAGGACACAATCTGGAACCTGGTTCCTGTGTTAAACATACTTTTCTTTGGTTCATTTTTAGAATTTTTAGCTTAACTTTCCCAGGCTTAATTTGCACCTACAGAAGGCAGTTCTCTTGGAATCCAGGGGCATTATGGGAAAGTAATACATGAACTGGCATTGCTAGGGAGAGAGAAAACTGATTGCCACAGATCACTCTCTTGAGCTTCCAGCCATCTGGAGGATGCCATATGGAAGAGGGAGGAGTTCAGAGAGGACCAGAGCTTAAATCATCAGAAGCCATTTTAGTCTCCATTGGACTAGATTTGACTGTGAAGATCTGACTATAGCCTTCACTTTGGCCTTTAGGGTAACACTAGACTGAGTTAAAATAATAGGTAAAATCTTTACTAGCTGCACAGTTATTTTCAACTTATGTAACCTCCCCAAAGCTTAAATGATTCATCAAGGACATGAAATAATATTCACTTAACAGAACCTTTGTGATTATTAGTGGGAACAGTGTAGTTAAAGCACCTACATTGTGTCTCACCCCTAGCTGTGGAGTGAGTGATGTTTTCCTTTGATCCTCAGGTTGAAAGTAAGATTGAGAAGACTTTGGTGAGAATAGGGCAAGGAAACACTTCACAGGCTAGTGCCTTCTGATATCCAGTTCTACTTTTATACTAAGGCTATTCCTTTACATGCTAGATATAGACAGAAGATGCATTCATTTCTCAGGGTTTTCTCTATTCTTATTCTCCTTTTTTCTCCTGTAGCCATAGAAAACAGCAATTATTTTCTTCTCCAGTTTTTTTCCCTTGGCTTCCATGATGCTTCATCACCTTAGATCACTTGACTGCATTACTTCCTCTAGTGTTTGAAAGTCTATGTTCTGGTTATCCATCACTGTGTAATAAAGCACCTCCAAACCTCTCAGCTTGACACAATTGCACTCATTGCCTATTTTTTAATCCTTTGGGTTTTTGGAGCCTGCCTGGCTTTGCATGGTGGTTCCACTTAATTAATCAAACAGCCACAAATAGGAGTGTTGCAGGCTAGGTGGGAGGGAGGGTATCATCTGAGTGCTTATTTACCCACATTAATATCCTGGGAAGAAGGTGGAAATGTGAGTGGATTGGAACTGTGGAAGCTGGAGAAACTTTTTCTGACTGTATCCAGTCCCTTCTTTGTCATTTTAGTATATCAGCTGGATGACAGCCATGCTTCTTATGTGGTGGCACAGGGCTTCAAAGGTACATTCTTAAGCAGGGGGTGGGAACAACCAGTCTACTCTGAACTAACCTCATAATTTATGTCTTATCCTTTTTGTGATATTTTATTCATCATATTTGAGAGTAACAGGAATAGACTTCATGCTCCCTACGATCAATACAAGAGTCTATAAGAACATTTGGTATTAAAAATATATTTTGATCAGTTTGGAAAAATGAAGTTTACAATAGTCTTCTTTCCAGTTTGAGCAAAACACATCTATTCTCCACATAAATTAGACTGACTCGATCCCCCCATTACCTAAGACCCTCTTTCCAAACTCTTGTCTTTTAAGGCATTAGACTCGTGCTCAAAGACTCAGAATTGTAGATTAACAAGTGAAGTTCTGTACAGGTTCATCTCCTAAATCTGGTTTCTTGTGCTTATCTCTTTGAGTAATCATCTCTTTCTCTAAGGTGTTATGCTAAAGTGGCTTGTTTGTCTGTCTCCCAGAGTTAGCAATAGAATGGTTTGGTCAGATAAAGAAAAACCAGCTGGATGTTCCCACTTGAAAAGAGAAAATTTCCAGGCAGTGGTGGCATACGCCTTTAATCCCAGCACTAGGGAGGCAGAGGCAGGCGGATCTCTGTGAGTTCGAGGCCAGCCTGGTCTCCAAAGCGAGTTCCAGGAAAGGCGCCAAGCTACACAGAGAAATCCTGTCTCAAAAAACCAAAAAAACAAAACAAAAAAAAAAAACACACACACAAAAAAAGAGAAAATTGAGCTGGCAAGGAGACGAGGTGGTGATGTGTACACTTTTAATCCCAATAGTGGAAGGCAGGGGCAGGTGGATCACTAAGACCAGCCTGGTCTACAGAGTGAATTTCAGGATAGCCAGGGCTACACAGAGAAACCCTGTCTCAAAAAAACTGAAAAACAAAAACAAAAACAAAACAAATAAACAAAAAGAAAGAAAGAAAAGAGAAGGAAAAAAAAGGAAAGAAAAGAGGAAATGGAAATTAGAAGTACAGAAGGCCTTATTTTGTAACAACCCTGAAAAAAACAAAAAAACAACACAACAAAATAAAACAAAGCTGAATACATGCCCCAACTCCTTGATTCAGGTTCGGTTACGATGTTTGAGAATGATCTTCACACAGATCCCAACTTGGCCGTTTTCTATATAATGTGGCCTGTGAGTGCAGCTCAGTAGTTTCACCTGTTCTTGTTTAGAAACACTCACCAGCCCAAAGACCCATTTGCTCCACTCAGAAATCACTTTAAAAATTTTGTGCATTTGTTTATTTTTAATGTATATGGGTATTTCTCCTGCGTGGATTTCTGCACCATATGCATCCTGTGGCATACCAAGGCCAGAAGAAGGTATGAGATACCCTGGGACTGGGGTAGTAGTTGGTTGTGAGTCACTATGTGGGTGCTGGGAATCAAACCTGGGTCCTTTGGAAGAGAAGCCAGTGCTCTTAATCACAGAGCCATTGCTCCAGCTCCATGTGATTTTGTTTTTAACATGTCAATTTATAACACACTCTATTCAACAAAAGCCAAACCCATAGATTTCTGCAGGGCCATCCTTATGCTACTTTGGACTCTGTGTGTGATTGTCGTATGGCGTCGAATTCAGCTTTCTAGCTCCTCTGTGTGTAATAGAAAGGACCATGGTGGATGCCTAAACTTTCCCAGAAAATCTTTTGTGTGTTTGAAGTATCATCTTAAATCTTCTTAATGGAAATTTCAAAGGACTGTCAGACGCTTGATTTTATCACATGCCATATTCTCTTGATTATTTGCTAGATTCTTTCTTTATCCTGGAGTCATTTCTTCAGTTTAGGATCAGGATTATGTTTCTCTTTTCCAGAGAAGATTGTGGAATGAAAGTGAAGATTTACCCAGCAATCCAGGATCCTTTAATATTTAACAATTTTCTCTTTGCATTTCTTCCCTCTTTTGTGCTTTACTATAGACATCTAGAGGGAGGCAGACAAATTCAATATTCTGCCTGGAAATCTATTTATGTAAATCATCTAGTACATCCAGTACATTTCCTATTTTCCACATTGTAGCTGCCAATGATGCTTCACTTCGTGCTAGCTAGACTAAGGGAGACAAAGATACAGGTATCTCAAGATGTAACTTATTCTTGGAAGCACCCAGCCTTATTCATTTTATGCAGTTATTTTCCATTAGTATGTATTAATTGGACAAAACAGTGGGTTTCACTGTGAGATTCATACGTGTATATTATGTGCTTTTAGGTGATTTCAAAAGTCCATTGAGATTAAAGAAGATAAATACTCTACCTCTTAGGGAGTAGCAAAAATCTAGGAATGAAAACTGCTGAAATGAAATGAAATAAAATAAAACAAACAACAAACCAAATCAAACACATTCTGAATGTCAGTCATTCAGTGATGCTGCTTTATCCCCATCTAACTTTTCTATAATTGTCTCTTGGAGATTTAATGTGACATCATGTGTATTGACTCTCCAACATCTTTGTCATTACAGTCAACATCATTATCAAATAGCTAATGCATTGCCAACACATACAGTCATCCAAGAGCCTTATATGACCTATCTCATAGAGTCCTGATAATGCATCTGTGGTATTGTTTTCTTCCCACAGAGAGGGTTTAGAAGGTTAAAAAGTTAACCACAGCCACACAACTATTATATAGAATTGGTTTAGATTTCAGATAATTTATCTAAAAGTCTATACCTCCTTTATCAATATTAGATTTTTACAGCAACAATGGAGAAATATCTTAAAAATGATTCATTTGAAAATAATTTAGATATTTTAGTTGACTCACACTTTATTGTGAACTGACAGGTGTCTTGTTACTATATTTTTAATGACTAGAGGTTGCCTTAGAAGAGTCTGAATGAGGGAGGTGAGGGTTCTGTGCTGTTTGAAGTACACACCACTTCTGCCAGACTAGATACAGCACCCTCATTGGGCCATGCTTTTGGTGTCATTGATGGGGTCACAAAATCCAGCACAAGTCTTACTGCTGAACTTCAAGGTATCACTGGGACTGCATTTCAATTTTAGTGCTCTAGAGGGCACTGCCCTTACTTGTCCAGCTCGTGGAGGCTTGCCACATGGCTTGGCTTGTGCTCTGTCATCTTCAATACAAAAGTGGTGGATCGACTTCTTCTCATGTCTCTTCCAATTGTTCAATTTAATGATTTATTGGTCTCATTAAATTAATCCAGTCTCTCTCTCTCTCTCTCTCTCTCTCTCTCTCTCTCTCTCTCTCTCTCTCTCTCTCTCCCTCTCCCTCTCCCTCTCCCTCTCCCTCTCCCTCTCCCTCTCCCTCTCTCTCTCTCTCTCTCTCTCTCTCTCTCTCTCTCTCTCTCTCTCTCTCTCTCTCTCTCTCTCTGACTGTGGTATAGGGCTATATGTGGTATATGCTCATGTATAGCAGGGAAAGGGTGTATAGATGCTCCTGCATGATGCATGTGGACATCAAAGGATAATGTTGAGAGACCTGATTTATCATTCTCTGCCTTTTTCTTTGAGACAGAGTCTATCTTGTCTTCTTATGTGGGTGCTTGGGATTTGAACACAGGTCCTCATGCTAGTGCAACCGGAACTCTTACCCTCTGAACCTTCTCCCTAATGTAATCTTCATACATTTTTTTTAGGTCAGCTGATTAGCAATGTTTATGCCATCTGTTGTCTTACTTACATTTTGCCATGTAATATGACATACTTTCATTACAGGATAGGAAATGGGTGTTTGTGGCTTGTTATATTGCCTACCATAATATATAATCTAAAGATTATGCAATGATAGACGTGATATATGCATATATGATATAGAAAATGAACCAAAATGGGCTTACCCCTTCTAATGGCTGTCCCGCAGAGTATTCTCATTGATTAAGGTAGGATCTATGAATAGAAGCATCATTGGAGAATTGCTTATATATATAACTTAAGGTCTGAGATGGCCAGCAACATGCCAAGCATGTTCTTTGGATTTTCATTAATTATTTTGTAGGAAGATACTATCTTTGCATGAAAAACTGGGAGAAATGGGTAATCAGAGAGACTGATAAATTTGCTCTTGGGAAATGGTAGAATTGGAATTGTCATAGTTTTTATCAACTTGACGTAGACCTAGACATACCTAAGAACAGGAGACTTCAAATGAGAAATTTTCACCATCAGATTGGCCTGCGAGCATGTCTGCAGGGCATTTCCTTCAGTGATGATTGATGTGTGTGGGTCCAGCCCACTTTGGGCAATATCAGCCCTGGTTGGTTAGACCTGGGCTATATAAGAAAGGTGGAAGGGGCAATCCAAGAGAAGCAAGCAAGCTAGCGGCGTCTCTCCATGGTCTCTGCTTCAGTTCCTGCCTCTACATTCTTGCCCTGAGCTCACGCCCTGACTTCTTCTGATAATGGACTGTAGCCTGTAACCCAAATAAACCATTTCCTCTCCAAGTTACTTTTGGTCATGGTGTTTATCACATTAACAGAAAGCAAACTCGAGCAGAATATCAATCCAAACCTTACCATGGTAAAGTTTGACGAAACATTGAATGGCGAGATGGAACAAGCAGATGTTTTGAGGCTTCTGCCATTGAAGGTTTACCAGAGATCAGATTCTGCTGTTGAAGTAATTTACATGCTGGGTAGGGAGAGAGGTAATGCAAAGTTAAATAAAAATAAATTCTCTGTCAGTATGAAATATTTGCCCTTGGGAATCTGCTAATACAAATGCCTCTCCTTGCTTACCGTTTTAAAAATCGTGGCCAAATTTCGTATGAAAATATTAAATAAAATACTCAAAATTAAACAAAGAGAAATGGCATGATATTATGAGTAAGACTGTAAAGTGGGCTGTCCATCTACATCCCGTCTAGAACATGAAGTATTTAATTTGTCTTAATGCATACTATATGTGCCACCTGAGTGCCCATCACATGGAGCCCTCTAAGTTGTTACATTAGCTGTAGCAATGTCATGGTGTTTCTGTTCAGGCTACCCTAAGTTGACTTAATCTTGGTGCCGGCGTGTAAGAGGAGTGATGCTTTAAGTTTGGACATGTCAATAAGAAGCTGCAAAATATACCCTAATTGAAAAGAAGTGGCATTTCTTGACTTCGTAAGTACAGAAAAGAATTGAGGACTAAGGATGTTAAGACCATTGGCAAGGCAAATCTGTTAGTGAAACTGGGAAGAAAGGCAACGACATTTCTGTTACTTTAGCTCTCCCACATCAGCTGCAAGTCATGGCCACAGCATGTGATGAAGGCTTCGTTAACAAGGCATGGACTCTGTGTACACAGAGAAAAGTGCAGAGCCTAGGTGTGAATCTGTACTACCCACAGTCTAAAGCTCCCGTAGCAGGGTCTGAGGAGGAATCAGCTATGGATAAGAGAAGAATCACTATAGTCTTCCAAGTACGTCTCTTCCCAAACTCTCCCATCTCTAGTGCATGTGAGAGATCTCTGACAGCAAAAAATGACTTGAGTTTCAATCTGAAGTTCTCTACTTATCAATTATGAAACCATATTATTCATCCCCCTAAGCTTGTTTTTTCATCTGCCAAAGAGGGATAATAATAGTATAAGGTTTTCAGAGGGGAAATGATGACTAAATGAACTAATTCAAGCAAATCCTTTATCTTAATTTCTGCAACATAGTAAACACACAAGGATTTTTCTTCTAATTCTTGTTGTTTGAGTTATCACCCATTTTTATCTCTAAAGGATGTCGATAATCATATCACTTTTCTGACCATCAATCTTTAGTCATCCATCATCTCCCTGCTTAGAAGCTAGACTCCTTAGTGTTATTTGGAGTATCTTCTACATGCTTTCAAAACCATACAATCATGGGGACTGCAGAAAAGGCTTAATGGGTAAGAGTTCTTGCAGCTATTGAAGAGGACTGGAATTCAGATCCCAGAACCCATGTCTGGCAGTTCACAACTACCTATATTAATCCAGGTTCAGGGTGTTTGAACCATGTTATGACTTATGTGCATACGTGCACACACACACACACACACACACACACACACACACACACACACACGAAACTGGGAAAGAAGGCAAAGAAATTTGTGTTAGCTTTACTCTCCCATATCAGCTGCAAGTCATGGCCACAACATGTGATAAAGGCTCCATTAAGAAGGAAAGGTATATTGCCCAGCCTTAGTACATGGGGATGTGCTTAGTCTTATTGCAACTTGATGTGCCATGTTTAGCTGATACTCATGGAAGACCTTCTCTTACCTAAACAGAAACAGAGGAAGAGTGGACTCTGGGATGGGAACAGAGGGGGGATGAGGGGAGAGACTGTGAGAAGAGGAGGGAGGGGAAACTGAGGCTGGAATATAAAATAAATAAATAAATAAATAAATTGGAAAAAAGAAGTAAAGGCATGGACTCTGTGTATACATAGGAAAGTAAAGAGCTTAGGTGTGAACCTTTGCTACAATAGTCTTAAGTTTCCATAGTAGGGACTGAAGAGGAATCATCTACGGATAAGAAAAGAATCATTGTAGTATACATAGATACATATGTGCACACACACACACACACACACACACACACACACACATATTCTCCTGCTGTGTTCATGTATCACTGTTCACACATTTGGAAATATTGTGGTTAAAAATATCAGAATTCCAAACCATGTTTTAGGAACAAACACAAAAACTGCAATGTCTAGGAGCTTTCTTCATTCTTAGAAATAACTTCTCTCTACTATTATCAAATTATTAAGTATTAACAGTTTGTATGTTTACAATACATATAGAGTGGAATGTTTGCAACATTTTCCATCCTTCTAAATAATGTGGAATACAACCATATCTTTGTTACTGTTTTCTCCTTAGTATCCTTTATATGTATAGCATAATATCTTGAATAAAGTGCGTGCCAAGAATTTTGAATGGGTGAATGAAAGAAATTAAAATTCCTTACTATGAAAGCTAATTCTGAAGTAAAGTGTTTATGATTTTCTCTACTGAAATAAACAACATTGATAATAATGAATTTTCACACTTGCTTTGATTCTTGCCAAGCAGAACTTCAAAATAAAAAGTTCAATAACTCAATAGAATACATATTCATTATAATTCCTTATATGTGGTTAGTCACCCCCTTTGGCCTCTGTGTTGACAATCAGGTGGACTTGATAATCCCAGGAATTTGGAGATTGGTTCTGTAAATTGTATTGTAACACATTAACATGCTACACAGGATATAATAGTAAGTGGTGATGTGGACTTCAGACCAAACAAAACAAACAACCACCACCACAACAAAACCT
The DNA here is from genome assembly GCF_007827085.1 of Peromyscus californicus insignis. Classification (NCBI taxonomy): domain Eukaryota; kingdom Metazoa; phylum Chordata; class Mammalia; order Rodentia; family Cricetidae; genus Peromyscus; species Peromyscus californicus. The sequence continues at coordinate 82,493,445 of NW_026294595.1, forward strand.
GAGCTTGATTAATGGCTCTAGTATGAACTTGCTGTGGCTTTAGGAAAAGTTATCATAGTAATAATAATGACAACTACAGTATACTAATACTTATCTATCAAAGTAATACTTTAATGAAGTATTTTAAATTACTCCACAAACTCTCCATCCCCCATACCTCAGGAAATATTGTCTGCCTTCCAGGTAAAATTAACTATACATTTGTCATTTAAACACAGCTTCCATATCCCTAGCATGTAAATCAGCAGTACAACTTGACTGTCAATCACCAACCCCATGCAGAAATGTGTGAATGAGATTATATTGTACTATCAGCCATTGATCTCTCTCTTTCTCTGGAGGCGAACTGGGTTGACACTGAACATCACAGAGTATCACTTACCATCATGGAACATTTGCAGGGGCAGGGATCGTTTGCCGTAGAGCCAGGACTCAGACAGTTACCAGTAGTGCAAGGTATTTTATTTGTTGATTTCTGGAAGTAGTAGGTTTCCAAGATGACATTTCTAGCTGAGATTCCCTGCCTCTACTTCAATGTGGACCAGTCTACTTTTGCTTTTTCAAGTTCTGTTAAAGGTTTTCATTGGGGAGAAATGATTCTGGCTGTTCAAAAAATATGAACATGTCAATGACACCTACCCATTGAAAACTGAGAAACTGAGATTGAAGAAATTAATTTTCTCAAAGGCACACCTGTGTAAGAGGCAGAGGAAGTTTGCTCATTAGAGCTCATAGCTGACTCTTGTAGAGCATTCTGTTATTAGTGCATATTTTCTTGCCTCCAAAAAAACTCAGCATTCCAAAGGAAGAATATGGACTACCTGCATCTGCATCTCATTTCTGAGGACTCCTAACACTGCACGTTGATCTGTTTGAATGCAGGGGAAATGCACACTTGAAATACTGAGTGACACAGTGGTGTGGGTGCCTCCATTCTTGGCTCTATACATGGAACCCCTAAAGGATATATCCCATCCTGTTTTCATAGTGCCGTTCCTGTTGGCTTAAGCTGTGGTTACAAAGCATGACACTTCACTAGATAATATATCACCCACTGGTTATTTTTCTTTTCTTGTTCTCTTCCTGGGTTTTTATGTAATAGTAGCACAAATAAGCCCTTTTCTGTGGAATCCTCGTTTCAGGATATATTTCTGAAGGAACTCAAACACCCTCCTGTCTTGATGTACCACATGAGCTGACTATTACTGAATGAGTAGATGGAGCACAAACAGATGTGAGTGAAGTCACAGGGGAAGGAGCAACATGACGAAACTTTCCACAGATTATAGAATGTCAACCTTGACGTCGAGTCCTTCCAACCTTTCCCAGCAGTTTCACACTCCTGAGCCATAGAAACCCTGCTCAGCATCTCCATTGTTCTCTAACTTCCTTGGTCCTCATCCTGGGTTCCATCTCATTCATGCATTCATATACACTGTACTCAGCATGGGAGATTACTGGGATGATAGAGCTGAGTAAATCACCTCCATCGTATATTGTTAAAAATCTTCAGAAATTCATCTCTCTGAAAAAAATGAGTAGAAAATGAAGAATCTACCCAGAATCAGGGAGAATTTAGCCTTGAAGTTGTAAGGGCTCACAAACCATAAAAGGTTTTTAAGTGTAGGAGAAATATTATAAAAGTGCTATTTAAGGAAGAAAATGCTGTGAAGCTGCACTTAAAATAGATCAGATCAAGTGAGCTAACAGTCAAGCATCCAACAAGAGACTCTGTTGTCATCAGGTATGAAGAGATGGCGTGGGGGGAGGGGGAGAAAGCCCATGTCTAGAAAAATAGATGGAATGTTGGTAAAGAGGGAAATGGCAAGAAATTCCAGTAGGAAATGTGCCTGCTTGTGGGTTGAAATTAACAGATTAGATCTGTGTGGTTTTCTCTTTTCACAGTAATTGAAAACTTAGCATTAATGGGTAGTTCCTATTTTTTGCTTGTTTTTGCAGTACTGGAGGATCAAACCCTAGACCCCATGCAATTCAGCACGTGTTCTACCAATGAGCTATCCTGCAGCCTTAGAACTAATGTTAGTAAGACAAAGATAGTGCAATGAATAATGGGAATATTTTGGTTTGTTTTTTTGTTTTCCAAGACAGGGTTTTTCTATGTAACAGTACGGCTGTCCTGGAACTCACTTTGTAGACCAGGCTGGCCTCAAAATTACAGAGATTTGCCTGCCTCTGTCTCTGCTTCCAAAGTGCTGGGATTAAAGGCATGCACCTGCCTGAGAGTGGTAATTCTTTGCTGGAGGAGATTAGTGAGCTCAGCTACGTTACTTGGAACAAATCCCAGATTCCATTATGTTGTTCAGAGCTGTAAGAAGTCAAGATGCGGGACCTGTCCTCAGTGCATGAGCTGGCTGTTTGGAACCTGGGGCTTATACAGGGACACTTGGCTCAGTCTGGGAGGAGGGGACTGGACCTGCCTGGACTGAATCTACCTGGTTGAACTCAATCCCCAGGGGAATCTTTGCCCTGGAGGAGATGGGAATGGGGGGTGGGCTGGGAGGAAGGCGGGGGGGGGGGGGGGGGGGGGGGGGGGGGGGGAGGGAGGGGGGAGAACAAGGGAATCCGTGGCTGATATGTAAAATTAAATTAAATTATAAAATAAAATAAAATAAAAAAAAAGTAGTCAAGATGCTTTGCAAGTCTCCCAAACCATTGTTTGGAAAACGTACCAGTGTCAGCTAACCTTTACTGTAGAACATCAATACAAATGACTATATTAAATATTTCTTGTATTTTTTTTGTAGTATTCAATAAAAATTCAACAATATGAGCTTAAACAGAAGCTAAACTTTTGCATAAGATATTGGATTTTATGGGAGGTAATTAATGTGATTGAAAGTCATTATGGGGCAGTCTCTATATTTACATATTAAAAAAGATGGACGTGTTTGATGTATTCATGTCCCTTTACTGTGTTTTGAACACTCACTGGGTATATTACACTTGAGAGGATATGGAATGAATAACGTACCAATATTTCTCTTAACAAATTTAAGAATTAAAACAGTTTTGTCTATACCAAGTTAGAAACAGATTCAAATCAACATGTCCACATTTTCCCAGCATTCTTATCCCAGGTTGTTTAGTTTCAGAAGTGTAAAACTAATGACCTTGGAATGGCTTATAGGTCAAGAGTAGGGGACTCGATGGCAAGAGTCCTCAGTACTGATCAGGGTAGCTGGGAAGGTTTTGCTGAAGAGGAGACTTGAACTTGTGCTGGTAACAGGTGACTCGACCATCAGAAGTGCTCTCGAGGGTGAGTGGTGACACAGGGAGGGCTCAATGAGATTAAGTCCTCAGATGTCTTCTAGATGAGGCATAGACATTTGAGTACGAAGTTGTAAAGTCACTTGAGAACATCAGGCCTTGGAGGCTGTGGCACCTTGGTGACTCAGACCTGAGAGTTTTATAGCCCCTCTATGCATGCACAGGCTTGTTATGTTTCAGAGTAGTGTCTGAGTCATCCCTGGGAACATTTGGCCCTGTTACCAGTACCCTCCAAAGTGATTACAGAATATTTATGCCTGTTGACAGGAGGGAATCAGATGAGAGTGCTCAAGGGTTCAGTTCTGTGGAAGCAAGTGTGCCTGACGTCTGCTTTCCCCAGAGACTCTAGCACAAGGCAGGTAGGGAACTTGGAAGATAAGAATTGATTTAAGAATATTAATAGATCATCACTGTTTCCTTTTATAGGCATTCCTTTGCCTGCTCAAAGCACAAAAGCATATTGGATACATCAATTCACTGTAGTAAGCCTATACAACTACTTTGCTGTCAGTAGCCCTAGTTTACAAGCCTGAGAACTAAGATTTAGGAAGATGAGTCTTGCCACAGTCATACCCCTTCATATTGAAGGTATGATTTAATTCCAACTGATTCTGACTCAAAATTTCATTCTCTTTTGATGTTATTGCCCCTTACACATTGCCAAGTGTCAAAACCATTCTAGCTGATGGGCCATGGAAAAACCACTCATCTTGGCTCAGCAATTTGGAGGTTTTGATATGCCAAATATTTTTATAATTCATATCAAGCGAAGTGCTTCTGCTGTCATTTGTTCCTTATAATAACTCTGTAAAGCTAGTGTGTGTGTGTGTGTGTGTGTGTATGTGTGTGTGTGAGAGAGAGAGAGAGAGAGAGTAGAAGAGAGAGAGAACACGCTCAGTGAGTCATACTGAATTATTTAGACTAGAACTTCTAAACCTGTTAAATGCATGTGCACACATAACATTCAGTGAACAGTTATTGTATGCCCTGTGTATGAAGTGCTAATTCATCAGAGTAATCCATGATTGTTCCTTTTATATGGATTAGAATAGTAAAACAGAAGTGTTATTTTCTAGCTTAAGAAGTAAAGGAACTGAGCTGAGTCTCTAGAATCAGAAAGTTCTCTGGCAATAATAAAACAATTAAATACCATGGGGCCATAAAAATGGCTCAATATGTGAAGACACTTCTGACACAAGTCTGGTAACCTGATTTCAATCCTGGAACTCATATAAAGGTGAAGAGAGAACCTGCACCACAAAGTTATCCTCTGTCCTCTGCATGCCTTCTGTAGCATGGACTCTCCCACCACACACACACACACACACACACACACACACACACACACACACACACACCATTGTTGAAAGGATAACTAAAATACTGATTTACTCTGCCTTTGTTAGAAAGGAGAATGCAACACCTGGGTTGACCCAACCCCAACTGTGAACCTAAACCTTAAGGTTCAAATGTCAAAGTCAAAGGCAAGATTCAAAGAACAAAGAACATGACCCCAGTGACTAAGGCCAGGCTCATGTGACATAGGAAAAGAAAATCAAATGTAGCTTAAGCCAAAGCAGCTGGGTCTTGTTTGGAGGTCAAGGTTTCTGTGAACTTACACCATTACCCGTACCTTGATAATGGTCAACATTGGATCTTATGAGGTAACACTTCATATACAGGGTATATAATAGTGTCTGGTACATAGTAGCTGATAATTGAATGTTGTATCATACATTCAACAGGCTTAGAGGTTCTAGCCTGAACAAATCAGTGTGACTGACTGTGAGCACATGCATTCTCTCTCTCTCTCTCTCTCTCTCTCTCTCTCTCTCTCTCTCTCTCCCTCTCTCCTTTCCCTTCCTCCCTCTCTTCTCTCTTTCCTCTCCATTTGAAGCTCCACTAGTGATGATCACTGTATTGAGAATGGATAAATCTTTTTTTTTTTTTTTTTTATTTTTTTTTTATTAATTTATTTTGCAATACAATTCAGTTCTACATATCAGCCACGGATTCCCTTGTTCTCCCCCCCTCCCGTCCCCCTCACCTACCCCCCAACCCCCCCCCCCCCATTCCCATCTCCTCCAGGGCAAAGCCTTCCCCACAGACTGAGGTCAACCTGGTAGACTCAGTCCAGGTAGGTCTAGTCCCCTCCTCCCAGGCCGAGCCAAACAATCCTGCATAGGCCCCAGGTTTCAAACAGCCAACTCATGCAATGAGGACAGGACCCGGTCCCACTGCCTGGATGCCTCCCAAACAGATCAAGCCAATCAACTGTCTCATCCGTTCAGAGGGCCTGATCCAGTGGGGACCCCTCAGCCATTGGTTCATAGTTCATGTGTTTCGAGAATGGATAAATCTTAACCTTTACTTATTTAGGAATCTTTAATGGTATTAAAGATATACTTTGGGCCACATTTTAGAATTTAAAAAATTTGAGTGTGTGTAGAAGAGAAACATTGAGATCTTGAACAGGCTTTGGACCTTTAGAGACGAAAATGTTTTAAAAATAGGACAATGAAAGTAAGTAAAGACACTATTTTGTGGGGGCATGATGGGCCTTACATGGAAATAGGGATGTTAGGTGAAGATAAAAGAAGGGTACATTCACTTAATAGCCACAATGTATTAGGACACATATGTAATACATTTTCTTTAATTTGTATAAGTATCTTATTAAATACTTATTATCCCCAGTTTCAAACAGGAGAGGAGCTGGAATCCAGTGATGTATCTACTTAAGTCAAATAGACAAGTAAGATTTGTCTTGCAGCTGTTTTCTTTGTGTTGGACATGGTTACTGTTTCCTTGACTCAAAGCAGCATAGATCAGCTGCATGAGGCCCTCCTAAGATTGGGTCTATTGAGATAGGGAATGCTCAAGGGCCCTAGAGACTATCTAAGCTGTTAGCAATTATTTGGAGGAGAATCTCAGTAACTGAGGTGCTAGTGTTACTTGCCCAGAGGACTCCCTCCAATAATTCAGTCTTTCTGAATAGTCACCCATGCTGTCATGGGGCTTTTGGTGATGCATCTGAGTATACTCCTTCCTATGAACTTTATGAATTCATTGACTCACCAAGCTGGTCATGGGGTCCATCATATCTTTGGTTTATTGTCCTCTTCATCAGTGGTGAATAGAAATGGACACCCCAGGAAAAGTCACACAGCACATATCAAATGGGTCCAATGAACTCCAAGTTCTATGTTCTTTCCATTTCATCCTTCATGTAAGTTAGGGTTGACCAAAAACTCATAGATTGCCTGGAAGCTTTGAGATACACAGGGAAAACTGTGAATATGTTTCTTCTTTTGTTTGTAGTCTTAGGTCTATGACACAAGGGAATTTTCAGTCTCAATTTTCTTTAAAATTACCTTTCTTCTATATTCATTTCTTTTCTTCCTTTTCCCCACCTTCTAATTTAAAGTCTTCTCTTCCAGGAAATCTATTATTGTCTTAGTAGAAATCCTTAAGGTCCACCAGAACTGAAAATAAAGAGTGCAAAACCAAATCGGATTAAATCATGTTTTCCAGGTAGCCCCTGCTTAATTTGCTTTACTATTGTAGTGGTTTGGATAAGAATGGCCCCCACAGGCTCACATATTTGAATTCTTAGTCATCAGGAAGTGGCAATACTCAGAAGGATTAGGAGGTATGGCCTTGTTGGGGTAGGTGTGGCCTTCTTGGAGGAAGTGTGTTACTGGAGATGGGCTTTGAGGTTTCAGAAGCCCAAGCCAGGCCCAGTGTCTCTCTCTCTTCCTGCTACCTGTGGATTTGGATGTAGAGCTCTTAGCTTCTCCTCCTGCACCATTCTTGCCTATGTGCTGCCGTGCTCCTTGCTGTGATGAAAATGGACTAAATATCTGAAACTGTAAGCCAGCCCCAATTAAATGCTTTCTTTTATAAGAGTTGTCATAGTCATGGTGTCTCTTCACAGCAATAGGACCATTGACTAAGACAATTTATTACTTGAATCTATGACTTGTCTGAACACCAAGTGCCTTTTCCTTTAGATTGACTTTCAGACTTCTCATCTGCATGATGAAGGTGAACTAGAGAGTTTCAAAATGTCATTCTCTTGTAGATACTTTGCAATCTGAGGATTCAAACAAATTAAGCCCACCCCTTCCCCTCTTCAGTTCCTAGTTCCTTTCTTCCTTTCCTTCCTTTCTTTCCCTTTTATTCCCTTAATTTTTTTGGTGTGGTAACCTGCTTGATAAATGAGATCACAAATTCACAAAACCAGATTATTTAAAAAGATAACCTTGAAGTGTATTGTTTCTAAAAGAAGCTGGTACTCTACAAAGAAAGGGGATGATTCTCACTTCAGCAAAGCAGCAACATTACAGATTGCAGCTATCATCACTAATTAGCTACCCCAGATGGAGAACTGCCCCACCCCAAACAGACGGCTGGCCAGCTTCCTACAGATAAGTGAGACATAAATAACTCATTCCACTCTTTTCACAACAACATGCCATCCTGCCTTACTTGTAAGAGATGTACAATTGGTTCACTTCAGAATTGGGCCACAGAGATGTTTCAAAATTATATTTAATATAATTTTCTAGATGTAACAAATATAAATGCTATTGTAGAATGTTCAACCTCTGTAAAACAGGAATAAGTAAATGTTCATAGCTCCATCATATACCTACAACTAGTTTATATATTAGTATAAATCTACATTTCTATTTGGATATATGTATATATTGTATAAGTTAATCATCACATATTTTTGAGCTTGTTTACTTCAGATTATCACAGATATTTTTTTAAAGCACCTTGAGATATGATTGGCATATAAGAAAGTTGTATGCATGTGATATCTACAACTTGTTGAGTTTGGAGATAAAAATAACTGTGACATGAACAACATCCTTGTATCAGTTACTTTTCTGTTTCTATGATAAAATACCATGACAAAGGCAACTTACAGAAGAAAAGATTTACTTGAGCTTATTGTTCCAAAGGGATAAGAGTCCATCATGCTGGGGCAGCTTGGCAGCAATCATCAGGCAGCTGGCACAGTGGCAGGAATAGAAGCTTAGATGTCATATATAGAACTAGAAGGACAAAACAGAGAGATTAAGCTAGAAGTAGGTAAGAGATTTTACTCTCAAAGCCCCCCTCCCCCCTTGGTGACATACTTCCTCCAACAAGGGTCAAACTTCTAAGCCTTTCCAGATAGTATCCCAAACTGGAGACTATGTATTTAAATGCCTGAGACTATGTGGGGGACACCTCATTTATTCCTCAATGCTATAAACACATTCATCACATCCCAAAGTTTTCCTTATCTTCTTATTTACTACTATTTTTTATGATAAGAACATTTAATGTAATATCGCCAGTGTTGTGTTAGTTTTCTCATCATTGTAACAAAATATCTGACATAAACTTGAATGATTTATTTTGGCTCATGGGTTCAGAGGTCTCAGCACATAGCCACTGGCTCCATGGACTGAGAACTTGTTGAGGGGTAAGGACATCATGGTAATGAGAGGATGTGGTGGATAAGCCTGGTCCACTCAAGGGAGGCAGGAAGCAGAGAACAAGGAAGGGACTTGAGACAGATATGCTCCAAAGATATGTTGCCAGTGACCCAGTTCTTTCAATGAGTCCTCACTTCTTAAGTGTTTACATCCTTCCTAAATGGCACCACCAGTAGAGGAACCATCTGTTTTATCTTTCATGAACACAATTTTGTGCCCTTTGACTAATAATTCTTGGTTCCTTACCCTCCAGTCCTTGGAAACCACCATTTTCCTCCCTGCATTTAAGAATTTGACAGTTTTAAATTCATTACTGTAATTTGCTCTTGCAATATTTGTCTTTCCATATCTATTTTGTTTCACTTAACATAATGTCCCCTGAGTCCATTCATAAGTTCATGTCTCTAATAGCATTATTTCTTCTTTGTATGCTTAAATTCTGTATATGCGCACACTACACACATTTCATTATTCACATAGCTATTGCGTTGAATTTTGTTTGCTGAGTTTTATCCTTTCATATGTTGAGTAATATTGTGATGAATTGCAATGAACATGGGCATCTAGTTATCTCTTAGAAATTCTGACTTTAATTACTTTAGCAGAAATACAGAAGTGAAATTGTTGACTTCTACAGTGGTTCGAGTTTTAAATTTCTGAGATACTACCATCCTGCTAATTACATTCCCACCAAATTTCATCAATACCCCCCCCTTTTCCACGTCCACATAAACTTCTGAAGCTTGGCTTTTGTTTTGAAAACAGGCATGAGATGATATTTCATTGTAGTTTGATTTGTATTTCCAAGACTGTTAATGATAATGGGGGCACTTTTCACATGCCAGTTAACTGAAATTCCTTTTTCTTTTTCATTTATAGTGTTTTCTTGAGGAAAATGTCTATTCTGTTCCTTTTCTCATATGTAAATTGGGCTGTTTGGGAATTTATTGTTTGTTTGGTTGGTTTGCTAATGAATTTTGTTAGGAATTCTTTTTCTGTTTTGGATATCAGCCTCATATCCTAGTTATGGGTTGCTAATATTTTCTTCCATTCTTAGCTCTACTCTGGTGATTATATTCTGTGCTCATAGAAGCTCTTGAGTTTGATCTAGTCCCACCTTGTCTATTTTTGACTTCTCTGTGCTTGTTATCATATCCAAGAAATCCTTACCGAGGCCCAGGCCAAGAAGTTTTTCATGATATTTTCTTCCAGGCATTTTAGATTCTGGTCTTATATTTCAGTCTTTCATTCACTTTCAGTCTGTGTGTGTGCTATAAGTAAGAATTGTAAATTGAAGTAAATTGAATCATTCCTTATTGGTGAATCTTATTTTTCCAATTATAAACATAACTCATATTCCTTCATAATTTCAGTTATTAGCAATAATCAGCATCTAATTAGCTGTATGCTTTTTATTCAGCTACCTCCGAGTTTTGACAGTTGTTCACTGTTCATCATCTTTAAGCAGTACTGTGGACATCATCCTCATGTCAGTCTTGGTGTACACCCCCAGATATTTCCCTGGGATAAGATTCTCAGTTCTTAAGTTTCTAAGGAAAATCATAGGCCATTCCTAAAAGTAAAATTATTTTAAAACTGGGGGATACTCTGCATTATCTTGCTCTATGAATGTGGAAGTTTTATTTACATCTTGGTCAATGCTATGCATTTTTCCCCTTAAATTAGGAGGGCTAGTGAGATGACTCAATGGGTAAAGGTGCTTACCACACAATTCTAGAGCCCTGAATTTTATTCCTAGAACCCACATAAATGTAGGGGAGAACAAAGTCTGTAACTTTCCTTTGACCTCTGACCGATACACCATGCCACTCACTCACTCACATTCATCACTTACACAATCATAGACAAAGTTTTTTAACTTACTAATAGACACACCATTTTTCCTCATCTGATAGAACTTTACAATACATAAATTATCTTTTATAATCATGCCATAGAAATTCTATCATTTCCTTAAAATGTGTGTATTTTATTATGATTTTGCAAGAGAGTGTCTCACTATGTAGCTCTTGCTGGCCTAGAGTTCACTGTGTAAATAAGAAAAGCCTCAAACTCCTAGAGACACTCCTGTCTCTGCCTCACAAGTGCAGGAACTAAGATATGCTCCACCATACCTGGCATTTTCTGTCCTTTCTATTGTTCACTGTTCTCTAGATAAAGAGTGATGGTTGTGTTTTGTGCATTAACAATACTGTCTTACGGTTCATTGCTTATTATTTAACAATTCTATATTTGTACATTATTTAAAAGGAAAGTATCTATAATGGGAGTGCCTAGCCACAACTATGGAACCAATTCCACTATGATTTTGAGTAAGTGACAGAATAACTTCCTATTTTAGTTCACTTGTGTATGAAATGGTGGTTGCAAAATTATGTTCCTCACATAATTTTAAGGATTAAATGGATGACACCTGAACATCATTTAGCACAACTTCTAAAGATCATGAGTACTCAATAATCATGAGGAAAGGGATATATATATATATATATATATATATATATATATATATATATATATAATTCACCAGTAAGGAATAATTCAATTTACTTCAATTTACAATTCTCATTTATAACACACACACAGGCTGAAAGTGAATATATATATTTCTTTACTTGTTAGATATCAAGGTCCTATATTGCACTGGTTCTTAACCTTCCTAATGCTGCAAACCTTTAATTCAGTTTCTCGTGTGTGGTGACCTCCAACCATAAAATTATTCCATTGCTACTTCATTACTATAATTTTGCCACTGTTATGACTTGTAATGTAAATATCTGATATGAAGGATATCTGATATGCAAGCCTAAAAGCTCTTGACCCACAGGTTGAGAACTACTGCTATTTGGGCTATAGAAACTTCTTAACCTTCCCATCTTCTAAATGTTGGAAGTTCTTGGTTGGTGGGAAGTGGGGCATGTAACTCTTTCATTCTAATTTCTAAGGCAGTGCCCAAGATAAAGTAAGTGTCTAATGAGGCACAGAGGCCCTCCTGGAGAAGAGGGCAGATGGGCAGTGTAGCAAAGAGAAACCTACAGTTCTTTTGACTTCCCCAGGCTGCCAGTTGTTTAGGATTAATCATTTAGCATGTTTTATTATGAAATATGTTGCCTAGAGTGGATAGGCAACCAGCCAAGATTTGGAAATTATTGTGACAATAAAAAGGGAAACTGATTAGAAATAATATAATAGATAGTCTAAACATCAGATCTGGCCAATCAGAGGCATTGATGCAGAGATATCCTAGTCAACAGCAGGCCAATTCTGTAAATGAGGGAATTAGCCCAGCTCAGAACATGTTACCGAGAATGGCATTTGTGTTTCATAAGCCTTTCAAATTACCCAGAGATGATAATGATGCATCAGTAGAAATGCTTTTAAAAAACCATAAAGTCTGAATTGCCTTAATCGAGGTCAGAAATGAGATCACAAAAATGGTCAGAACAGACAACTTGCTAGAAAGAATAAAGGCTAATTCATTCCCAAGAATGCTTGTTGGTACTCAAAATTTGATTTAATGGCACTGGCTCATTATATTTAGACAGCAATTGAGTCTAAGAAGCTTATAATGTGGGTTTGTAGTCCTGTTCCATGGGAGAAGATACATAAGGTAATGTTTCCTGGTTAAGGCATTGAGAATATACAAAGATTAGATAAGTTAGGGCCACTGAGATGTTAGAAGCAAGATAATGCATGAGACCATTGCTTCTTTAAACTACAGACAGTTCAGCATTTGGCATACATGTTCACTACCACACTTTCTATCAATACAGGTAAACTAATTTAGCATTTCCTTTTATAACTCCATCTGTTAATAGTGGTTTGCAAATAAAGACATGGATAGTTACTCCGTCAAACAAGCCACAGCATACTGAAAAAATGTTTTGGTTTTTTCCCCAGTTGGTTAAGAGGTAAATAATGTGTTAGTACAAAGGATCAACTAGCGAATTTTACAGTGTAACAGATACTTAATAGCCTTAATATTAAAGCAGGTCATAAACTGAATGAAAACAAGTGTTATCCAATTAGAATATAGAGTATGAGGGCTGCAGAGACATCTCAGTGGTTCGGAGTATCTATGTCTCTTACAAAGGACCTGTGTTTTATTCCCAGAACTCATGCTAGGTAACTTACAACTGCCTATAACTTCAGCTCCAAAGGAATTTAATGCTCTCTTCTGGACTCTGTGGACACCAGAACTCATGTACACACACCTACCCACAGACACATATATACATATATATATATATATGTAAAATATTAAAATACAGGCCAATAATGTAATCAGAATAGTCATACAAGAAAAATATAAATGATACTTGACACTTTAAAAATATATTATCTCATTACTAACAAAACATATTTAATTAAATACATTTTATTTTTGTCTATAAAACTTGGCTGCCTTTACAAACATGAAATGCCTACCTTTTGGAAACATTATGATAAAGCCATATACATGATAGAACATAAAATATTTAAAGAGGGAGAACACATGTCTAAACATAACAATGAGACTGGGAAGATGGATCAGTGGATAAAAGGACTTGCTGTAGAAGTGTGAGGACCTGAGTTAGCCTTCCTAGAATCCTATGGAAAGTTAGGCATGACATGATTTCAGTGCTTCTACAGAGAGATGGGAGGTAGGGATGAAAGAATACCCCGACAAAACAATAAGAGTCTGTGTATCAAACAAAGTGGAAGGCAAGAACAGATATCCAACCTTGTCTTATAACTTCCACCATACATGCCAGCGTACTATTGCTGAACACACACAAGTAAGTATTCGTGCACACAGATTACCACCAATGCACATACACAGGTTCAAAATGCATTACCTTTCAAACTGAGAGCTTTCATTTCTGGGTAGTTTTATCCTGTCTAATATGGGCTCACCTAGATATAGTTCTAGAGATACAAATTCAGATGCAATCAATTTATTTGTGAGATATAGATATCACCAGGAGAGCGATGGAGACATGCCACAGGAAAACATGCTCAATAAAGTGCATGTTAGACACTGGGTATAGTGGGTTGCTGAGCCTTGATCCCAAGGGAAACCCCTGGAGCTGGTATAAGTAGGTACCTCAGAATTACTCCACATATAGGAGAAGGAATAGAATATTCTCATGTCAACATGATTGAAATTTCAATCCTGATTGAAAGCTGCTAGCGAGCATGCCATTTTGGACTTCCCCCTGCTGGGAACTTGGGCTCAATGTGTTCCCTAATTGTAGAAAAAAAACCTTATCTGTAAGGGATGCAAATAGTGACAGAAATAAATACTTAAGCTGAAAAGGATGTGTGTTAAAAAAATAAACCAAACTACATCTCTTTCTTTCTCTCTATTTCTCTAATCCTCTCTCTCTCTATCATCTGTCTGTCTCCATCTATCTATCTGTCTATCTATCTATCTATCTATCTATCTATCTATCATCTATTCAAATCCAAACATTATAACATGTTATATGTTAGAATCTGTGTATGTGTCAATGTTTAAAGACATCATAAATATCATAATTTTATATGCAGTGTTATATAATGTCTAATTAATATTAATTATGAAAATATTACTGACATGTCTATACTTTATTCTGGGAGATAATCAGATTATAAACTGATACTTTAGAGTATGATTTCAATTTACTTAGAAAAGTTAGACTTTCATTGAAAAACATTACTAGGGCAAAGAAAATGTTGCCAGTACCTCCATTTGGGTGGTATGGTGTGAATGCCCCTTTCCTCTTTCTCACCTTCTTGTCTGCCTCTCCTTCCTTCCTTTCCCCCTCTGTCTTCTTTTTCTGCCCCTTTATCAACCTTACTTCCTCCTACTTACTCTCCTAGTCATTCATTCTTTTTCACCCAGTCTTCCCACTGTAAACATATTTTGCTTCTGCAACAAGAAATTAGTGCTTTATAAATGTCAAAATGTGTCACAAGCAAGTTAAAGTAAAAAAACTTAAAAACCTTCACTGAGTTGAGAAAATTAATTATAAGTGAATTAATTACTGTTTGCTTGTTTGAACTCAGCCAAGATTATTTTTGTGAACATAATATTTTTTTGTCCTCTTGCAATTCAAATGGTCATACTTGTCAGTTATTGGGGTGATACGTAAAACTAGGTTGGCTTTCAGCACGTGGGTCTTCATAAATCATTTTCATTTAATTTATTATGTTGGCAATACAGAAATTGAATTCTAATTATGAATGTTCAAATCAAGCATATAGAATTGTATTAAAAAACAACTATCCAACTTTAACATGGAATTTCTAAAACAAAATAACACAGAGAAATAAAAATGCCTTAATGTATCCAAAAGAGATATGCTGGGATATAAAATTCTCTCCTGAAAGGATTAGAAGTGTACAGTGTGAAATGTGAATGGGGTGTTGCTTAGAAACATTGTTAGCAAAGAAAACATTTGTAATAGCTGTGTATGCTCATGGAAACTCATACAAATATAACCAAATGTTGGTAAATATATTGATTTCCTAGTCGAGTGCCTTATACATGGTAGGTAGGTCTTATAACAAAGATAGTTATTCAATAATTTAGCAGGGGGCTGTGAAAGGGAAAACCATAAATGTGATTATCTGACTAGAGAGATGGCTCCCATGAGTTAAATTGTCGATTCTTTTCTGCATGAAGATTTTTCTCTTGGAAAGAGAGTGGGAGATCATTGTTCTCATCTCTTTTTAAGAGCTCATCAATAATGCACTAGATCAAAATTTAGAACAGGCTGCATGTAACGATTGACATATGGGGGTGAGGAAAATTAATTTGATAGAAGAGAACAACCAGACATCTTCCCTTCAGTATTCTTCCTACTTCTGGGAAAGGATGCTTTAGGAGGTGGGGGAGGAGGGTGAGATGCATATTGTTTTTAAGTTGCCCTTATTTTTAACCCCATAAGGAGGATATGTGATTTAAATGGACTTTTCTTCCTCCACCATGGGAGCTGATTCAGTGTTCTATTCTAGTGACTCCATCTCTGTGTTTTTGCTCAAACTCATCACTCTTCATTTTAACTTCCTTTCTCAAGCAGGTTCCTATGTCCTCTTTGTGGTCTATTCTACTGGGTTATACCTTTTCTGTTCTCCTGTGTCAATCTGTTTGTACTAGCATTGGGTTAGCCTTCAAAGCACAGTTTTCATCATTAATCTGTAGCTGTGTTGCATTTCTCCTTTTCATTCTTCTGTTTTGAGATTATATGCATTCTCTGTGATCCCTTTTCACAGACCAAGGCTAATTCTTAGAATACTAGTTCCAAACAGGCTGAAGGCAGGATGCTGGAAGTATTAAAGTCCATGCTATACAAAATTTCAGTTCTCAATGATCTCATAAGAGCTACATGAATCGAGGCCTCTAATGGAACACTTCACTGTGTTGCAGACTTTCTGTACTTGAAATTAACCTTTGTTATATGACCTGATCAATCTGAGAGGATCTTAGTCACTAATAACACCCTAGGAGTAAGAAAGTGGATTTTATTACAAATCCACTTTCAATAATCACAAAAGATGGGACAATGATGAGATTCATTCATTAATTCTACAAATATCTACTGCTCTTATTTTTTTCAGTACTCCTGTTAGTAATTAACAGACTGTTAACCAAGGGTAAGCTGATTAAAATTTTAAAGCTTCTTTGTTCACAGCCTTACTTTTAAAATTGGAACTATTAAATGGAGTGACCAAGGTCATGTAAAAAAAAAAACTAAAATAACCTGTTTACTGAGAATATATGAAGTTGCTTTAATGCCCTGGCATAAGGCTATTAAGACACATGTTCTTCAGTCCTCTGGAAAAAACCATCATTCACCTTTTATCTTCTGTCCAACTCAAAGATATCTTTCATAGATAATTTTCACAGGTAAATCTTCTCTTATTCTCTGATAATCTTAAGTCATCACACTATGAATTTTAGAGCACCTCACTGACCCTTGATAGCATTTATCAGAATGCTTAATTATGTAACTAATTTATAATTCCATACCTTGACTCACAGACTACTTTTTACTCTGTTGAATGCTTCATGTATTGCCTGGAGTAAGGATATTTTCCATGGATATTTGTAGAATGAATGAATTAATGAATGGGTTCATTTAGATACATGTGATATATTATTGCTAAATTCATTACTGTGCTGTACCACAGAGCACCATTAATGTTCCCATCCACATCAATGACACATTGAATCCTCTGACTACTTTTATCACCTCCCATTTCTTCCACTGCTGATTGCCTTACTGTGGTTTCCATCCTCATCTTGTGTTTTATTATTTATTTATATAATTTGATTATTGTCTAGGTTCTGTTTCTCCCACTAGAAAGTGAATGGCATAAACTCATGGACTCGTGATACTGTATGTCATGTGGGGGTGCCTTGTGAATATTTGTTGATTAAAAGAGGGAAAGGAAAACAGAGTTTTCAATGAAAATAAATGTGACTTCCAAGAAACATCCTGGGACAACATGAAATGCAAAGTCCTTTAAAGAAATTGTTGTAGCTGGAGCTGAATGAGGGAGGGAAATGCAACATGAGTCAGAGAAGTTGTCACAGACACAGCACATAAAACCCCACAGTATGCAGTAGTGACCAGGCAAAGATATCATTAAATTCATAAGAATAACAAATAAACAAATGTTTATTCATTTTTGGTCCCACTGAATATTAACATGAAGGATGCAAATGATGGCATTTTAGTTACTTTTCTCACCATTGTGACCACATGCCTGTCAAAAGCAAATTAATTGTGGTTCATTGTTCAAGAAGAAATACAATTAATTATGATGGGAAGACATGGGCCAGCTGTTCACATTGTATCGACAGTCAAGAGCAGAGATGAATGTGGTGCTCAGCTGGCTTTCTCAATATTTTTCCTTTTATCCAGAACCCCAGATCATGAGATGCTGCCACTCATATTTCTCCAGTTAAACTTCTCGTGAAACACCTTAGCAGGTATGCCTAGAGTTGTATATACTAGGTAATTCCAAACCCAATCAAATTGACAGTGAAGATTAGCCATCAAGGACTGTTTTGTGTTTTTATTTTGTCTTGTTTTATTTTTATTGAAAATAGATCTTTCTCTCATACGATACATCCCCATCAGTTTCCCCTTCCTCCATTCCTCTCAGCTTGCCCCCATCTCCCCTCTTCCCCAGACCTACTCTTCCTCCATTTCCCTTCAGAAAAGAGCAAGCTGGCCTCCAAGAGACAATGACCAAACATGACAAAACAAAGTAAGATAAGGCAAAAGCCCTCATATCAAAGCTGGGCAAGGCAACTTAACCACAGAAAAAGAGCCCCAAGAGCAGGCAAACATTTCAGGCACACACCTGCTCCCACTGTTAGGAGTACCACAAACCCACCAAGCTAACAGTCAGAGCATATATACAGAGGACCTGGTGCAGACTCAGGCAGGATCCTTGCTTGCCTCTTCAGTCTCCATGAGCTCCTGTGAACCCTGCTTAATTGATTTGGTAGGCTATGGTCTTTTGGTTTCTTCCATTTCCTGTGACTCCTGCAATCTTTCTCCCCACTCTTCCATGGGAGTTACTAATTGCTGAGGGGAGGAACCTGATGAAGATTTCCAATTTATACTCCCTCTCTGCATAATGTCTGGCTGTGGGTCTCTGCACCCGCTCCCATCTCCTGCTGGAGGAAGTCTCTCTGAGGACAACTGGACTGGGCACCAATCTATGAGTATAGCAGACTATCATTAGGAATCATTTAATTGATTTTTTTAGGGGGAGGGGTCATGTTTGGTTCTACCCTAGGTTCCACCCTACGTCTATACTCTAGTCCCTGGCCATCCAGACAATGTAGGACATGGGCTCTCTCTCATGGTGTTGCCTGAAGTTAAACCAAACATTGGTTGACCACTACCCCAAGTTCTGCACCAGGATTGGCCCAGCACATCCTGCAGGCAGGACAGTTGTGTTTATGTTTTGGCTTTTCTCTGAGAATTTGTAAAGAATCCATCATCCCTTTGGTAACACCTATGAGGTGCTCAAAGCTTACTTCCGTCAAAGTGTTTTAGTACTTATCTATTTTAAAAATACTTTTAATTTATAGAATTTTTTATATACTTATAGTTTGGTATATCCTCACATTACATATAGACTTCCTTGCATACTTTTTGTGATGATAATATTAAAAATTTATTCAGTTGTCAGTTTTGAAATATACAACATATTGTTACTGACTGTAATCCATGCTGGGTAATAGGTATTGACTGATCATATTCCTCACATCTAATTAAAATGTGCCATTTAGCCAACATCTTTCAGTCTACTCACACCTTAGCCCATGAAACTACAATTTTTCTATGAGTTCAATGCTTTTATCTTCCACATATAAGTGAGATCGTGCTGCATTTGCCTTTTTGTGGATGACTTATTCCACTTAACGTCCTTTAAGTTCATCTATTCAATACAAAACAGAATTTAATTCTTCTAAAAGCAAGAATAGATCCCATTCTCTTAATCCATTGACAGATACCTAGTTGAGTCTACATCTTAGTTCTGTGGCCAATACTGTAAAGAATATGGGAATGCAATTGTCCACTCTTCTATAGGTGCTAGTCAAAATTTAGATAACAACACATGATCTTTCTACTACCCGTTATTCATCTGAGCTGGTGAGATTTTCTTCTGAATGAAAACAGAATAGATGTAGTTTGAAAAGAGGTGTTCTCAGTGAAGGCAGGATAAGAGAGCCTGAAAATGTGAAGCCAAGGGAAAATGAACATTTGTTCTTCAAAGAGTTTACAATGTTTATTTTTAAATAGTTGTTATGTATTCATTGAAATGTTGAAAAAAAAAAAACCCTTATTCAACAGTGAAGAACCTGAAAGATAGAAATGGAGAAAATGGGTTTAAAGTCCTAAAAAATCCCATAAAGAATTTAAATTTAAAAATTCTAGGTTTAAGACTATATATATTCAGTTAATATTTGATTAAAATTACTACAAACTGGGAAGCTTGAATCATAAACCTTTTTGCCTCATGGCAGGAGAGACTGGGAATTCCTAGATTCGTTGTCTCTCAGTTAATTGCCTGACCAGCATGCCCTTCCTGGCTCACAAATGACCCTCTTTCTTAGTTTCCACAGAATAAGGGAGGAACAGGGCTGAAAAAGGCCACATCTATTCCTACCAGTCATTAATACCATATGAGGGCTTTATATGTGTAACATATTTCCTTTCCATGCCAATACCATCATGCTTGAGTGGAAGAGGGTAAAAACATGTATTTTTGAAGGAAACACTATTCATTCTTAGACTATAGTAAATGCCATTTCTCATTCTATACCATTAACCTGTGTTCTTACTAGAAAGATTCCCTGCAGCACAAATCTTAACAGGTCTTAATAAAATCAAACCTGAAGCCAGATATTGGGGTGAATGCTGGAAGATCAGAGAAGCAGAACAAGCCACAGCCACCTCATCTTGCCAATTCCTCAGCTGATCCTGTCTCCTCAGACTGGAAGTTTCTGAGTCCTCATCCAAATGGATCTCGGCTGAACTGTGCTGCTCAAAGCCTAAAAACTTAACCAGACTCTAGTTCCTGGTTTTCATGCCTTATATACCTTTCTACTTTCTGCCATCACTTCCTGGGATTAAAGATGTGAGTCACCATGCCTGGCTGTTTCCAGTGTGGCTTTGACTCACAGAGATCTGGATGGATCTCTGCCTTTGGAATTCTAGGATTAAAGGGGTGTGTGCCACCATTTTCTGGCCTCTGGATCTAGTGGCTGTTCTGTTCTCTGACCTCAGATAAGTTTACCAGGGTGCACAATATTTTGTGTAATACAATATCACCACAATTCCCACTGCAGTATTTGTCAAAAGTAGGTCTTGGATGAATCATCTGTAAATGTAGGCCCGGGTTCATTGTCTTTAATTATGTTTCTGGGGTTTTATTTAATGTTTAGAAAGTTTTACACACACACACACACACACACACACACACACACACACGCACGCACGCACGCATGCACGCACGCACGCACACGCATACACACACACACCCATGAAAGAAGTTTTGATAAAGGCAAATCAAAATGAGTTCTCTCTTCCTCAGTCCTCTAGCAAGTCAGTTCATACTGATGTGAACTTGTTTTACTACTCATAAAGTGAACATCTCAAGGGCAAATTTGTCTATTTGGAGTTTGAGCACTATTTTTGTGTCTGATAACAAAATTAGTATTTAAATTATTTTATAGGATTTCAGTTATTGACTACAGAAATTCAGCAAGAGCCCACATATTAAGTGGACAAAGGGACATTTGCCATTAAATAGGGATATTGGTTATTATTTCAAGACATTCTACTCAACATGGAGATAAAAAATAATGAAGATTCTCAAAAAGCTTTTTTTTTTTTTTTTGGTTTTTCGAGACAGGGTTTCTCTGTGTAGCTTTGTGCCTCTCCTGGAACTCACTTGGTAGCCCAGGCTGGCCTCGAACTCACAGAGATCCGCCTGGCTCTGCCTCCCGAGTGCTGGGATTAAAGGCATGCGCCACCACCGCCCGGCCTCAAAAAGCTTTTGCTTAAGAGCTTGGCTCCTAAATGAGGACAGGAAAAAGTTATTCTATTTAATTTTTTGTCATTTTCTATTAGTTCATTGAGATTTTGTACAATGTGTTTTGACCACATTTATGCCCTTCATCCAACTCCTACCAGATCTATCACCCTTGTTTCTACTTATGTAATTTTGCGTCATTTTTTTAAAGAAACTTGTCAACTCTGTTTTTTGTTGCCTATATTCTCTTGTGTATATGGCCTTACACTGGATCATGGTTAACTCACCAGGGGCCACACCTTTAAGAAGACGGATTCGCCGGGCGGTGGTGGCCCACGCCTTTAATCCCAGCACTCGGGAGGCAGAGGCAGGTGGATCTCTGTGAGTTCAAGGCCAGCCTGGGCTACCAAGTGAGTCCCAGGAAAGGCGCAAAGCTACACAGAGAAACCCTGTCTCGGAAACCCCCCCCCCCAAAAAAAAAAGAAAAAAAAAAAAAGAAGACGGATTTATTCTCCTCCCAGGAGCTGTTAAATAACAATAGCTTCTTAGTGGTAGAATATTTTGTGTCAACTTCCCAATTCTATGCTTGGATTTACCTGGCTTGAAGGTGCATAGGTTTTATGCATACTGTCACAACCTCTTTAGGTTCACATGTGCCACTTGCCTGATGTGTCCTGAAAACACTATTTCCTTGTAGTCATTCATCATCTCCAACTCTTATACTCTTTCTACACCTTCTTCTACAATGATCCACAAGCCTAGTAAACCTCATAAGGTGATGGGATATGATATAGATATCCCATTTAGAGCTGAGAATTCCTCAGTCTCTTATTCTCTATATTTTGACTAGTTGTGGGTCTCTATGTTAAACATCATCTGTTACAAATAGAAGCTTCTCTGACGATGGCTGAGAAATGAACTAATCTATGGGTATAATGATAAGTCTTTAGGAATCACTTTCATACTATGTCCTTTTAGCAGAATAATAGTAGATTCTTGCCTATGGCCTGTCTAGCTATAAATTCATTTTGTGGAATAGACCCTACATAAAATCAGAAGGTGGTTAGTCATTTCCATGCCTTTAGTGGTACTACTACAGCAGCAAGCATGTCATACCAAGCAGGTTGTTACCATAGCTTGTGGGATTCACATCTGGGTAAGCTAGATGGCTGTGTTTCTCCTCTACTAGCATGAATAGCAACTTCCAGCACTATGGAAAGTATCCAGTAGAGATGATTTCCAGGACAGTACCAGCTTGATCTTTCCATGTTCTATGATTTAAGTATGTGGTATTTTCAGCAATAAGGTTTTATCATGAAATTCTGGTAAGTAATCAAAAACATTGTAAATAGCCTGTAATGTTTGAAGGTTTGTGGAACCTCACTGGCCAACAATTCTAAAGAGCTAACCTATTCCTGGTACTAGGCATTTTTATTTATTAACCTGTGGTATAGTAAGGGTATTGTCTCCCTGTTCTTAGGTACTACATTTAAATTCTTTTTATATACACGTATGCATTTATTTTTAGGAAGATTTTACAGTAGTAGATTTCAATGTGACTTTTCATGAAGGTGTTTAGTGTTAGTTATCCCTCTTTATAACCTCTTCTACCCTGTCCTTCCATCCTCAACCCCAATTTAACCCTTTCTGTCAATTATTTCTCTTTAATTATTTACATTACTGTGATTTCTCTCACCTGCTTTGAAATTCCTCTCCCCGGCCCCTCTGTCTAGTTTAACTGACCTAGAATAGTTGTTTTCAGTTCCATCCTTTTATCTTTGACTTTAATAATTTCATTCTTCTTAACATCAGAATAATATGTTATGTCAATATGAATCATTTTCATTACTCATTCATCTTTTGGTAGACATCTAGGTTGTTTCTACCTCATGGCTTTTCTGAAAATAGCAGTAATGAGCATGGATGGGCAGGTATCTCTACAGTAGGATACAGGATCCTCTTGTTACAAGCCCAAGAGTGGTATAGCTGGATCATGTGGAAGATTTACTTTTAGCTATTATGTATTATTTTAAAATTTTCGTGCATATCATATAAAGTCTTTAAATATTCATTAAAAATACTTCAAATTTTGTTTTATATACAATATATGTTGATCGTATTCTTTCCTTACTCCAATTTTCTCCTAGAACCTTCCCACTTCCCTACCCACTCAGCTTCATCTTCTCTTTCCCAAAAATAACCCCCATAAAGCAAAAAATTAAAGGTCAAAACAAATAAACAAATAACAAAAAATCAACAAGGCAAAAATTAGAAAACAATGCAAATACAAATACACACACACACACACACACACACACACACACACACACACGTGTGCATGCACGCACACACCATGGAACTCATTTGTGTTGGTAAACAGCTCCTGGATAAGTGACTTGCCTTGAAGTATGATTGATATAGCCAGTGGCATGTTTTTGGATAAAAACTGATTTTCTCTTTTCTATCAGTTATGAATTGCAGACAGATTCTTAATTAAGGGTGGGATTTTGTGTTTACTTCCCCTTCACATTGCTGAGATTTTGTATGGTTTGAACTGTGGTGATATTTTATTTGTGTTTTAATAAATAAAGCTTGCCTGGAGATCAGAGGAAAAAGGCCAGCCATTATAAGTAAACAAAGAAGTCAGACAGTGGTAGCACACACCCTTAATCCTATCACTTAGCAGCAGAATCTCTGGAAACAGAGCAAGGTGTGGTGGCACATGCCTGAATTCCAACACTAGTTAACCATGAAGGTCTGGAGGTCTGTGCAGACAGACAGAAAGTGACAGAGCTGGGCATGAAGAGGAAGTGATGTAACTGGGCAGAGAGCAAATCAGATGGCAGAACAGCAAGGCATATGTGCATGGGTAGACAGGAAGTAACTCTCATTTGGAAGCTATAGAGTTGGTGAGGTAAGGTTGGCTGGTGGCTTTCCCTATTTCCCTGATCTCTCTAAGGCTTTCACTCCTATATTTGGCTCTGTGTTTTTTATTTAATAAGACCATTTAGAAATTCATCTGCATTGAACTTGTGTAGGTCTTGTGTATGTTGTCAAAGTCACTATGAGTTTATATATGTATCAATCCTTTTGTGTCTGGAAGATGCTGTTTCTTTTGAGTCTTCCAGTACCTCTGGTCCTTAAGCTCTATCTTCTCTTCTGCATAGCTCCCTGAGCCCTCAGGGGAGGCCTTTGATGACTACATCCCATTTAGAACTGAGGGGTTCAAAGTCTTTCACTCTCTGCACATTGTCCAAGTGTGAATCTCTGTGTTAATTCCCAACTACTGCAAGAAGGATCTTCTCAGATAAGGGTTGAATGATATTCTGATCTGTGGGTATAGCAGTATGCCATTAGGAGTCATTTTATTGCCATGTTCCTTTAGCAGAATAATAATAGTAACAATGATAATATAGCCTATGTCGTCTCAGATTCTTGGCCACCTTAGCAGTGTCAGGTATGGGTTCCATCTCATGGAGTGGGCCTTAAATCCAATAAAAAAGTTCACACAATATATTTTGACCATCTTCTTTCTCCACTCCCCCCCAAGTCCTCCCAGATCCTCCTCACCTCCCTACTAAACTTCACATTCTCTCTCACTCTTAAAAAGATAACCAAACAAAGAGAAGACTCAAGCACATAAAACAAACCCCAAAAGAAATAAACACCAAGCCCTACCAAACAAAATAGAAATACAAAATCGTGGAATCTGTTTTGTGTTGTCCAAGCAGTCCTGAGTATGAGGTCATCCCTGAGGTTGATATACCCAGTGTCACTCTGTTGCAGAAAACTCATTTTTGTTTTCAGCTTTTTTAGGAACCTCTACATTAAAAGTATAGAAGGATCCTTTTCCCCGTCAGCTGTCCTGTGCAAGTCTTAAGATTAACTTACAATAAAATGTTGTTTTTTTTTTCTATAAAAAGGAAGAAACCAACAAACAAAAACCCAGACAACTCTCTCTTCCATTAGACAGCACGAAGACTGTGCACTGACTCTTTGCAACTGAAATGTTCTCATTCACACATCCTTGCAACATAGGACAGTATCATTTAGAATAAACACCAATCCAATTTTAGATATATCTCCTTGTGCCAACTATTTGACAATGCCATTGTCCTGCCTGGTGAGATGAGTAGTGTACCTTTCATGCATGAGAGTATATTGCCCTCAGCACTGCCAAAATTAATGCATTCCTTGACATACTTGCCTTTGTTTTTGTGTATTTTTAATTGCCTATTTGAGCAGACATGCACTTTAAGTTATTTTTAGCCATAGTATTTGGATTTACAATTCAGTAGACTTACTTTCTACTAATACAGTTGACAAGCTCTGTTATATTTGCAGCAAGCAGAGGGTGCAACACTATTTTTAGCTCCATTTGTTCTTTTAAAAAATGTATTGCATTGGTTTAAGAACCCATCAGTGAAGCAAGAAGTCTGGGAAAACATACTCCAAGGAAATACAAGCTGCCTTTATAAGAATTCACCACAAATTACTTGCAATATCCCAGATAGGTAAACTTAGACATTATTGTTCAATCATGGAAAGAGGGTGAAATAACTCCTTAGGAAACAAGGCTGTTGTTATCAGGATAATCTCTATTTCTGTGCATGATAAAGACAACCATTCATGTGAATGCCATCCCAGGTACTTGTCGGCTAGGTTTAGACAGTAGCAGGCTGTGGTTAAAGATTGTCACTCAGCAGGATATTTTTTAGTACTTCATTTATATAATTTCAGTTTATAAAAAAATAAGAAAATGGCTTGTCAGAGCAAATTGTCCCTACCCCCAGTTGCTCCAATTCAACACTTAAGCTCCAAAGGTTCTATGCATTTATAGAACCAGGCATATCTGCAAGACTTGGGAACCTGGAGATCATCATAGGCTAATACGTTTAAGTGGGTATATCATCATTGCTACATTGGAGATAAATGTATTGACCAAAAGATCTCAAAATATGTGGAACAAAGAGCAAAAGATCAAGATTGGACTTGTACCTCTGGTGCAATGGCAGAAGCCCCAAGTACCCACTCTCTCATGAAACTACCATAACTGGTCAAAAGTGATGTTTTAAAATGATCATCCATTCACGAAAAGTTTGCAAGAATGGAAGAGCAGGTGAAACTGGATTATGGTATGCTTTGCTTGGCACAATCCCAAAGCTCATCGTGATGAAGAATTCCAAGTGGCATTTTCACCATCAATCCAGTTTTCAAGTAGGGCAAGGTTACGTGTTGGGAAGGGCTGTCTGAAAAGACCAGAAATTACTTCCTTCTCTTTCTCTCTGCTACTCCCAGGCAATGAACTAGTCCTGTCCTCAGCTTGAGTCTGGCTCAGTTACATTTTCTCAGATGAAGACGCAGGCCATATGACTAATTTCTGCTTAAAGGAGCAGACATAATTTAAAACAAAATTTGAAAAAGTTTATGCCCAAGAGTCCACCAATATCAGGAAAACAATGTCAAAGCTATCAGAACTAGAAACTAGTGGAGGCAGACGGCTTAACAAGGAGGTCAGGTGGGAGCCAATGAGAGCAAACTCCTATGCTGTTCCAAGATCACTGTGCTCATGCTCAAGGCTGAGTTTTCTGATGATCAGCAGCAGAATTGAAATCTCACTAGCATGGTCCAAGAAAGTTACTAAGTAAATGACTAGATAAAGAACAAAAGTACTTCATGTATGGATGTAGATTATAGTGATTCATTCAGGAATGTAGCGATTACCTCAAATGTACAATTTTTAATAGAAACATTACAGCCATGAAGGAACACCAAAGTACAAGCCATATATAAACCAGAGGACAGAAAGAACAGATAAGATGAACCAGATGTTAGATTTAAAAACAACCATTACAAATATCTTCAAAAGTAAAAAGGACAATTATTAATACATGCAAGGAGGAGAGGATGGCACCAGCTTCTCTTTCTCTCTTTTAAATTAAATATATATAAATATATAATACACATAAATTATATATATAAATATTGTATAATACACATAAATTATATATAATATATATTACATCCCAGTCACAGTTTCCCCACTGTATTCCCTGTAGATGTAACCAACCTTCTTATTAAATAAGAAACACAGAACCAATGCAAAGAAGAAAGCCAAGATGTCAGAGCTAAGAGCTAAAACCTTACCCTTCCTCCTGAGGTGGTCCTACCTCTCCAAACCAGCTACCCCTGTGTTAAAGTCTTTATATAGAGTTCCTGTTCTGCCTTCTCATTGGTTGTAAACCCAACCACATGACCGCCTCGTCATGGCCTGTCTGTATAGGCCTCCAGGTTTTCTATGATGGGTATTGAAATTAAAGGCATGTGTATCCAATACTGGCTGTATCCCTGAACACACAGAGACTTACCTAGCTCTGCCTACCAAGTGCTGGGATTACAAGCGTACGCCACCACTGCCCTGCTTTCCTATGGCTTGCTAATAGCTCTGACCCCCGGGCAACTTTATTTATTAACATACAAATAACATTTTAATACAAATAAAATATCACCATAATTCCCCTTCCAGTCCCTCCTCCCTAACCCCTCTGTTCCCACCCCCAATTCACTCCTCCTCCCATTTCTATTCAGGAAAGGTTTCCCATTGATATCAACAAAGTATGGCGTATTGAGTTGCAGTAAGACTGTGGTAGCAGTGTCTGTAATCCCAGCTCCTAGGGAGGCTGAGACAGGAGGATCGCTTGAGTCCAGGAGTTCTGGGCTGTAGTGCACTATGCCTATCGGGTGTCCGCACTAAGTTCGGCAACAATATGGTGACCTCCTGGGATTGGGGAACAACACATTGCCTAAGGAGCAGTGAACCAGCCAAGGTTGGAAACGGAGCAAGTTAAGTACCAGCTTTTTAATCACAAAACATCAATAAGGATATAAAAATCATGAAAAAAACAAATGAAAAATTTTGAGCAGCAGCAAAGTATAAAACTGAAGTGAAAAATATCACTTGAAGTACTCAAGAGGCTTCCCCCCACTCTGGGACAGGAAGCTAAGGATCATATCATAGTCTTGCCTTATTAGGTATGTACTCTACTACTGAGTTATACCCACAGCCTACAGTAACTACAGGGAGTATATGAATTAGAAGACAGATGTACTGTGGAAATGAAATAAAATTAGATGGTAATTCAAAGTAAAGACAGGCAGAAACTGTGTAGATAGTAATTTAAACAATATCCCTTTTTGAACATACATTTTTGTCTTCTCTCTGGAAGTGGCTGTATAAAGAAGACTGGAACAATGGTAATATCAATGGACATGTAAATGGAGATGGGGGAAATTTCACAGGGTCCCAAACCCTGGCAAATTATATGCATATATACATATAATTTGTATGATATAACTTACATATCTACTTACATATACGCATGCCTACATATGGGTATGTAACAATAATATTTAAAGTTAAAAAGGCTATCTACTTGAGAGTTGAAGAGGGACGGGGGTGGGTTTTAAGAAAGGCAACTTGGTGGGAATGGAGGGAGGAAAGGGAGAGGGAAAATGATGTAATTCTATTCAAATGAAAAACATATTAAAATTATCTAAAGGTATAGTAATATAAGATATAGATAAAATATTATAAATTGGTAATTTATAACAATGTATTGTGGTTAGAGCTCATGAGTAATATTTCCATATTGTTAGTTATTGTTTAGTGAATAAGACACATTCTGACAAATTTGTTGTTAGGTGATTTTGAATTGTGTGAATGGCACAAGCTGAGGTGGCCATGGTGTATCTGGGTGATATAGTCTAATGTGACCAGTATGATTGGTATGTGACTACACCTGAATTAAGTTAATAGAATTATGAAATAGGTTATGGTAAAAAGAGATGCATGTATTGTTACAGAGCAACTGCCAAGAAAAAATTAAAAATTGTGATAAAATCATTAAAATGTTAAATTAGGAAGGATAACATTAACTTAAAAAGAAAAAGAATAAATGCTGTAAAAGGGATATGAGATGCATAAAAAGCAAAAGTAAATTGACATGTGTAATTCTATGTTAAAATCAGATTAGGTGTCAATGAACTCAACAATCCAACCCAAAGTTAAGGAAGTAAAAACTAAAAAAAAAGAAAAAAAAAAAAAGGAGAGAAGCAAAAATAGACCGTGGCAACTCTATGTATGCCGATAATGAAAACTACTACTACTACTACTAAGTACAGTGATAATAATTGGGGACTGCAAAGTCACCTTTTCTTTTCTTTTCTTTTTTTTGAGACAGGGTTTCTCTGTGTAGTTTTGTTGCCTGTCCTAGAACTTACTCTGAAGACCAGGCTGGCCTAGAACTCACAGAGATCTGCCTGGCTCTGCCCCCAGAGTGCTGGGATTAAAGACATTCGCCACCACCACCCACCTTAAAGTCCCATTTTCAATAATGGATGGGAAAGCTAGACTGAAGTTATTAAGAATTTGGAAAACTTGAAACCTAATACACAGAAATTTGTGATACAATTACAGTAAAGAAAAATTATCCTTTATATAATAAAGACTGATATATAAATATGTGTGTATATTATAGACAAATCAAAGAAAAGCAAGGTGTTGAAATTAAGAACTTCAAGTCAACTATTATAAATATATACAAGGAATTTAAAAAGGATCAGAATTAATGCAGTCAGCGAAGACAGGATGGATCAGCTAATAGATTTCCACTATGGTCTACTGAAGTTTTACAGTGTTGCCAAGGTGCTTCAACACGTGGTGCTGGAGAACCTGGATATCCACATGTCAAAGAAGAGAGCCCTACACTATACAATAAATGAGTGTGAAAGTGCTGTCTATTTAAACTGACTGAGGGAATACATTTGTACTACTAGAAAATTAGCAGTTAGACACAGCTCATTTGATTAACAAGTCCCTGATCTAGTTACTTTGGGGTCATACCCACTTCAAACTTAGTTTTAACATCATCATCTGCCACTTCCCATCCATCCCTCTGGGGATGCAGGCAGATTCACTGCCATGCTTTCTTCTTAGTCATGCTAATGTGGTGCAAATTATTTTACATTGGTAATATAGAAGTGGTTCATTCTTCATGTTAACACTTTTGACATGGAAGATTGAATGCACTGAGAACTGTGTTGGTGTCAAATAAAAAATGTAACACTTAAGGCAATGAAAGTGAAATAGGAAATAGGGTATCAATTATTTTGTGGAACATTTAGAACTTTGTGAAAGCATTAATTCACTTTAGTGAGTAGACTCAGCATGACCATTTCTGAATGGGGCTTTAGATACATCAGGAAAATTAATTTTTAATTTTATTGTAAATTAACTATAAGTATATATTATGGGGTACAAAGTGATATTGTGATTTATGAATACAATTTGGGACAATTAGATAATGTTACTTAATATATCCGTCACCTTATTGCATACTAGTATACCTCAAATACGTGTCATTTTTGGGATGAGAACATTGAAATTCATTCTCAAAAAATTGAAATACTATTACTGAATATACTGACTGTCCTATGCAATAGATCTCCAAGAAAGAAAGAACCTCACCCTCATATGTAAGAGAGTCTTAGTATACTGTGAACATCACTTCCTCATACTCCTCACACCCCAGCCTCTGTGGTTCCCACCCTGTGCTCATACAGGGGAAAGGTTTTTGTATACACTTATATTACTAAAATAAATGCTATATCTTCTAGCCGCTCAGTTATCTCTTTTTCAATTTAAGTTTTGTTTGGATACAAAGAAATGGTTTTCATTGTGACATTTTCATCTATCTATCTATCTATCTATTTATCTATCTATCTATCTGTATGTATGTATCATTATGCCTTGTTCTTATCCACCCCTTCATCCACTGCCCTTCCGTAGTTCCCTCTCTGCTTCCATGATAAACATACTCCATTACTCCATCCTTGAATGATCCCTTCTTCTTTAACGCTTTTCCTGCCCTCTTGTTGTTCCTTTTTTATTTGCATGTGCTATAATATTCGGAAGTTCCATGATATGGAATCCTATTAGATGTTTCCATCGGAAGGTAAAATAACAGAACATTTTCAAATTCAGAATGGTGAGATCTGTAGAACACACCTGTGCCATAATATGAAAAATACTTAGAGCCTGTGTCTATATTATCTGATAACTCATCTCTGAAAGTAAGCCTTCTATTATTTGCTTAGTGGGATATTACCATTCCAATTTTTTCAAAGCACAGAAAGTATTATAAATAACTTTTCTGTCAATAATTACCTATTAAAATATAATCCTATCTTGAGTCCATTTCAACAGCATTATTTAGGTTTAGCAACTTCTAACATTAGAAAATAATAGCTGCTTTTTCTTGTTATAAATATTTGAGATCCTCAGAATGAAATGTAATTTTTCTTTCTTATTGCAAAGTTTATCAGAATAAACTTAAAATAATTCCCAGATAGACACATATCTCTATAGACCAGGGAACCTAAAAGTTTGTCTGAAATTAAGAAGAAAAACACTTATATAAGACAGAGCCCAGCAGAAGGGGGCATGAACAGAGGTCCTACCTCTAACTAAGAAGTTGTTTACAGCTGAGACTGGCAAAGGGGAACCAGTTTCCTCTACTGGAGTCTTGTTAGTTATATTAACCACACTTCGGGGCAGGCCAAGAGTAACTGGCGAACAGAAAATGGATTCCATGTTTTTCTTTTGTCTTGTGTTTGGTTAGTGTGTGTGTGTGTGTGTGTGTGTGTGTGTGTGTGTGTGTGTGTGCACTTTTTGTTTTATTGTGGTATTTTTGGTATTATTGGATGTTTTAGTTAATTTGTTTTGCTTTTTGCTTCTTGATTTTTTGTTTTGAAAGAAAGGAGAGACAGCGAATAAGAGAAAATATGGAGTTATAGGTAGAGAGGTGGGGAGAATCTGGGAGGAGTTGGGGAGGGGAAAGGATGTGATGAAAATATGTTATATGAAAATTCTTTTAAATAAAAAACAAGTTAATTTAATAAAAAAGGAAGTAACCTGGTCATAGAACAATGATTTGAGGAAAAAGATAGTTGAATCCAATGCATACATTTACAAATAACAGTATTGAAAAATAATGCCTGTGGTTCATCTGAAGTATCATGAGTTTTATTAAGAAATAATAATAATTTTAGCAAAAAGTCAAGTTGGAGTGAAAATGTTAGACAACAGTGCTATGTTTGAGGTAAGAAGTTGCAGTGTGGAAGTGCCTGCTTCTGCCTACTTGACTATTCATTGCTTGATTAATTCAAAATTATTGATGGTACAGCAATCATGATATATAGTCACTTTAGGAACTTTTAACTCTGCTGAAGGAAAGAATACATGAAAAGTCCCTGTCATCAGAGTTTACATTTTACTAGAAAATAAACAGAGTTAAAATGTAGTGTGTAGAGTATTTTTATCAGCTCTGCATGCTGAGACAAGAGAAGAGTGACCATGGGTGCAAAGCAATCTCAACAGTGTGATAAAGAGACATCACCAGGAGGATATGATATTTGAACAGACACTAAAAGCAGTGGAAGGCCTTTGGGTAGTTAGAAGAGGATCCTTCCAGCAAAAGGAAGTCAATATGAAGTCTAAAAGGTGAGAGAGAAGCAAGGCAGATGTGCTTGAAAATACAAATGAATTCGATGTGGCTGGAATTGAAGGGAAATATCAGATAAGACAAAGAAAAGCCAGGAGCCAGCAGGTACATGGATGGATGACACTGTAGAAGGGGAGCCTGATGGATTCTGAGACAGGAGATATGTAACCTCTCCTATATTTTAAAGGGATCACCATGCTGTCATGGAGAAAAATCGTGGTACCACAATAATTTACAGGAAAAGCAGTGGATATGAGGATGGGGCAAAAGAAGGTGGGAAGACCTTGATTTCTCACCCTGAGGGAAGAAATGAGGTAACACTGAGATGGGAAGCACAGTTGGCAGATTGTGTGTGTACTTTGTAGGTATTAATATCTAATGTATGTGTGTGTGTGTGTGTGTGTGTGTGTGTGTGTGTGTGTGTGTGTGCGCGCATGTGTCAGTGTCTCTGTGTGCAAAGCGAGCATAAACTGAAAAGAAAGAGATTAGGGACATGCGGGTCTGGGGCTTCCTGCCCTGAACAGGGAGGAGAGAACATAGGCTTGCCTGACTCCTGCAGCATTGGGAGGTTAGGCATCACCATGGCAAGCAAATATTTGGTGAGGTAGAGAGAGAGAGGCAGAATGGTTCATGTCCTGTGGGGAGAGGCACATCTGAAGAGGTGAAGGTGGTGAAGAGGGGGCTATTGGTGGAAGTATTAAGGCCACTCCATGTAGTTAAAAGGGAGGTTGATTTTGGGGGGTAACTTACAAGTGAAGGGATAGGTTACAGGCTCCAGGAAAGGTGTAGCGCAGTCCAGCGGTGTTCTCTGGAGAACTCTGCTCAGTCTACATCGAGCATCCAGGATCCAGGAACCAAGAGAGCCAGCACATCCAGATCTTAGGTCTTAAGGGCTCCTGAGGGCTCCTGTCTCGGCCCTGCCTTGTAGGCGTGTTACTGGAAGCCCCAGTGGAGGTAGTACTTCAGGGCAAAGCTGGAACAGCTACCCACTACAGGGGACTGAGGTGGGTGTCCTGCTTGCCACCTGGGGCCATGGTAATGTCGGGCCTGGGCTGCTGCCAAGTGCCATGTGTGGATCCATGGCCCTGCCGTAACCACAGTCTGTGTTGATGTCTGTGACTCCTGTTACTACCTAAGGCCAGAAGAAAGGTCTGCACAGAGTTGGCTCCACCCCTCACTGGCCCTCACTGGCCTCACTGGCCTCAGCTGCAACACTTGGGAGAGTGGTCCCTGCACCTTGCCTGGGAAGCACAGTAGACCTGACCCTGTTCACAGGCTCTGCAGTGAGCTGGCATCGAGGATGTGAATGGGGGAGACTTGGTCTCATCTCTCATCTCCTCATCTGCCATAAGGTGGTGTGGGTGAGGGAGAGATGCCCTCCCCACACCTCGCCTTTTGCTGCCTGTGGTGGATGAGAGAGGGGCCCTGAGGTCATGAGAGCCATGAGGTCACTGGCTGCAGCACTTGGGAGAGAAGGTCCTACACCTTTCCTGGGCAGCAGCACAGTAGAGCTCACCCTGTTAACAGTGCTGCAGGTGAGCCAGCCCTGAGGATGTAAGCATGAGCGAGCTGGCCCCACTACTCACCTGTCACGTGGTGGCATGAATGAGGAAGAGATGATCCCCTGCCCCTCACCCCTCACCACCTGTGGCAGCTGGGAAAATTGGCCCCTGGGTCATGAGAGTGGAAGAGCTGGTTCTGCCCCTAATTGACTGTAGCACTTGTGAGAGCGGGCTCTGCACCTCCACTGGGCAACACAGTAGAGCTGACACTGTGGACCCGGGTGTGGGTGAGCTGGCCCTGAAGGCAGGAGAGTGGAAGAGCTGACCCCATTTGTCTGCCAGGTGGTGGCATGGGTGAGGGAAAATGCCCCCCTTCACCCCTGCCACCTGCAGCAGGCAGGAGAGCTAGCCTTGGGGGCATGACAGTGGGAGGGTCTTGCCCCTTACCAGCTGCAGTGTTGGGAGAATGGCCCCTGCACCTCACCTGGGCAACACAGTAGAGAGTCGAGCTGGCTCTGGTGGTGTAGGTGCTGGTGATCTTGCTGCCTGCTGCATTGGGTGAGCTAACCAGGGCAGGACTGATGAAGAGGATGAAGGAGACCTGGTGGGCTGACCAACCCAGCTAACCACTCAGACCCAGAACCAGAGCTATGAGTTGGCTCACACCAACATTCACCCCATCTATAATCTGCTGGAGCATGTGGAGGGGCCTACCCTGTAGATTTAAGGCTACAGGCTCTCCATGACATAGGGCAACAACAGGATATCAAAGGGGAGTACTAGTGAGGGTCCAGCAGAAGCCAGAGGTCTCAAATCAGACCAATGACTCTTTGCAATGAACGCTTGCAAGTAAAGATGTGTAGGGTAAAAGGTAAAGTGTGTAGTTCACTGCGCCACACAACAGCTTTCATGTTGAGATTTTTTTCTTTTCTTTTAAGTTTTATTTTATTATTTTATTTTGGGTGGGTGGAGAGGTTGCAAGGACAGAGGGCAGATATGAAGGGATGGGGAGATGAACGGGATCAGGATACACGATGTGAAATCCACAATGAATGAATAAAATGTTTTTGAAAAAAGAGAAAGATTAGGGGCTCGGTTTGAGATAGCTGGAGGCAGGGATTAATTCTGTGTTGGATATCCACAATGATACAGTTTTAATTGATCAAATCAGTTTGGTGTGTGTGTGTGTGTGTGTGTGTGTGTGTGTGTGTGTGTGTGTGTGTGTAAATATTCATATATTCAGTTTGGTATTAATTTGTCAAGATGTTTTATTGAATTTAATGAAGATGACACAGAAGGAGGGAGAAATGGAAAGGTAAAGATCAGAGACAGGAGGACCGTGGAAGACTTAAGTGGAGCCTGTAGATGTATTGTCATTTCCTCTCTTTGAGGGAGCAGCATGGGCAGGTGTTCTCCCTTCCTCATAAAAACGAGCCTCGATTCTAATAACTCCACACATTTCTGCTTTCTCCTTAAATTCAGGGCACACTAGCTGTTTCCTTCTGTTCTCGTTTTGGCATTTTCCATTCTCTCTTCTAACACTTATGCTATCAATCCCTTACATTACATTCTGCTTTTGAAATGTCCAGTCTTGTTTATGTGCTCTGCCTACTACACTGCACACCAGACATGCAAACCCATCACAATACAAAATATGCTATATAAAATCATACAGCTTTCAATTTACAGCCTTGAGAGCTCATCAACAGGAATCCTGTGTGCAGGGTATATTATACTCTATAACAATAGTACAAAAGTTTTTTTTGAAACATTTGAGGTCATAATAAAGTAAACAGGTTGAAACAATAGATAGAAACAAACTGAGCTCTTAAACATTATCCTTTGCAACTGCTAGCATATAAATTGTTTTAGCACAGTACAGACTTTATGTTTTCCTAAAGACACAGTATTTTTGCATAGCTCTCAGGAGCTGACACTCTAGACGGCTTTACATTTAAATGTAGCTTTTTTGAGGGGGAAGACAGCTCTCCCTGCTGTGCAACTGAGTGGTTGTTTTATTTCTTTGAAGATGATTTAAAATTTCTTTTATTTAAGTAAATCTGATTTTCGTTTTCTATGTAAGTTTGAAATAAAAAGTTTCTAAACTTCACATAAATCTGTATTTGCCTTTCATATCCCACATTAAGTTATGACAAGAAGGAAGTATATCTACTAAAGACATTACTCTCTCTGTATAGAAAGTATATAATCAACTTACACAATTGCTGTTTGAGATCTCTGCATAAAAACTGCATTAATCAAACAAACATCTCACAAGCAAAGGGCAACTGGCTGGTTGGCTATTTTGCTAGGATGCAAGGCCCAGGTATGATTCTCCAGCACAACAGAAGTAAACATCATGATTTTGGTTCTATAAAATAAAGAATGGTTCCTCATCTCCTTCCTTCTCTTTTCCTTTCTTTCCCTCTCCCCTTCCTGCTCCCCATTCAACTCATGTGGGTTGTGTTTTCCTTAATAAACCACGACCTGCCAGTCAAGTGGCTAATTCAGATAAAAATTATGCTAGGTTTCCAATAGAATTGTGGATGGATTTTGCTTTAAAAACTACTGTTGCCTCTCCCCATAACACTGAAGTCCTTTTGAAAAGCCATATGAAAACCTTCTGCCTTAGACACTTCCTAAAATATATAAATATATGAAAAGAACATAAGAAGAGTTACCATTTAATGGGGGAGACAATGCCCAACTAGACATCCTATGCTACCAAGTAAAACCTCCAGGTACAGGAATGGGTTACATCTTGTTGAGTCATTGGTCAAATGGTTCCCATAGACCACCCAAACATAAAAATCTACTGCTGAAGTCACAACTTATATAATAAAAAATGGAGAAATCAAGCTGCTGCCCTATTAAAAGATGCATACCTACTGGCTAAACTTTATGATGCTGGAAGGGATTTTGCATGCTTCTGGAGGAGAAAAGTAATCATCAATATCAACCTGTAATCTATAACAGCAATCTGCCTGTAAGATCTACTGACCCAATAGTAACAAATGTCATGGGAGTAGCCAGTCACTTTTTGATTGTGTTTAAGGCCTACTCTATGAGATGGAATGCATGCCTTCCATAAGGTGGCCCAAAACCTGATACTACATAGATCATAAACTTTGGAGAAAACCTAATACCACTATTATTCAATAGCAACAAAAATGACAAAAGAAAACAAACAAATGAACAAAAAAACCAAACACACACGCAGCAATAGAATGACTCCTAATGACATCCATAGAAATGCCTGTAGATCAGAACATCACTCAACCCTCACCAGACAACCTTCTTATTGCAGTAGATGTTAATTAACACAGAGTTGTTAATTAATTAACAACTGGACAATGTGCAGAGAATGAGAGACTTTGGTGCATTCAGCCCTAAATTAGATGTCTTTATCAGACCCCTCCCCTCAAGGCTCAGGGATCTATGTGAAAAAGGAGGTGGAAAGACTGTTAAAAGCCAGAGGTGATGAATCCAAAGGACCAAAGTCACACAGACACAGAGGACTGATGCATATATGAACTCACAGAAGCTGTGACAGCATGAAGAAGACTTGCACACATTCAAACCAGACCAGTTATCAGCAGGAAAATATACTTTTTTTTCTCTTTGGGGGCCAGCCACCCAGCTCTCAAATAAATGCATGGAGACATATTCCTACTTATGAATGCCTGGCCTTAGCTTGGCTTATTTCTAGCCATCTTTTCATAAATTATTCTGCCTATCTTTTGTTTCTGGGCTTTTACCTTTCTCTCTTCTATATACCTTTCTTTCCTTCCTACTCCAGGGCTGGTTTTGTGGCTGAGTGGCTGGCCACTGGTGTTCACCTCTCCTTCTCCTTTTCTTGTTCCTTCCTCTTCTTTCTTCTTTTTCTTTTTTATTCTGTCTGCCTGCCAGCCCTGTCTATTTCTTCCCTCTGCCTAGCTATTGGCCATTCATCTCTTTATTATACCAATTAGGTGTTTTAGGTAGGCAAAGTAACACAGTTTTCCAGAGTTAAACAAATGCAACATAAAAGAATGTAATACAACTTTGCATCGTTAAACAAATTTCCACAGCATAAAAGAATGTAACACACATTTAAGTAATATTCCTCAACAGGAAAAAGAGGAAGTGGACACAGAATCCCATGCTAACTAGGAAGATATTTCCAACTGATACCTGCTGGGAAAGGGAAAATCAGTTTTTTCCAATGGAGCGCCATTTTACTGGTATGCCAACTATACTCTAGGACATACCCCATGTGTAGGAGTAGTTGGCCAACACAAAACAGATTCCATTTTTTGGTAGCTCTTTTTTGTTTATGCACAACTAATACATATCTTTTAAAGTGAATTAACCTCATTAATGAACTCTCTCTGTCTCTGTCTCTGTTTCTCTCTCTGTCTCTCTCTCTCTCTCTCTCTCTCTCACACACACACACACACACACACACACACATTATCAACTCCTCAATAGAAAGCATCCTATCTTAACAACCTCTTACACTAAAGGAATAAAGATCCGGGATGTACTTTTCCTTTCCTTCTGCTTACTGACCTAATTTGATGCTCACTAAGTGCCCTTACATGATGTGGTATGACCTGTCTTCTTAAAATACAAGTAACAAACTCTTCTTTCAGTTGACCTCTTCATGTCATTACTATCACCTTTATCAAGGCCTTGGCCAATGTGGAGACAATTTGCATAGCAAGCCAAGTGATTGGCACTCTAAGAAGGAAGAAATATAAGAAATCCAAATCTTGGAGACTAGTATCTATGTGCTTAGAAAGAAAGAAAGGGTGGGAGATATATTTTATTCTCATTCTCATAAAAAAAACCCCTAAGGGATTTTTCTCAGCTCATCTTTCAGAGACTATTTTCCCAGCCAGTATGTTTATGAACTCTTAAACCTTGATGCTTCTCAATGTTCAAACAGTCTCCTTCTTAAAACAGATTTGTGGGGTTGAAGTAATGGCTCAGTGGTTAAGAGCACTGACTCCTCTTCCAGAAGACCAGGGTTCAATTCCCTGCACCCAGGTGTCAGTGCACAACTGTCTGTAACTCCAGTTCCATGGAATATGATGCCGTCTTCTGACCTTTTTGGACACTGCATGCATGTAGTGCCCAGATATATAAGCAGATAAAACACCCATGTACATAAAATAAAGTAATAAAAATTAAAGCTAATTTGTTATAAAACAAATTAATTTAAAAGATAAAGAAGAAACTCCTATTTCTTTCCTAAGTATAAACTCTAGCTACTCAAGACTATTTGGCATACTTGCAAGAGGGGCTGCTGCCCATGCAGAGGCCATTCAGGGCCATCAGGAATTTATTCAGAAGTAAAGATGTCATGCATGTGGAAAATAAACCTCACAGTCATAAAGTATATTGAAAAGATGAATTACAGCAAGAAGATAAGGCATATTTTACAGTCATAAATTCTGTTTTCAACTGAGATTTGAAGAAGGTGAAAATAGCCAAATTCATCAAAATAAATGTAGGTTGTATCAAGAAAGAGCATTCCAGGTAGTGGGAGAAACATGAAAGACCAGAGCGTATGGACGTGGCTGCATCCTTGTGAGAAAGGGACAAATGACAGACAGGATCCAGGAACATGACTAACTAGAGCAAGAGCTGAATGGTACACTAACTGTAAGTGTTGCAATTCAGGATATAAAATCTTAGTATTATTTTAATTCATGCCATAGCTTTTGCTTCTCTCTAGCTCACATTTTTTTTTTTTTTTTTGGTGAGAAGTGGCCTTTTGTGCCTTATTATTTCTTTTATCTTGCATTCAACCTTCTGGAACTTTTCCTTCTGTTACCCATGTCATAATGCACTAAACTCAGGTAAAATATGAGTTTAATCTCATCCAGGCATTTATTATAATTATTAGATAAACCAATAGTCCTTGGAATTCTGCAGAATTTTGTAAGGGCTTCACATGTCTATAGATCAGAGAGGCATGTCTGTTGATACCCTTAGCCTATCTATATTATGAGTAAAACTGAAATATGGAAAAGTATCCAAGGAATTCCAAGTAAAGGAGCAGGTTGCTGAGCCATATGTAGAGTGCTGATTTTTTTCAAAACAAACAATACATGTTTATGCATGCATGACATTGTGTTAAAATGGTATTGATTGAAAGTTTTAAAGCTGAGTTCTGAGTGATTAGGAGAACAGATTTCAAACTGTTGAATACCTTCATATCTACAGTGTAATGCCTGACCATCTCTGTAGAAGATGAGGATGGGAGAAGTAGCTGTCAATCAGCCAGTTACCTATGTCAAGGCCAAGCTGTTATTCAGAGACTTGCAGAGAGCAAAAGGTTCCTGGGGGCAGTTAAATGGGCTGAGTGATTCATGCATCCTGCTGAGAGGGAGCAGAGTTTGTGCCTTGGAAACTTAAAATCAGATTAAAAGAATCATTCAGAGAGCTTGGCCTATTTGTTCTGGGATATTTAAGATACAAAGCTTAGTGTGTGAATTCTGCCTTCTGGCTAGGGTAGCCTTAGAGACCTGCATTTCCAGATGTTGGTAATCAATTAATTTATGGATATTTGTACTACAAAAGGCATATGGAAGGTCTTATCCAAAGGCGGACCCACACACGATTACCTGAAGGGACAAAGAAACTCCACAGATACAAGGACCAAACAAAATTTAAGATAATGAGGGGCAGCCTCACATGATGGAAGCTGCAGTCAGAAATTTTGAGGAAAATGGTTTAAATATATATGATGAGACATGCACTCAGCCATCAATAAGGGCCCAATGAAGCTGCATCAGTCAAGCAAGATCCTTTCCAACCAAAGCTGTATTTCCTGTTGGAGTCTTAGGGCTGGAGGGTGAGAGAGGAACAAAGTAGGCTAATGGTATTTTCCGTCTACCCAACCAAGAGGGAAGAGAGCATTGGGCTGGGCTGGGATTTACAGCATTGTGCTAAAGGATGCTTTTAGGAAGATGAAATGAGCATCTTCATATAGACACGTGATAATATTATGTCTAGGATTGTATTTGATATTTTATAATAACATAATATAATATAAACCTGAGAAATCAGGAGGTTTAAATTTAACAGTACAGATAATGCTTCTGGGTGATTCTGAAGCCTTTTCCCTGTACTTGCATGCACAGTGAGGGTCAGATAAATGCATAGAACAATAAATTAGTACAAACCAGAGGAAGAGAATACTGCCTGAGGGGAACTCAGGTTAGATTCCTAATTGAGCTGGTACACCTTACGAATTAAGGATGGGTTTAAGACAAGTCCAGGGAAGACAGAGAAAGATTCAGTCAGCAAAATAGTTAATACAGAGACTTCCAGTTCTATTTTTCTGGGAACAAAGAAGTAGTTGGCCACATCAAGCAGGAGATGTTAGGAGTCACATTGTTCAAGGTTAAAAATGTGGGTGAGAATGAGGACCCCTCAGCATCTTATTCCTAGCCCCTGGGCAGATTGTCTGGCATTTTGTATGCAATTAACACATATATTTTTGTGAATATTCATTTACATAATACTGAAGTTAAAAAGGCCATCCAAAAACTTTGGATCAGCAGAATATGTAGAATATGTTAGAAAAACCATCAACATAGTTGTATGAGACATTGTTGTAACACAGATAAAGTATAAAATACTTTGAGCTTGAAATGAAGGTAGGGACTTCAGAAAGAAACATAAAGAATAGAAGTTTACAAAGACAGGAATTCTGGCCAGTTGCATTAGCTTTGTGTGTGTGTGTGTGTGTGTGTGTGTGTGTGTGTGTGTGTGCTAAGATACCATGACCAAGTCAACTTATAGAAGAAATAGAAGAAAGAATTTGAGTATACAATTTCAGAGGGTTGGAATCCATGATCATCACAGTAAGGTGTTGTGGGATATTTTTACACTGTGTGAAGATGTGTTGCTGTGATTGGTGTAATAAAAAGCATGAGCAGGTCTTTTGGAGCCCACTTCTATGATAGGTCACCTCTCACAGCCTTGGGGCAGGGGGAGGGGCTTGTTCCTGCCTCTACTAAATGTACCTCCCCACGGGAGGCCTTACCTTCTTGTAGGAGGGAATGGGGGGTTGGGCTGGGAGAGGAAGGTTGGGGAGGGGAGGAGGGAAGAGGGGGATCTTTGGTATGTAAAATGAATAAAATTTTTTTTTTCTTAAAAAAAAAAAAAGCTGAACGACCAATAGCTAGGCAGGATTTCCAAGGAGATAAAGGAAGAAGAGGAAAATCTAGGTGTACAGGAGAAGTCAGGAGACACGGTGAGGAAACGTGATTGAACATAGATTAATATAGATGGGTTAGTTTAAGTTATAATAGCTAGTTAGGAACAGACCTAAGCTGTAGGCTGAGCTTTTATAATTAAGAAGTCTCCATGTCATTATCTGGGAGTTGGCTGGCAGGACAGAAAAAGACTCATGGCAGTTGAGGATCATCGCAGGCAGGCAGCCATGGCACAGGTGCAGTGGCTGAGATCTTACAGGTTGAGAACAACTATGAGGCAGAGAGTGAGCAAGCTAACTGGAAATGGCTTGGGCTTTTGAAACCTCAGAGCCAGTTCCAAACAACTTGCCTCCTCCAACAAGGGTACACTTCCTAATCCTTCTCAAACAAACCTACTGGCTGGGGATCAGGCATTCAAGTACTATGAGCCCATATGGGCCATTCTTGTTCAAACTACCAAGGTTGTGTTTGTAAATCTATAGAAAAATCTTGGGAACAGATAGGAAATATCCTACTGGCAAGCATCATACTTCTAGGTTATATACTGAGAACAATGTTCTTGACTTTCCAGTGTTTGGATTTGCTTGATGTAAGTTTGATTTGATAGACATGAAAATAAAACTCATTAGTTCATCTGAAGGCTAACTTTAAAATTTTCTTTGTTTTCTTCTCTTTGTTTACTATAATTGTTAGCTTATTCCATCTACAAATTGGGAGTGTCTTTTTATTTATTTAATTAACTTTTTTCCATTTATTTTACATACCGACCATAGTTTCCCCTCCTTCCTCTGCTCCTGTACCCCCTCCCCTTCCTTTCATCTACTCTCTCCCCATCTATTCCTTCTCCGTCTCTATTCAGAAAAGAGGAGGCCTTCCATGGACACGTGCCATGCTTTGTTTAAGCTCAAGGGAGTATTTTTTGGAGGATTTATTTTAAAACACAGAGCAAGGCATCAACACTTTTTTGATGCCTATGAAGGAGACTGGCGGAAGGATCAGGAAGGTAAATTAGAGACATAAGCTGGAAGGCTAACCTAAGGATACATTGGCCACTTACTCTTTTCTTTTTAAACTAGATAACCAGATTGGACTTGCTGGACACTTGGGGTCTTTAGAGTGGAACTAAGAGTTGTCAGAGGGGCAGAGGAGGGAGACACTTATCTTTAGGTTGTTGAGGAATAGTCCCATCCTGTAGTTACCTCATTATAAAAACATATCCATTGGGAGAGATGACAAGTTTTCTGAAGAAAACAGGGAAGCCATCAGTTTAGAAAAGTTTTGAGATGGAAAGAGGGAATCGGTGACACTGTTAAGGGGTTGTACAATCAGTCAGACTTCACAAAGGGAACGAGGACAGATGGAGTGAAACAAACTGAAGGGATATTCTGTCTCTGGAGTTGTGCTGTGCATTAAACTGAATTCACCATGAAGCCTTCATCAAAGTGGTCTTGAGTTGTATTTTAATGGCATGATGTGTTCTGTGGATACCACTCAGCCAAGTCTTAGCCATCCCAACAGTTGTTCAATAGGCTGTACAATTCACAAGTTAACCACTAGGGGCTCCATCTGCAAAAGTGCTTCCTGCTAATGTCTGTTACTATGCTTTGGGATGACAAACCCGTTCCCTCAGGTAACAATCATTTGAATCAGATACTTT
Organism: Peromyscus californicus insignis; assembly: GCF_007827085.1. Classification (NCBI taxonomy): domain Eukaryota; kingdom Metazoa; phylum Chordata; class Mammalia; order Rodentia; family Cricetidae; genus Peromyscus; species Peromyscus californicus. Next base: position 82,537,710 of record NW_026294595.1, read on the forward strand.
CCACATTGGAGAGGTAAAATTTGATTTTGCTGGGATAACTGCATACTCCTGATATGAATTATTTCTTTCCAACAGATCTGCCTCCATGGCTACCATACATGGATTGTACAATATCATAGTCTTTAATAAACCTTTGGTAGATGCCAAGAACATGGATGACTCTGTCTAGGATCTTGATGGTTTGTGACTTATTATCTCAGTGGTAAGAGTAAGGTGCGAATTAAAGGGCTTCAACCTCGTGCATGCTGACACAGGGTTTCTTGCCCATAGCACAGGGAAAAGGTGAAAATTATTCTAGTTGTTAAGTATACCCATGCTAAATATGCAGAAGCAAAGAACTGGAGAAATTGTCAAATGGTCTGGTCTGTCCATTTTAAACGTGGGTTTCATTTGGTAATTGTCTTTGTAAACACCTGATATAACCTAAATTCATAGCCACAGTTTTGGTCTCAGCTATTAAAAGCTAATAAACCTCGTAACGGGCTTTGTATCCATCAAAATTGAAAGGTTCTATGTATTCCATCACTGAAAGACATAGCTTCTCTAATGAGGTCCTTCCCCCAGTTGCCTCTGGGGGAAGAAGTTAGACCTTGGTTGTACGTACTTAAAGTGACTGAACAGCTTCTTCTCCAGAGAGAAAGGTCTCTTCTGCATTAAGTGAGATCTGAGATAGGAATTGACACAGATACAAGATCATGGTCTTCGTTATAGCCATTGATTTCAGTTGTCTACCTGTCAGGAGTTGATTTTGTCTGGATGTACACCCTATTTGACTTCCTAGAGTTTTAATCCTAGGAACAGTTTGATATATAATATCTCTGTTCTCATGGATCCTCTATTTATGTACATGTTGGAGTTGATGTTTGGTTGTGTTGAAATTGTTGGTTTCCATTTTTAAGAAAACAAGACAACTTCAGACCTTTTGTTACTTAACTGCTTATATTCCATCCAGCAATCTGTGTTATCGTCTAAGTTAATATCTCATCATACACTTACACTTCTTGGAATTTACTTGGATGAAAATCTCAAATAGTCATATGTTATCATATATTGCATGTTGTTGTGGTTTCCACTATTAATAGCAATGGGATATTTATCACTGTCTAACTGATATGATTTTAGTCCAATAATTGGAGGCTGAGTCTGCCTTCCACAGCTATTTCTTAATACCAGTTGCCTTCCCGCAGGCTGTGACAAATAAAAGAGCACCAGATTAAGGATTTTGTGTGTATGATTTATTTTCAGAAGTAATATCAAAGAATAGGAGGTACTCTGAAAGAATTAACTAAGAAAATCCAGCCCAGGTGTGTTAACAATCTTTGCATACCCACAGACAGTTGGAACTCAATACTATAATCCTCCATAAAGGCCCCAGGGATGGAATAAAAAGACAAAAATAACTGATTTGATTGTGTCTGGCAATCTGTCCCAAGCACTTAATTTTCAGAGATCAACAAATTCCCATAGATTTTAATGCAACAGAACGTTCAGAAAACTAAGTTGATATTTATAGTCATCCTAAATAGCACCACTACACAAGTCCTGGGACAAAAAGTGACGGATAAGGACTGCAATGAAGTTATGTCTAGGATCAGCTGGTTATAGATGAGGTCAACAATTTGCTAAAGAAAATCTGAGGTACAGCATAAAGTGTTTTATATAGAGTGGTATTGATCACTGATACTTGAGATGTGACATCTTTCAAAAGCATTTGTATACATAGAATGAATAGAAGTACCTTAATGCCTTCCACATATCAAGTCTCACACTTCCTAATTTGGTATCTAATTGTGATGAAAATCTTTATCCTTGCTGCACTTGTGTTTAAAATGTTATTTGGTATAGCGAGACTCAGTTCCAACAGCACACTGAGTTGTGGGATTTGATCACTTAGAACGTTTTATTTCTAAACATAAATATCTGGAGAAATTTCCAGACATTATGAGGGCAAACAACCTGAACTTAGAAATTATAGACCTCATTTTAGATAGACTGAGACAGAGCCTCATGGGAACCAAGGATTAGTGGCCTCATAGGCTCTTTAGAAGATTCTCATACATGTAAAGCTTGAGGTTTGTTCTTGGATCTTATTTCTGAACATCCTCCTAAGAGTGCATAATATTGAAAGGAAATAAAAATCCTTTGGTGACACACGTGCTTTCAGGATTCAGCACGTACTCTCCGCCATGTCAGAGATTTGGGCTGGAATAGCCTTTATTTATTTTATATCCTGATGAGTACATATTTATTTTTCTTATGTAGTATCTAAGCCAAAGTCTTTAATGCATCTGTCATCAAATGAAATGAACAGCAACTATATTCAAACCTCTCTTCAGTTGAGAGGCAAAATAAGAAGAAGAGTACTATATCTACATCCTAGTCCAATCTCAATGAGTCATTGTTTTCTATAGCCTCCTCCTCTTGACAACTGGTGGAATCTTCACTTGTTTCCAGCTAATACACCATGGAAGAGAGGAACATACACCTCTTGACTAGTCTATGATACGTGACAAAGTTCTTCAGACATTGCTCTCGTGATGACTGTTAAGTTAGACTATTTTAGCAGGCTTACTGTTCCATAAGAATTCTGCTATGTGATAAATCCCTGAAGAGGGAAGATGGCAGAAAGTGATAGCCAAATCTGAAGGACTAAGTTCTTCAGCTATAAAGATCTGCCAACAACCCTCTGAGTTTTGAAAAAGACCTTGAACAGCACCAGATGAGAACAGCACCAGTCTGCATTTTGTTTCCAGGCTATGTGACCATGAAAAGAAGACACTGCTAATTCATGCCCAGATTATTGATTCAGAGGGTGTGAGATAGTAAATATATGTTAACAAAGTTAATATTTAGACAATGCATTGTATACCAATAACAAAATAGTATGGACAGTACATAGTCATTTCTGTCATCTCTGTCTTTAAAGTCTGTGGATTTCAATGTCAGGGTCTATGTTTGACATGGGTTAAATAGCTTAACTACTGGGTTGCTTGTAATCATGCAGACCTAAGAACTCAATTTAAATATCTTCAGGGGGATTTCAATTTATTGGAGTGTGAGAGGAGAGTGTTGAATGTTAGTTGCCAAGCTGCTTTCATAGAGATGCTGCATGTGACTATGCGTAGAGATGCATGTGGCTATGCATTGCAAACTACTGTGAGTTACAACTGCCAAGAGTTCAGGGAGAATACAGTGGCAGGCTGGCTGCAAGTGGCCTGTGATATCCACTTCCCAAAGTTGCCATTGCTGTGGAATAATCCTCTTATGCATGGTAAAGATTTGTCACTTGAATTGGTTTAATAAAACACTGATTGGCCAGTAGCCAGGCAGGAAGTATAGGCCAGGTAACCAACCTAAGAATTCTGGGAAGAGGAAGGGCAGAGTCAGGAGTCACTAGCCAGACACAGAGGAAGCAAGATGAGAATGCTGTACTGAGAAAAGATATCAAGCCACATGTCTAAACATCGCTAAGAATTATGGGTTAATTTAAGAGTAAGAGCTAGTTAATAATAAGCCTGAGATACTGGCCGAGCATTTATAATTAATATAAACCTCTGTGTGGTAATTTGGGAAGCAGCTTCTGGATATGTGGGAGCGGCTGGTTGGACAGAAACTTCTGCTTACATGCCGTTCTCATTTCAGTTTTATTTTGAGACAGGTCTTGCTAAGTTGCATAGGTTGGACTTGAACTAACAATCTTTCCATCTCTATCTCCCAAGTAGCTAGGATCATAACGTTGAGCCACTAGGACTGACTTACCAAAGTTGTCTTATTGTAAAGCCTGGAAATTTCTCTCTGAATGATTAGACACCTCCATTCTAAAACTACACCTTTTTAATTCTATTACTATAACTTCCACCCACAGGGACTGGGTTTCCTTTGCAATTAAAATTTAAAGCATATTATATCTTCTACATATATAAGGAATATAATAAAATAATGAAATAGCCACTGCTCTAGTTGATAAGATGAAAAATTTAATCCTGGAAAATTTACAGAGGAATAGAGATACAGTTTGAAAACTTGGCTCACCTGCATAAAAAATAATTACAATTTTGATGTTTTTATAATGCAACTTTCATGCAACTCTGATGTTCTTTATTCAGTTATCAGTTAAGGCACAGGGATTGTATGCCAGTCTCTAATCCGGATGCTGGCATTTGGGAACCACAGGTAAATTCCTTTCCTTGGGGGGCTTGTTTTCTTTTGACATTCCTAGTGTTCCACAATTACTACTTGTGATTGGAGCATGTTAGTGTGATGATAATGTGGTTATAACAATAACCATTGTAACTGCTTTTACAAGTTCAAATAGATATCGGTGGACTAAGATTTAAAGACAGAAAATTCTTGCTAATTGTGAAATTACTTAACACTAATCCTTTTTTAGTTCCCTTTCATATTTACATTTTAAAAATTCATCATTTATTTTTATGGTGTGTCTGCATCATGTGCATGTGTAGAATGCTTGACTTGGCAAGCATGTGGAGGTCAGAAGACAACTTTGTAAAGTCAGTTTTCTCTTTCCACTGTTGCATGGGTTTGAAGGATCAAATTGACATTGCTATGCGTGCACAGCATGCATCTTTACCTTCTGAGCCATCTCACCAGTCCTCACATTTATATTTCTTTTAGAATAAAATCCTTAGGCTATGATACTTGACTTGTACAAGTATTGAAAACCATACATAAATCTGTATTATTATGAAGAATGTGTAACATTACACTGTTCAAAGGCAAACATATTTTTAAATTATGTCACTAAGTTTGAAGGTGCTAGTTGTAGGATGTTGCAGAGTTTACAATTTGAGAATAATGCTCGCTCAGCTTTAACAGGGTGGGTTAGAACATTTTTAATGTAATATATAAAAGAAAATTAGAGTTGTACTCTACAACCATAAGTATCCACACAGTGTTATCCAAAACAGTATTAAATACATATGTGGCCACATAACAACAGTGGTTCTTAGCTGGGAAAATGGACAAGATTTACTTACAAACTCAAAATTAATACATGTAAAATAAACAAAATAGTTAATATTCCAACCCAGGAGGCTCTTATTTTCTGTAGATTTGATGTAGGGTCATCTGTGTTGTTTTCATTCCTGTCCTTTGTTTTGATGTAGGATTTACAAACTGTGTAAAACTCAGAGAAAGGCATATTTTGGTATTTTGTGAAGGGAGATCTTTTTAACAGCTATTTCAACTGTCTGGAGTCAGTAAAAGTGAGATATAACGTTCTAATAGGAGGAGTGGTCAGTAATATTCAGACATATACAAACATACTTATTACCACTGGCTAACATAAACTATTTTAAACTGTTGCTTTCTGTTTTCAGAATAGGCCAGATGTTGATTTGTGTAATCAACTGAAGCATCCTCATATTTTCTGGAGCTACTCAGTATTCAAGCTCTGTAGACAAAGGCAATAGAGTGCATTCAAATCACCTGTAATTCCCATCTTTATCTCTCTGTGTTTCTCATTAATTAAACTTTTAATTGACATGTAATCATTTTACAAATTCATAGGACATGGTGTGACATTTCAAGACATGCATTCAATGTAAAGTGAGCAAGTAGAATTTGCTTGCTCAAATCTCCTTCACCCCTAACATGTTGTGATTTTTATATTGTCAGTCATAGTTATTCTGATATGCTATTGCATCATCATGTAACAGTTCTGTTTCTAAATTTCTGAGTAGTCATTCCCATAATGGCTGTTCTAATTGACACTCTCACTAACAAGGGATAAAGGTGCCCTTCCTCTATTTCCTCACTAGCATTTGTTATTTTTATTCTTTTCAAGTCTAATACAGTTGCTACAGTTTACACATGCATCAGCCCTAATGTATATGAAAGATACTGTTTCCTTGGAGTCCATAACCTCTGGCTCTTAAAATCTTTCCATTTCTTCTTCTGCATAGATCCCTGAGTCTTGAAGGAAGAGGTCTGATGAAGCCATCCCTCTTAGGACTGAGTGCTCAAAGGTCTTTCATTCTCTGCACATTGTCCAGGTGTAGGTCTGTGATAATTTTCATCTAATGGAAGAAGTTTCCCTGATAAAGGTAGAGTGAGATACTGATCTATTGGTATAGTAATATGTCATTAAGAGTCATTTTATTGCTATGTTCTTTCAGCAGAATAATAGTAGTAGGTTTTCTTTTAGGACCATGATCTATCTAGTCTCAGGTTCTTAGTCACTTCAGCAGTGTCAGATAGAGAAACCATGTCATGAAGCGGACATTAAATCCACCAAGAAATGGTTGGTTACTCCCACTGTTACACAGTATGTCTTCCAGGCACGTTGTGATTATAGGTCACAGGATTCTTAGATATGTGATACGTAATTAATGATTACTTCTCAGGGTATTTGTTTTATTTGAGTTCCTTAAATATATATATCATTTTATTTAATATTTATTTATTTAATATTAATTAATTAATATATAGTATTAATTCCTTATCTGATGATTTTTTGAATATCATCTCCCTTTCTGAGGGTTGTCTCATCACTATCCTGATGGTTTCATGTGCTGTGCAGACTTTTCGTTGATTATTATTCCACTTGCCAATTTTGTTTTCATGGTCTGAGCTTTGGGGATAATATTTAAAATATTTGCCCCAGAGTAGGTCAGTTTGGGCTGTCTCTCGACCATTGCCAGCAGTCTATCATGGGGGTATCTTTGTGGATTTCTGTGGGCCTCTCTAGCACTTTGCTTCTTCCTATTCTCATGTGGTCTTCATTTGCCATGGTCTCCTATTCCTTGTTCTTCCTCTCTGTTGTTGATCCAGCTGGGATCTCCCGCTCCCCCAAGCTCTCTTTCCCTCAACCCTCGCCCTTCATTACCCCCACTCATGTCCAGGCTGTTGATGTAGATCTCTTCCATTTCTCCGTCATTGGGTGATCCCCGTGTCTTTCTTGTCCTGTTTTCCAGGTAGCCTCCCTGGTGATGTGAGTAGCAGTCCAGTCATCCTTGTTCCACATCTAATATCCTCCTATGAGTGAGTACATACCATGTTTGTCTTTCTGAGTCTGGGTTACCTCGCTCAGGATGATTTTTTCTAGATCCATCCATTTGCTTGCAAACCTCATGGTGTCATTGTTTTTCTCTGCTGAGTAGTATTCCATTGTGTATATGTACCACATTTTGTTTATCCATTCTTCAGTTGAAGGGTAACTAGGGCATCTGACCTACTCTGGTGATGGGATGGCCAAACACCCTAATTGTCGTGCTAGAAACCCCATCCAACTACTGAGGGATCTGGATGCAGAGATCCATGGCTAGGCCCTGGGTAGAGCTCTGGGAGTCCAGTTAGTGAGAATGAGGAGGGTTTATATGAGTGAGAATTGTTGAGACCAAGGTTGGATAAAGCACAGGGACAAATAGCCAAACGAATGGAAACACATGAACTCTGAACCAATGGCTGAGGGGTCACCAACTGGATCAGGCCCTCTGAATGGGTGAGACAGTTGATTGGCTTGATCTGTTTGGGAAGCACCCAAGCAGTGGGACCAGGTCCTGTGCTCATTGCATGAGTTGGCTGTTTGAAACCTGGGGCCTATGCAGGGTCGCTTGGCTAGGCCTGGGAGGAGGGGACTGGACCTACCTGGACTGAGTCTACCAGGTTGATCTCAGTCCGCGGGGGAGGCTTTGCCCTGGAGGAGGTGGGAATAGGGGGTGGGCTGGGGGGAAGGGGAGGGGGGCCGGAGGGGGGAGAACAAGGGAATCCATGGCTGATATGTAGAACTGAATTGTATTGCAAAATAAAAATTAAAAAAAAAATTTAAAGAAAAAAAATATTTGCCCCAAAATATGTCCTGAAGCATTTCACTTAGGCTTTCTTTTAGTGATTTCATGATTTCAGCTCATATATTTAAGCCTTCATTCCATTCTGAGTTATTTTTAAATATAGTATTTGGGAGTGTGTCTAGTCTTATTCTTCTACATATGGATGACTCATTTCCCAGCACCATTATTGGTAAGACTTTTTATCCAGTGCAGTTTTTTTTTACTATATTTGACTAAAATCAGTTTGCATTCATAGATTTATTTATTTATTTTTATTCTCTCTTCCATTTTATGAGTTCATATGTCAGGTTTCATGCTACTACCTTGCTGTTTTGGTTACTATACTGTTGTGGGATATTTTGGGTCAATTATATCTTCAATTTCATTCTCTTTGTGTAGGGTTGCTTTACTACTTAGGATTTTTTACAGTTCCATACAAACTTTAAATTTTTGCCTTAGTTCTATGAAGAATGTCATATTCTGATAAATGTCACAATAGATCTGTCAATCATTCTGGTTAGCAAAGACATCTAAAAATATATTTTCTTTCAGTCTACAAATAGAAGGTATCTTTACAAATTTTTTGCCTTAAGTTTTTAATTTATATATAAATGAGTATAATTGTCATCCATGTTTTTGAAGCATCTTTTCTTTGGTTTTCTATTAGCATGTGTATATATTTCTGATGGACAACTACTATTGGCCACTTGCCTAAGGAATGCTGTTTCTCTGCCTATTTTCCTCCTTTGAAGACCAAGGGTGTCTTTTGTTAAACTGTAGCACTATTGACTGGTGATGTCTCATAGCTGAGTCATGAAAGCAAGAATCTCTGCAAGTAAAGCGAGCAGCCTTGCCCTTAGTGTGCTACCTACTCTGATCAGCCTGTGACTAAAGACTGAAGGCTAATCAATATAAGAGCACAAAGTCTTAGGTCTCTGCCTTAACACCAGTTAAGAATACCAGTTCTTTCCTGCTCCAGACTTCCTTGGGGTATCTGCAAATGCCTCTGCTACAAAATTACTTCACTTTCAATAACTTCCTTGTCTAATCCCCCCTTCCTCAAATCTCTGTTGGTGTTCCTTAAAGCACACCAGGGAACTTCATATGGCTAAATATCCCAGAGTCTCCTTGCAGAGGAGCAGACCCAAGATTGGCAAGCTCTGTGACTGGTGAATAAAGTATAGGAAGGAGACCTGTATGTATCACTCAGCCTTTAGAGCGGCCTCCTTGCATATCTTTCTGATTAAATAGAATGTGTATTAGTTAGCGACAACTTGAGGGTCTAGTTCCTGGGGCAACAACTGCTGTGAAGTGCTGTCTAAAACCGAGGCTTCTTCTTCCTCCAGAATTGAAGTCCTGATCTTTTGTGATATTGATGCCTACCAATGGCATTTTGATCTCCATTGTCTGATTGCTTTGTTTGTCTTGTGACTCTGAACTCAGGCATAGGAATGTAGTTACTTCATTTCCTGTGACACCTGGAACTCTGCAAACACTAATAACTAACAAGTAAATGGGAAAATTCATTTAAGTTGCTTACCATTTTAATTTAACAAATACTAACTGAATGTGAATCCTATTTATAATAATATGACTGAACATTATTTTTTAAATTAATGTATTTTGTAATATATATGTATATATATGTGTGTGTGTGTGTGTGTGTGTGTGTGTGTGTGTGTGTGTGTGTATGAAAGTAAAGGCAGAAATTGTGGTTTTTGCTTAATAGCATCCTACCAACCTAAACCTACCTCACTAATTGATATCTGTGATTTTTAAAAATTGGTAGAATTTGCACATATTTTTCTACATGTTGGTTATAAGTCTTCATGTTCACAAGCATCCCTATGTATGAGAAGAGTTATCAAAAATAAAAGATTCTTCTCCACATTTTGAATCTCATTCATCATTCTATTCCACGTAGCACTGATGGATCAATAATTCTGTGCCCAACAGTGAGTTAAATGAAGCCCATAATATTATTACATTTAGTTCTTATATACATAGAATTCCTGTGCTACATCTGTCTCTGGATAGTATTAGTGGAATTCTTCTATCTAGTGGACTTAAAAAGGCAATGCATATCTTGATATAACTTTAAAAATATGATGTGAAAATACAGAATAATGGGTTGCATTTGTTTTTCAGTAGGTATTGTTCTATGTGAAGTTCAATCATAGGAATAATGCCAAGAGAAAGCTGTGAGAAGAGCACTTTAAATAATTCACTCATGTGTGGAAATCTGGGCCATCACAAGAATTTGAAATGGTTTGGGCTTGGGAACCATAGAGACCTTTAATGAAGTCAAATGCTGTCAATTGATATGGATTTTATTAGGCTTTATAGCCTTTGAATAATATCTTGTACACTGAATAACAATATTAGCAGGGTATTTACTGTAACAAATTCCCTAGCCAAAAATGTATTTCCTCAAAGACATTTATACTAGCAGAATAGTGATAAAGTAGTGTTAATGATATATATGCAAAATAGGAATGCAGTGTGGCAGACCCCCAACTCAACAGCTGTCACTGTTCTCTTCCTTGATAAGGACATTGTTTTACTAAGGCAGTGAGCAGATGTTCTAGATATCAGAGAAGCTAGCATTTCCCATCCACCAAGTTGCAAAAATAAGCTATAATTAATCAAATGGTGATAAGAGCTCCCCCTTTTTATTATTTTGCATATAGCATTCTTTCTAATTCTTACTTAAGATAACGTTAGTAGAGATATTATTCTTCATCTGTTAATGCAGTGTGATATTTAGAAGATGTTGCAATGACCGTTGATGGATAGTCCCCTCATGGAGATGTCTGAAGCACTGATGCAATATTTTCTACCAAACCTCTCTTTGACAAGCTGACTAGCACACAAGAGCCTTTGGGGATTCACTCACCAAGTACCTCTCAGTGCAGATTACGAGATCTGGGAAGAGAGTTCTGTGCAGGACAGGTCTTGGTTTACTAGGAAATGAAGAATCAGTGCTTAAGATGCATTGGTTCTGGACATCATCACTGTTGTTTACTGACTTCTGATTTTTATAGGGCAGAAGCCAGAGGTATAGTTGAAGTTTTCCTGTGTCCTGCCTGTTCCACAGCTGCTCAGACTCAAGTAAACACACAGAGGCTTATATTAACTAAAACTGCTCAGTCATTAGCTCAGGCTTACTACTGACTAGCTCTTACACTTAAAACTCAGACCATTTCTGTTAGTCTGCATGTCACCATGTGTTCTGTGGCTTTATCTGTGTGCCATTATATGCTGCTCCCTAGACAGCAGGCCAATGTCTCCTCAATCAGTCTTCCTCTTACCAGAATTCTCCTTGTCTGCTTATCCCACCTATACTTCCTGCCTGGCTACTGGCAAATCAGTGTTTTATTAAACCAATGTACAAAAGTATTATCCCAAAGCATCTCCCATTTTCTGTTTAATTAAAAAGGAAGGTTTTAACTTTAACATAGTAAAATTACATACAACAAACAGTTATCAAGCAAGAATTACAGTTACAATATCTAATCTATTTGTATTTGGCAAAATTAAAGAAAATATTCTATCTATCCCATATTTGTGAGTCTAAGGTTTCATATCTAACTTATCTTTTATCATAACTAAGGAAAATTATAACTATCTAGTCTTCAACATCAAAGACTTCAGAAGAATACAATACTACCTAAGCAAGCAGAAAGAGCATTGTAAGCAACTTCCAAAAATCTAGAATGACAGAGATAGCTGCCTGCCTGAACAGTTGCCCAAAGTTCCTCTATAACATTGGGGCATCCATCTTTAGCCCATAGGTCTAGTCTCTCACTCATTTTTTCCTCTGTGTCCTATAGAATGTCTGGTAGTCTCCTCTGAGAAGCAAGAACCTGAAAGACCATCTCACCTTGCAAAGTTCAGTGGTTACCTTTCTATGGGTTCTGCATGTTCAGTTGATACAACATTTTGTCAAGCAGTCCAGACAAGAACAGTTTCTTGCCCAAATGGCTATTTTTGCCAAGAAGAAGATAAACTCCACATGGAGTGTGTTCAATGCCCATCTTTCTCTTTGAAATAAACTGGTACTGCCAAGAGCAGACATGCCTCACTGTCCAGAAAGTCTAAATTTTTAAAACATTTTAAGTGCCATATTCTGTAAGTCTTTGAAGTGTTTGAAAACTACCTACCTAATTGGAATATATCTATGTATACCTAGAAAACTTAACTAACATGACTATAAGTTTGATTATCATAGATAACTAATTATTAATCTGCATTTCTCAACTATACACTACAATTTCAAATGATTTGCACAAAGTACTTTAAACAAGAGTAGAAATATACATACAGTATAACAAAATTAACTTTAAATTTGTATCAATAAACTAAAATCTATAGCAACGTAAAATATTTATCTCATATTTCTATATCATATCCCCCTTTCTTCTTTTAGAAAGAGATTGACTATGACCAATAACAATTTGTAACTGATAACCTTAACAAAGACAAACATCCATAATCTATTTTGGGGGAATGTGGATGTAGTTTTCTAGGCTACTTCCTGCTGACAAAGGGTGCTGTATTCTTATGGGGACCCTGAGAAAATTAAGAATTATGGTCAAGTCATGACTGAAATAGTCTGTGAGGCTGCATTGTTTGAGTCATTTGCCTTGAAACCATTCTGGACATTGGATCATCTGAGCCTTGGTGTCATCTTGTATGACTACTACACACACAGCTGTGACTAGGACCCTCTCTCAATGGACTCCTACATTCATTCATCTTCTTCCCCTCAACTCAGGGTTCTGGGATTACAGAGAAAAACTTAAGATTCATGGATCTAATAAGAGAAAATGGTATTGATTAATTTATAGATAACCTCTATTTATAGAGATTAGAAATCAAAGATGGGCTATAAACTGATTTAGAGTTATTTTGTTGGTTAATTTCCATATTAGAAAGTTGACATGATTTTTCTCTATTAAATTATGGCTCGGACAAAGACATCATTAACTCAGTAACTGGTTTGCCAACGGAAATTACAAAATCAATTTATAAAAATAAATAAATGATCCAGCTCAGACCCATACAGTCTCCATCTGCATATGGTTATGGTTGTGTAGCTTGTTGTTCTTATAGAACTCCTAACAATGGAAATGGGGATTGTCTCTGATTATTTCGCCTGTGCTTGGGACCCTTTTCCTTCTACTATGTTCCCTTGTCCAGCCTTGATATGAGGGTATGTACATAGTCTTGTTGTAACTTGTTATATCAGGTTCAGTTGATGTCCCTGGGAGGTCTGCTCTTTTCTGAAGGGAAATAGATGAGGAATGGATCTTGGGGAAAGGGAAAGTGGCTGGGAGGAACTCGGAGGAGTGGAGGGAGGAGAAATTGTGGTTAGGATGTAATATATGAGAGGAGAATAAATTTTAAAAGAATAAATGGATAAATTATTTATAAATTGCTACTACTGCAGTGCTGGGTATTATACCCCTAGCCTTGTGCACTATACAAGTGGAACTGAGGCATAGCATCAGCCTAGAAATTATTGAATAATGTAATGAACATTTGATTTCCTTCAGAAGATATTTGACTTACAATCTAAAAGGAAATCTGTATTTAAAATTTTAACTCACATGATTTTCTTACTATGGAATTGAATTTATGTGTTTAACATAAAGGTTTTTTCAATCTTGAAACTTAATTCATAGTCATTGAAAATGTTTTATTCTCATATATATATATATATATATATATATATATATATATATATATATACATACATACAATATGAAGGGGAAAGCCAAATTACAAGTTACATAATTATTTTTGTGTTACTATTTTACTATCAAGATTTGTATTCACTTGAAAAGATGCTGCTTGCCACTGTAACCTTCCCAAATGATGCAGGCATGTTAATGGAAGACAGGAGACCTATTTAAATCCAGTAGCAGATTTAAACTGTCAACTCTTCATGTTAATTCTCAATGTTTAAATCAAAGCCAGGTTGTACCCACATGGTGAAGTTTAGCATCTTTTAAGTTTTCTTGGCATTACTCACCTTGTTAAGGCCTATGCCAGGTTTTCTTGAACTTAATATCTTAGTCAAGAGTGAAAGAGAAGACACAAACCCACATTTTCTACCCAATGTAAAGTCTGATAAGCCAGTTCAGTTTGTCTGTGAAAAAAGGAGCCATGCATGAAACTTCATGTACCTTTAAATGAAAGACTTGCTGGCACAAGTGGACCTTTATTGAAGAAACCTTCACTCCTAGCCTATATCCAGATGAACAGTTCAGCTGGAATGCACTGTTGTTACACTGATTCTCCCTCTCTCTCTCTTACCCTCTCTGTCCCTCTTCCTCCCTCTTTTCTCACTCCCTCCTTTCTCTCCTTTTCCCTTTTTTTCTCCTGCCTTCCCCATCCTTCCTTATATTCATTGACAAATATTAATTCTTTCTATTTAATTAACAAGCAATACTATGTATTTATAAAATACTTAATCTGTCCTTGTAAAAGATTTGATCAAGTTAATTGACAAATCCACCACCTTACTAGCTACTCACTGTTCTGTAGCAAGAATGTTTAGAATGACTATTTGACCAATCATGAAATATGTAGTGTCTAACGGTGGCACTTCAATATACTGCTAACACTTATTCCTTTATACTCCATATTTTTACCAACACCTTCCCTTACCTATTTTTCTTCCTTCTCCTATGACTCCATAATTAACTTTCTACCTTTTGTTTCTATGATGCCAATATCATTTGACTACACATATAAACTGTATCATTCATGTGAATGATTTATTTTATATATTATAATGTCCCCAAGTTAATTTATGTCATTAAAGATGACAGAATTTACTTTTAAAGACATTCCAAATATTCCATTGTATAGATGTACTGCATATTCTTTGTCCATGCGTCCCTTAGTGGACATTTACACCAACTCCAAATCTTGACTCTTCTGAATAATGTTATGGATAGGAGAGTTCACATAGCTCTTTGAGATCTTCATTCCTATTTCTTTGGATGTATTCCCAGAAATGGGATTGCTGGGTCACCTAGTAGCTTTATATTTAATGTTCTTGAAGAACTATCAAGCTGTTTTTCATAACAGCTATGAATTTACATTCCCACCCACAGTGCTCAAGGGTTCCTTTCGCTTTGCAGCCTCAGCAACACATACTGGCTTTCTTTATTTTAACACCTAACATAATAGGTGTTAGGTGAGACCTTATTGTGGTTTTAATTTATATTTCTCTGATGATCACTTATTTTTATCTTGAATTCATATACCTGTGGTTTTACATATCTCTTCTCTTGTGAAATATCTCAAATACTTTGACCATTTTTATATGAAGTCATATATTGGCTCCCAAATTATCTACATTTCTTGTTAGCTTTGAATATTTAGCCCTCCTTGCTGTGGGATGTTCTGTATGGCAAATGTGTTGCTGATTGGTCAATAAATAAAACACTGATTGGCCATTGGCTAGGCAGGAAGTATAGGCGGGACAAGGAGGAGAAAAAAGCTGGGAAGTGGAAGGCTGAGTCAGAGAGACACTGCCAGCTGCCACGATGAGAAACAGCATGTGAAGATGCCAGTAAGCCACGAGCCATGTGGCAAGGTATAGATTAATGGAAATGGATTAATTTAAGCTGTAAGAACAGTTAGCAAGAAGCCTGCCATGGCCATACAGTTTGTAACCAATATAAGTCTCTGTGTTTACTTGGTCGGGTCTGAGCGGCTGTGGGACTGGCAGGTGAGAGAGATTTGTCCTGACTGTGGGCCAGGCAGGAAAACTCAAGCTACACCTCCTACTTTCACTAAGTTGTGGTAATGAAAACCAATCCATGTAATTTATCTCTCTGTAAAATGATTTCTTAGTTTCACTAATGTTTCTTAATTGTTTTTCTAGTCTCTTCTTGAATGCATTTCTGATTTATACTATTTAGTTCCTTTACTGATTTGAGACTTTTTCCCCATATTTTCTAGCTTGCTGGGTAATAAAGTTAGGCTATTCATTTAGCTGCTTTTTTTCTTTCAGCTTTTTACCTTTTTAATTATTTCATTTGTTTTTTGAGATTCTAATATAATTACATAATTCCACCCTTCCCTTTCATCTCTTCAAATGCTCCCATATACCCCTCTTTATTCTATTTCAAATTCATTGCTTCTTTTTCATTAATTGTTCTTACATGCAACTCATATATATATACATATACATATATATTTTATGTATATATGTGTGTGTGTGTGGGGGGGGTATTCCAAAATACATTGATACAACCTGTCCAGTCTGTATAATGTTAAATATATGTATATTTTCAGGGTTGACCTATTGGTATTGGATAAACATTTGGTGTGCTCTTCACTAGAGATTACTATTTCTCACACTCTTAGATGTCTGTAGTTCTTTGAGTAGGAGTTCTCTGAGGACTCTTGGGCTTTCATCCATTGGCATATCTATTGCTGTTGTCCTTGTTCAGCTCTTGATTAGGCAGTCATGCTGGTGAGACTTTATGGGTGTAGCTCTTCTATTCTTAGTAGACAAAACCTCAAACAAACCCCCTGACTCTGCATCTTACAATCTTTCTGATCTCCCTTCTGCAAATATCCTTGCTTTAATTGTAGGAGTTGTATTGTAGATGTATCCATTGGGACAGGGGTCCAAACTCTGCATTTCCATTGGTTGTGGTTTTCTATGATGGTCTGTTTCTTTTGTAAGGAGATGCTTCCTTGATGAAGGATGACAAAGAACTATATCCTTTTTTCCCCAAATAGTTTGTTCTTGGTATAGATAGATACTGCTAATTTCTAAATGATGATTTTATAACATTCAATGTTACTGAATTTATTATTATTATTTATTTCTACATGTTTGTTCCTGGAGTTTATTGGGTTTCTATGATCATATCTCTTCAAAAAGAGGTGATTTTATCCCTTTTTTCTGATTTGAATGTTTGTTATGTCTTATTTTCACCTAATTTGTCAGGATAGGACATCCAGTATAACATGGAATGCAAGTGGGAAGAATGAACATCATTGCATATGAGGCTTTTTATTTAGATTTTTTTTAGCACTGAGTATGATGTTTAACTCATTATTATATAATGATAATGCAGATAACCTGAAAAACAAAAAATGATCTTACAAAGCAAAGAAATAAGGAGACAAAGAACCATTTGGAAATAAGTAGAAAGGTATTATATAAGTGTATATGGGTGCTGAGAAGTGATACTGCAGATGTGGTGGTCTGGAGAACTGGGTACTTACACAGAATTAGTTAAGCACCTTGGGATCTTAGGGTTGGTCAGGCTATCTGGAGGATGAACTCCATTAATGACTCATGCTCTGGACTATTTGCTCTATAAGCTTAAGGGATCTTGTCAGTGACAGCCTCCTCCTCTGATACGGTTGACCTTTGGTAAACCTCAATATGCTCACTAATGCATTGAAAGAATTACAGATGATGGATCCAGATCATAGATTAACACACCACAGTATACCACCAGGGGAGAGCTTTTGTACTGCATTCCTCCAAAGGACTATCTAGGGAACAATATGTCTTCAAGATAATTTCATTTAATTACTGTCTGGAAAGTGCTATGATGTCACAGCTTGCTTTTAACTCTTTAGATACACAGCAATTTGAGGTAGGCCACCAGAAAACAGTTGAGACCTTTAGAAAAATCTCAATAATAATTTTTTTAAAATTCACATCTTCAGTTAACAAATCATAAGTAAATAATACACGACACTCAATAACTAATTTGGATGTGTACTTGACTCAGCAATGGAATAGGTTTGTTCATCAGAGGTGTTTTAATCAGTTATGATTTTCTCTGAGTTCTGGACAGGCAACTACATATGTTAGAGGGGAAAATAGTTTTACTTTGTTTTTGTTCAAAGGTGCAGTATTTCCTTGAATGGATGTAGCCCACATGACCAGTTTAGTAACTGATAAACATTTGACTTGCTTCCATTTGGGGCTATTCTAAATTAGTGATGCTATAAATATTTGCATGCAAATTTTGTTTAAATACCTGCTTTAAGTTTATTTTTGTTAAGTTAAATAATGTACCCATGTTTTCCTGTCAATTTTCAGAGTTGGTATATGAATTAATCTCTCCTATTTTAAGAGAAAAAGAACATTACCTAATATTAAAGGAAGTAAGGAGTTGGTCTACTTTTTCCAAAGAACAGGAAAACTGTCAAATATAATATAAAATAAAATAACATAAAGAATTAGAGTTTAATTGTCCTCTACTTATAGGAAAGGCCATGTTTAGAGCATGAAAGAGTAGCTGTAGAGAAGCAGGGGCTGTGATAGGATAGAAATTATTTCTTCATTTACAGATGGGTGCTGTGTCTTCCATTCCCTTCAACTTGCCCCTCTGTCTTCTGCCATCTTAATATTGTCTAAAATGCCAGTTAGTTGCAGCTTGAGTATTATCTGGAAGAAATAGGATGAGAACAAACAGCCCCATGCTATGCTGTGTCGTTTTAGAAATAACTCCCACTAGTAGTTTGAATCTTTTGTCACTGTACTGACAAGATTTCAAAGACCCAGGATATATATTACTGATACTAATGAAAATCATAACAACAATAATTGGTTGTTTCTTACGGCCACCACATAGAGGAAGTCAGAGTAAGCTTTCAAGAATTTATCACGTAATTTTTTTTTCCAGGCTTTATATGCAATTAGATTAAAGTCCAAAGCCTGTACTGTGTATTGTAAAACTTTGGCAGCATGAAGTCTATCTGTTGCTACAGACTCTTGCTTGAATGTCAACCCAAGAATAGTGTGAACTTCTGTTTTGTTCTTGCCTTTCCTCTAGTACCTCGGTTTCACACTGGTGAGTACTCAGGTCACAGTACAAGAATGTGGATGATTTCCTTGTCTACCTGTCTCTGTAGTTAGGCTGCTTCTTTTCTTCTTTCTATACTTTCATTACAACACACTAGCTGATCCTTATCACATTCTTGAGTTTGACAATATTTTCTGTTTCCCTTTACCTCAGCTCTTTGCTTGTAGAAGAAATGACACATTCTTCAAGGTCTGAGACCACAAGAAAAAGCAATTACAGAAGCCATCTCCTTGCTTCATGACTCTTTGTCTCATCTCTGTTCTTTTTCTCTCCCAGTCACAGTTTGAAATGTTTATTGGTACATTTCATTATTTGATACTTGTTTGATTTCTCATGAGTTGGTGAAATGGCATATCAAAAATCTCATGTATCCCTTGTAGTAGGGTAAGTCCCAAGTGCAGTGGTATTGTGAACTTTATGTTTAAACTAAGTAAATGAAGAAATGACATAACATTTGCCAATTTTTGAAGTTTTTCCTTTTAATCAACTAGCTCACATAATACAACAATCCAACCTCAGTGACCTGAATTCTTTTATCTGTGTCTTGCAGAAGAACTGAAACCCAGGGCCTGGTGCTTTACTAATGGCCTACATCCTCCAAACACTTGAGATTTCTGAGATAGGGTATTACTATATAGATGAGACTGGCCTGACCTATCTAGTGCTCCTTCTGGAGCCACCTGTCAAGTGCTGAGATTACCAATATTGGCCACCACAACTGGCCAAGTACTTTTGATTTTATCCTAAGTCCCTTTTAAATAACCATTCCCAGAAGAATAGACAATATCACTGACATGTGACTTTCCTTCAGGATTAGTCAGATGGTACTTTAGGTCAGCAAGGTGGTCAGAGATCAGGGGCAGAATGAAATGTCATCCTAGTCTTGTGAAAAAAGTCAACAACTTATACTATGAGATGCTCTGACAGCTAAGTTGTAATGGTTTATATTGTCACATTGATAGAAATTAGAGTCTCTTAGGAATCAAACCTCCATTCATGCTTCTGAAGGGCTATAGAGATTAGGTGAACCTCTGAGAACACAAGATAATCTTTCAAATTGAGGAGAGAAGACCCACTTTAACTTTGGATAGCACGATAGTATGGGCTAGGGTCCTAGACGGAGTCAAAAAAGATAAAGCAATGTGAGCACAACCATTTACCCCCTTTGCTTCCTGAATACAGATTCATTGTGATTGGCTAGCTGTCTGTTTTTATTTTATTTATTTTTTTATTTTGCAATACAATTCAGTTCTACATATCAGCCACAGATTCCCTTGTTATCCCCACTCCTGTCCCCCTCACCTTCCCCCCAGCCCCCCCCCCCCATTCCCATCTCCTCCAGGGCAAAGCCTTCCCCACAGACTGAGTTCAACCTCGTAGACTCAGTCCAGGTAGGTCCAGTCCCCTCCTCCCAGGCCGAGCCAAGCAATCCTGCATAGGCCCCAGGTTTCAAACAGCCAACTCATGCAATGAGTACAGAACCCGGTCCCACTGCCTGGATGCCTCCCAAACAGATCAAGCCAATCAACTGTCTCACCCATTCAGAGGGCCTGATCCAGTTGGTGACCCCTCAGCCATTGGTTCATAGTT
This sequence comes from Peromyscus californicus insignis, assembly GCF_007827085.1. Taxonomy (NCBI): domain Eukaryota; kingdom Metazoa; phylum Chordata; class Mammalia; order Rodentia; family Cricetidae; genus Peromyscus; species Peromyscus californicus. Next base: position 82,557,949 of record NW_026294595.1, read on the forward strand.
CATGTGTTTCCATTCATTTGGCTATTTGTCCCTGTGCTTTATCCAACCTTGGTCTCAACAATTCTCGCTCATATAAACCCTCCTCATTCTCGCTAATTGGACTCCCAGAGCTCCACCCAGGGCCTAGTCATGGATCTCTGCATCCAGATCCCTCAGTAGTTGGATGGGGTTTCTAGCATGACAATTAGGGTGTTTGGCCATCCCATCACCAGAGTAGGTCAGTTCGGGCTGTCTCTCGACCATTGCCAGCAGTCTGTTGATAGCTGTCTGTTTTTATCGGCATGCCTTCCCTGCCATGGTGGACTACATTCCCTAAAGTTGTAAGCTCAAATAAACACACCCATTCTTTCCTTAAATTGCTGTAAGGAATTTGATCTCAGCAATGAGAAAAGTTGACAAGGCAGTTGGGAACAGCTTAAGCCCAAAGAACCTAAATTTTAGAATCAGAACTAGATTTGGGCTTTAGCTCAGTCACTGTTTAGCATTGTGATCCTGAGCCACTGATAAAATTTCTCTGTACTTGTGTGTCTTTATTTAAAATGCATGAAGAGTGATATGTACTATACAAACTTTCAGGACGATAAAACTTAGATCAAGGAGAATCCCCATGCTGTATTGTAGGCACAATCAACTGTTGATGCAGGACTTGAAGGTAGGGAATGAATTCTAGGAAGAACAACCAGAATATGAGGAGGTTCTGTGGTAGAGAGGCAATGGTCTATTGAAGACCTCAAGAGTAGACTTGATCTAACCCAAAAAGTGAAAAAGGGAGAGTGGTGGGACATGATACTGTAGAGTCAAGAAAGATGAGTTGTTGAGGGCCTACAGCAGTGGGAAGCCAGGAATGAACCCAGTCAGGGAAGTCACACTGCGTTTGGTTTTCATGGTAGCACATACCACATAACCCATGAACCACTCAAGTAGAATTTGTATTCAAATCTTGACTGAAGTTTCCCTATTTCCCTGTGTCTCTATCATTCCTTTATATTAGTTTATCTAAATAAACATTTGTCCTTTAATAAGATATTTTTGTTAAATTTTATTTATTTTTGTCATAATTTTACCTAAGGTCATTTCAAGCAAGCATGTAACACAGTGCATATTTACCTCATTCTCACTTATCTCCCCTTGTCGTGTCTTTCTACCCTTCAATTGTCCCTTTGTTCCCTCAGACATTTTGCTTCTACTCCTGTGTCTCCTGCATAATTGTAATTTGATAAGTATCTTTGTGATATTTTGACTTCTTTTATTATTTAATCCAATGACTTTGTAACTACAAATTACCCAATCCTGCTATACTAGGATTGTCATGAGAATTAAATGAGAAGCAAATACTCAACATAATGTACGTATTCTGTAACTATTAGCTGCATTTCTATTATTATAATTTGTTTATGTATATAGCTGGGGTGTATATCAAACACCTTAGCAAGCTGAGAAGAGACGCAATTGTGTTTGGAGTGTTCCTTTCTGTGTCTCTCATTGAATTCTACCATGAAAGTTATTCTTATGAGGCAGAGTATTGAGATTTTATTTCCTAATCTCCTCTCTGCTTGAAATTCACATTTTTTTTCTCTTGGGAGCAATTACTCATCTATAACTCTCAGTTTCCCTGTCTGTAATGAGGTTTGAAGATTTGAGCACAAGTCTCTTTTTGGGATGGTAACAGGTCACAATGAGCTAAGAGGGCTTAGGGCCCATGGGAAAAAATGCTAATATGAATTTTAAAAAGCCAATGTCATTTTTGATGTCACGGTTGAAAGGTGATAGATATACACAATGAATTACCCTTAATAAATTGCTCTGTGGAAACAGCATAAAGTTGCCCTGAAGATGTCTAGACATAGTGGGTCTCCTTGGTATTAGGAAAGCTGTAGAAATGTCAATTAAGATGAATGCCCAAAGGCAAAAAGGAAAAAAAAAAGAGAGCCATCAGCTTTTGAGTGTAAGAAGAATCTGAATATCTTCCTCTGAACTCTTAATAGTTGTACATAAATTTTTCTGCTGCCTTCTCTGCCTAGGAGAGAAGCTGCATTGTTCTGTTTTAACAAACCAGAGTCTGAAGCTTACTGATTTCTCCAGGGTAAACCAGCAGCTATTGAAAGCTGATTGTTCCTAATTCTAACTCTCAGACTTTCTAGTTAGATTTGCAAAGTCATTGGACCTTACATGAAGCCATGCAACAAATCATCATGGCAGAAATAGCCTGAAATCTCTCACCTCCCATTCACAGCTGTTCACCTAGCCATCTTGCTAGTTGCCAGTTATGATACTGTTTTAATGATATGTAGAGAATTGTGGTAGGGAAAGCCTGGCCCAAGAACAAGATGTGAAAGGAGTCAGGACAGTTCCCATTGTTTCTAGCCTTCATGGACCCCATTGTCTTTGTACCAAGCCATGCCTTGGTATCCCTCTGTTGCTCATATGTCAAAGCTTGTCTATCATATACTCTGCTTTTAGTGCCTATGAAAGATGAATTATTCTTTTTTTTTTCAATCCATTAAATAGGTTTAATCATTCTGTTTCCCTTTATCTGTGGACTACAGGGGATATACAAAGGATGCAGCTAACATACAGGACAATGAAATGTACAGGCCATGATGTATAGAGTGACTGGGAGTGAATGGGAGGGCATTGTATCTCCTCTCCAAACACACTACTCTCTAGGTGCATCCACATGTTAAACACCTCCAGTGCTCTTTAAGCCCAGAGTTGAAGATTTATAAACTTTTCGTAAGCATATATTCAACCTTCAAATTCCTGGGCTTCCTTTTAGCTTTTATATTCATATTCTTTGTGTTGATGATATCCATCTCTTTTTTTAAATTTTTTTTATTTTTATTTTGCAATACAATTCAGTTCTACATATCAGCCACAGATTCCCTTGTTCTCCCCCCTCCCGCCCCCCTCACCTTCCCCCCAGTCTACCCCCCATTCCCACCTCCTCTAGGGCAAAGCCTTCCTCGCAGCCTGGAAACAACCTAGATGCCCTTCAACTGAAGAATGGATAAACAAAATGTGGTACATATACACAATGGAATACTACTCAGCAGAGAAAAACAATGACATCATGAGGTTTGCAGGCAAATGGATGGATCTAGAAAAAATCATCCTGAGCGAGGTAACCCAGACTCAGAAAGACAAACATGGTATGTACTCACTCATAGGAGGATACTAGATGTGGAACAAGGATGACTGGACTGCTACTCACATCACCAGGGAGGCTACCTGGAAAACAGGACCCCAAGAAAGACACGGGGATCGCCCAATGACAGAGAAATGGAGTGAGATCTACATGAACAGCCTGGATATGAATGGGGGTAGTGAAGGGCGAGGGTCGAGGGAAAGAGAGCTTGGGGGACCGGGAGATCCCAGCTGGATCAACAACAGAGAGGGAGAACAAGGAATAGGAGACCATGGTAAATGAAGACCACATGAGAATAGGAAGAAGCAAAGTGCTAGAGAGGCCCACAGAAATCCACAAAGATACCCCCACAACAGACTGCTGGCAATGGTCGAGAGACAGCCCGAACTGACCTACTCTGGTGATGGGATGGCCAAACACCCTAATTGTCGTGCTAGAAACCCCATTCAACTACTGAGGGATCTGGATGCAGAAATCCATGACTAGGCCCTGGGTGGATCTCTGAGAGTCCAATTAGCGAGAATGAGGAGGGTTTATATGAGTGAGAATTGTTGAGACTAAGGTTGGATAAAGCACAGGGACAAAGAGCCAAACGAATGGAAACACATGAACTATGAACCAATGGCTGAGGGGTCACCAACTGGATCAGGCCCTCTGAATGGGTGAGACAGTTGATTGGCTTGATCTGTTTGGGAGGCATCTAGGCAGTGGGACCGGGTTCTGTACTCATTGCATGAGTTGGCTGTTTGAAACCTGGGGCCTATGCAGGATTGCTTGGCTCGGCCTGGGAGAAGGGGACTGGACCTACCTGGACTGAGTCTACCAGGTTGATCTCAGTCCGCGAGGAAAGATGAATTATTCTTAATACGGTAGGGAAGGTAATAGCTGGTGAACTATCACAAAAATTTTCTGGGTCTCAGATTTTTTATCTGATAGGATCATTTTGCTCATATCATTTGTCCTTATGATTCTGTTGTAAAAAAATAGTTATCAAGCCAACTGCATATATTAAGTAATAATTAATTTGGTTTCTGATTTTTAATTAACTGGGGACTTAAGCAGCTGCCAGATATAACTCCTGATCAGCATGGGATACAAGGCTTGTGGCCACCTTGAGATGATGTATCCAGTGGGGAACAGGGAGATTTCCAGCCTACCATGTGAAGCTCAGAGCTGCAATTAGGTGTTAAAATAACACTCTGACCTTGAAAACAAAAGTAATTTTCCTGTTCATGAAAGTACTTCCATGTGAGAGAATCTAAGTTAGGGACTATTGACAACTCCTAAGTTTTCAAGTAAAAGCCTGAGGAACTTCCAGGGGCTAGACGAATGACCTTTTAAACACAGCTGAAGTCAGGATACTTTCAAATTACTTTGATAGTATTAGGATCAGCCCTTCTTTAGTCGAATGTCCAAGATGCATTTTTATTATAAGTTACAATATTTTCTGTACCTGCTAACGGTCGTGAATTCATGTGTTCAAGAGAAATGGTTTTGTTTTCCCCTAAGGTGTGGAGAGAATATGTTAAGCACAGCTTATTTGAAGTTTGATTTCCAATTGCTGCCACTTGGGGAAAAAATGGAAGAAAATAATGAGGAAATTGCTGCAACTCATTTGCATGTACCAATGCTTGCTTTTATTTATTAAGAACAAAAACCACATAGGACATTAACTGATGATTTTTTTTGTCTTATTTTAGATAATGCTTAATTTAAATCTTGGCCAGAAATTATTTTAGTTTTGCTACAAGATTGTGTGTGTATGTGTGTGTGTGAGCTCACTTCAATACCTGGAGAATAAAGAACATTTAATCCCATTGAAGCTGATTCCCTTAACTTCCTGCAGTTCCATCTCTTTATCCTAACACACTCTCATATTGTCTCTTTATATTGCACCATGCTTTCAGGGTTATCAGCCAGATTCTTCACTTCATATTAATCTGTAAACCACAAATATGCCTTGGGTATGCACAGCTCTGGTCTTCAGCCAGGGAAGAAGACATGTGATCATTAAATCCACCTTTCCCTGCTGTTAGTTCCTGGTTAGGTTTTCAGGACAGTGTAAGGATTTCTTCCAACAAGCCTTGTCCATGAGCACTGCCAAATGAGACAGGTATGAACATCTGAACTTACAGCATTTTGAATTTCTCTTATATATTGTCTTGCAGTTTTTTCATTTTCTCCCTTCCCCTACATGATAGACTCTCTTAAGTGTCTCAGGGAAGGTTCTTTTTCAAGAGTATATTCATAAGGTCCTAGACTGGAACATTTTTGGTGAGGAAATCCAAGATTGTATGCAATAAATGAATGAGTGGATGCATTGAGAGTATTTTTTAAAGTGGAGGAACTAAACTGCCCCACCCCCTACAGTTCACTGTATCGTTGGTGTGTTCCTTGGACTATAAGACATTTGGAAAAGTGGTCTCAGTCCACTGGAAATGGTGCTAATGAGGGCATTTATATATTTTTTGTTTTCTTTAATAATAATAAAAAAAACTTGCCAAAAACAGTGGGAAGGAGAGAGAAAAGTTGCCATGGCAACCTCCAACGCTGTACCTCTGAAAATTCAGTTTATACTTTTAAAAAAATATGCCTTCACTTTTCCCTGTAGAGATGGAGATTTTGTTAACTGCTAAGAAGTTTCATGGAGGAGGCTTTAATGATACCTGTCAATTTTAGTGAAGGGAAACACAAATATATATATATAAATTTCATAGATGGTAAAATACTTTTAGCCTTGCATACTTTTTATGTTTCCAAGTTAAATGTGTTTAGTGACTGTTGATTTAGGGGTGAGGCTCACATCTAGTCCAGAAACTAGGCTGATCTCACACCTTGCACACCTTATCATATGGTTCCCAGAAAGAAACCAGGCCTTTGTAATATCAAGTTGAAAAACTCATCAAAGGAGGATAAAATAAAGACAAATACTCACCAAAAGAAGCAAGAGTGCATGAGGGTTAAAGCTTTATATCAGATTTTGTTAAGAATCTTGGCTACTCTGTCCTTTACTAGCTACACGGAATGGAAGATGTTGGCTATTTTTTATATGCCTGTGTTCGATCATGTGTAAAGTAAGGCACATATTTCAAATGGTAGTATGATATTTAAAAAAAAAACAGCATAACTAAGACATATAAGAGCTCAGATGATGCCTGTTGCTGCTGTTGCTACTGCTGAAGGTGATGGTTGTGATGATAATTATCATGGTGATAGTGAATATGATGATGATGTAATGATAATGATGATGGTCATGAGTTACTTTATTATTATGGGTTTTATGTTTATAGAGTATATGAAAAAAAAGAAACACAAGAACAAACTTACATTGGTAACATTCACCCCCGAAAACTCACTGATAATATCAGGCTCTAAGCACATCTGTAGGACATTTTCTTAATTAGTTTTTGATGTTGCAGGACCCAGACCATTATAGGTGATGTCACTTGTGAGCTTGTGGTCTTGGGTTATATAAGAAAGTAGGATGAGTAGGCTATAAGGAGCGAGTGAGAAACATTCCTCTATGCCCTCTGCATCAGCTCCTGCCTCCTGATTCCTGCCCTCCTGAGTTCCTGCCTTGACTTCTTCCATGACGCGCTGTGACATAGAAGTGTAAGTAAAGTAAACCCTTTGCTTCATAGGTTGCTTTTTATCACTGTTTCATCACAATAATAATAACCCCAATTAAGACAACGACTGCCTTATAAACATCTTAGAAAGAATTTGGGCTCAAGATCTTGTCATTTAATATGGAATATGGATTAATCAAACATTACAAGGTAAATAATAAATTCAACCTCCTTAAGACAACATCAAGACTCTGATTGTGTCTATTACTAGTTTTCTGCTCATACACACTTACCATCCCAGTATAAGCTGAACCAAAACCTATAATAATCATGTTCTATCCTCTGAGTCTACCCACTATGCACTAACCTCACATTGCTCTGTTCTGTAGGCACACCACAGCCCAATGGCATGCTCATTTTCTTCAATTTCTGATCACTTCTGATCCATTTTCTACCCTATCCCTCCAAATCTCTTCTTTGTCCAGTTGCTATTGTATTAACTCATAGAATTTTTTTAACTCTTTGAGATTATAATATGATTATAATATTTCTCTTTTCCCTTCCTCCCTTCAAGCCCTCCCACTATATACCACTCCTCACTCTCAAATTCATGGCCTTTTTCATTACCATTGGGTATATATATGTGTGTGTGTGTGTGTGTGTGTGTGTGTGTGTGTGTGTGTGTGTGTGTGTATGGAGTATTCCCAATATATATATATTAATAAAACTGTTAAGTCTGTATAATGTTACTTGTATCTATGTTTTTAGGGCTGACCATTTGGTACTGGACAACCAGTTGCTGTGCTCTTCTCTGCCCTGGGGAAGATCACATCTGCCCCACACAACTTTCCTCAGTTGGCTATAGTTCTTTGTGTAGGGTTGAGGCCTCATGATTTTTCTTTGCTCACTTTGGCATCCCTAATGATGTTATTTTTGGTCAGCTCACTTTTGGCCAGTCATGTTGGTGAGACTTCATGGATGTGGCTTCTGACATTACTAGGAAACACCATCTCACAGCATGCTCCCTGATCCTCTGAGTCTTTTTTTTTTTCTGCCCCTCTTATGTAATGCTCCCTGAGCCTTATGTGTGGGAGTGCTTTGTCAATGTCTCCTTTGGGACTGGGCTCCACAATTTGGCATTTTGATTGGTTGTGGTCTTCTGTAATGGTCTGTCTGTTGAAAAGAGAGGCTTCCTTGTTGAGGGGTGAAGATTACAAATTACACTTTTCTGTAGGTATAAGGATAAATATTTATAGATTGCTGTTAGGGATTATGCTGGTTTAGTAAAGTAGCAATTATAGATTCTCCTCCAAATAACCATGGCTTTACTAGCAGGAAAAAGTTAGTTTTCCACTACCAGGCATGGTTTCCTTCTTTTTGAGAGGATCCTAAATCTGGTTAGAGAGATGTTGGTTTCTGCCAAGGTATGCATACCACTACAGCACCCTTAGGGATATCATGCCATGCTGATATTTCATGTGCTTCATGGACATCAAAGCTGGGTAAAACTATTGTTTGTTTCCCTCCTTTGGAAGCTTGCATGGTACAAGCTAGGCCTCAGGGAGGAGGCATGTAGATAAGTTCCAGCTCAGGGATCTTTGGGCCCTGTTTCTGAAATGTATAGTGTTCTTAGCAATAGATATTAATCTTACACCTCTGGGGCCAACCAAGGACAAACAGTAGGCTGTATGTTTGGGGGTATCTTAGATAGCCCTGATCAGCAATTATAAAGAGGGCTTCTCATGTCCAATATTGGGGTTCTGTTAGGTCCTGTGGCTGTTTGAGGGAACATTGTAGTGTCAGATGAGAAATGTTCATTGAAACTATCTATCTATATTTATAAACAAATTTGCTGTTAAGATTTATGTCACATATGCAAACACTGGTAGGTCCTGTGACACCGTACCACTTACTTTCCTGTTGCTGTGACAAAATACTTGAGCAAAACAGCTTTAGGATGAAAAGGATAATTTGACTCATAGTAGTCCTGGCCACAGGAGTTTGAGGCAGTTCATCACATTGCATCTAGTCAGGAAGCAGACAGAGATGAGTACTTGTCCTCAGCCTACCTTCTTCTTTTTATTCACTTAGTGACCACTGCCCATGATATGGTGCCACATACGTTTAGTGTACGTCTTTCCACTTAGTTTAGTCTAGAGACTCCCTCACAAACTTGCCCCAAGATTTATTTATAGGTGACTCTAGAGCCTGTCAAATTAACAAGGAGTGTTAACAATCACAAGGTTAGCACGCATAAAGTTGACACTGAAACATGTGGCCTTTGAACCATAACTTTTCACCCTATCCCCTCGTGCTCATTGCTGTCTTGCAGTGCAAAAATTCATTTGGTCTAACTTCAGAAGTCCCCATTGTCTCTAACAGTTTTAACAAAGTCCCAAGCTTCAGTCTCTTCTGAGACTCGAGGCCATGGTTCAACTGTGAGCATTTATTTAAAAAAACAGGACTGAAAACTAGTTACATCTTTCCAGTGTCACTGACACTGAATAAACCTTTCCATTTCAACAGGGAGAAGTGGATGCATAGCAAGGAAAGATCAAAACTAAGAACACACACTAGCAGATGTGGGGATATTTTATTTGTGCTTTAATAAATAAAACTTGCCCGGAGATCAGGGGGAAAAGGCCAGCCATTTTTAACTGAACAAAGAAGTCAGGCAGCACATGCCCTTAATCCCTTAGCAGGCAGGATCTCTGTGTGTTCAAGGCCACACTAGGGAACAGAGCCAAGCATGGTGACACACGTCTTTAATCCCAGTACCAACCTTAGAGACCTGGAGGTCTGTACAGACACACAGAAAGTGACAGAGCTGTGCAGGAAGAGGAAGTGAGGTAGCTGGGCTAAGATAGCCAATGAGAGGGCAGAACAGCAAGGCAGTAAAGGTGTGGGTAGATTGGATGTAACTTGCATTTGGAAGCTGCAGAGTTGGTGAGGTAAGGTTGACTGGTGGCTTTCCCTATTTCCCTGATCTAAGGCTTTCACCCCTATATTTGGCTCCATGTTTTTTATTTAATCAGACCATTTTAGAAATTCATCTACAAGCAGAGCAAATGCCAATTATAGCTCCTTTTGGGTCATCTGGGACTCCTGATAGAATCATCTGGCTCTAGGAGTCTTGCAGCCGATTTTCTCCAGCTGTCCTGTGGCTCATGTAGCCTTTCTCTTGGGCAAGGTGTACATGGTTCATGCATTGTTTCTCAGTAGACATCCAACACTTATGGTATTTCCAATATTCTATGGTTCTTATTGAAATTGAGGCTTTACCTTTTCAGCATTGTGCTGTGAGCCATTGAGGATTCTTTGTAGGGAATTCAACCCTGCTATACTTTGCCTAGACTCATCAACCTTTCTGAACCATGGCGCAAGCCTCCATCATCTTCTCACGCTTGCATATATCAGTATATAACACTAGTACCAAACATAAGATGCTTCCAAATTTTACTGAAAACTCAAGATATAGTCAGTCTGCCTTGTATCACATCATATTTTATTGGCCTTGGTGTGCCTTCTAAGCTAACCTGGAGAAAACACTTGCCCCACCCTCTTTGTTTTAAGAACAGTAAGCCCCTTCAGTGACATTCTTAGTTTAGATTCCTGTAGATGTAACCAACCATCTTATTAAATAAGAAACACAGAACCAATGCAAAGAAGAAAGTCAAGAGGTCAGAGCTAAGAGCTAAAACCTTACCCTTCCTCCTGAGGTGGTCCTACCTCTCGGAAAGAGAGCTACTTCCTGTGTTAAAGTCTGTATAAAGACTTTCAGTTCTGCCTTCTCATTGGTTGTAAACCCAACCACATGACCGCCTCGTCACTGCCTGTCTGTATAGACCTCCAGGTCTTCTATGGTTGGTATTGAGATTAAAGGCGTGTGTCTCCAATGCTGGTTGTATCCCTGAACACACAGAGATCTACCTAGCTCTGCCTATCAAGTGCTGGGATTACAAGCATACGCCACCACTGCCCTGCTTTCCTATGGCTTGCTAATAGCTCTGACCCCCGGGCAACTTTATTTATTAACATACAAATAACATTTTAATACAAATAAAGTATCACCATAGATTCCTTTTAAATTAGTTTAGATTTTCAGAATGTCACATTTAATGGGAGGGTCTTGCCCTTGGAGCATGTTTCCTATTCCCCCACTCCAAGCACAGAGGAAGATATTTCTGTTTACTAGGAATAATATCTTTAACGATAAAACAATTACAGCTGCTTTCTCTGAACCCTCCTTGCCAACACATATGCTTTCCTTGACAAAATTCATATTCATCTTTTCGTTCTCTCTCTCTCTCTCACATAAACACACACTATAGATTTAAATAAGAGCTGTCATATTTAACCATGTCACAGACTGAATATGTTCCTGTGCTATTGTTTTGAAATTTCTTCTATGAAACAAATTGGTCAACTGATTTTGGTGACAAGCTTCAGTTAAGTTCTCAGGCACACATAGAATGCAGTCACCATCTTTGACTGAATATAACTTGAATGGTGTCTAGATCAGTTGCCAGTACAATTGTAACTCCCTTCAGAAAGTTCACGAGCTAGGCTTCCACTGTCCACCTTTCTCACAGTATTTTTGACTTTCAAGTTCCCACCAGAATGGCCCATTAAGCTCTGCTTGTGGTATGCTAGGGCTTTTGCAGCTGGAAGTTCTAAACTCGTTCACATTTCCTCCTTCCCTGCATTGGATAGGTCCAAGAACCACATGGACAGTTTTATTCTGGCAACAGAACAATTCCAATGGCTCAATTTTCTCTATGAGTTACTTGTTTCATTGCTTTGACAAAAATACTGAAGGATTCCTTTTGACTCACAGATTGAGGGTATAGTCCATCATGGCCAGAGCTTGAGGGGTGCTGGTCATGTTGTATCCATAGTCATATGAATGCTAGTGCTCCTTTTCATTGTCTTAAATCCCAGTTCATGAAGTGGTGTTACCTGCATTTAGGTTGGTTTTCCTACTTCTGTTAACTGGTTCTCATTGGCAGGCTCAGAGGTTTATCTCCTAGATAATTGTAGATCCCGAGACATTGACAATGTTAATGCCACACAGCAAGCCAGAGGTTCATCTTATTTACCTCAGGGAACTTTTCTGTTACTTTTATTACTCATAGTAGACACACTTCTTTCTTTATATCTTTTTCTTCTCACACAAAAGCCAAGCATAGTCCATGATATACAGTAGATAATAAATATTGATAAGGGGAAGATAAAATAGCTAGTATGTAGAGAGGATATATTCTGAAGATCCTGGTGAATTGAAAATGTTTATAAGGTACATAAGAGATGGAAGTTAGCTAGACAAAAATGAACCTTACTAGGACAAATCTGTTTTATTTGGATATATATTAACAGGATTCTTTCATTCTATCCCCTGAGAATCTAGAATCATCTAAAAAGCGCTGACATAATGAAACTCCAGAATTTGTAAGAGGCACAGTACCTTGCTCTTCTCTGTGTTTGGCCTATATCTGGGAGTTTTCATTCTTTCTAAAGCAGATATACATGGAAGGAAATACTTTCATCATAGCCATATCTTGGTGGGGAATTATCTTAATTGATGTGGGCTAACTCATTCTAAAAGTGAGCAGCACCATCCCCTTGTTTGGGGTCCTGGGCTGTATAGAATAGAGGAAGCAACCCAAGTATTAAAAATGAATTTAATCATTCATCTCTGTTCTTGACTGAAAATGTGATGGGCCAGTTGCTTCAAGTTCCTGCCACTTTGACTCCCTTATTATAATGATAGGATTGAGAGCTAGCATAAACCCTTTTCCCCCAAGTTGCTCTTTGTCACGGTATTTTCTCACAGCAACAGAAATGAAGCTAGGATAGAAAGTGAAGTTCATGAATTTTGAGGGAGACACCCATTTTTACCCAGTTTGGAATTAGGGAACCATAAATTCTGTCCCTCATATTTGCAGTTTATGCCTGTTGTGTCTTCCATGGTTGGTCCAAATGCATTTATTTATGAATATGATGCTGAAGCTGAGCCATTGAAGGATAGAGTTCCCAGCAGTACTTTTCTAGAAGTTGTGGAAGGTGTCCATGCTTAATGAAATAGAGACCTTTCAATGTGGAAAGTCTAATCTGATCTTAGAGAAGAACACGGGAAGTTTCTAAGCAATACAACTTTTATAGTAAAGTATGATTTTGATATGGCTGCTGTTTGTGTTTAGATGTGATGTTTCATGCCTAATTAATACTGCCTTAGTTGACACATTGTGAAAAAACACAATTGCAGTGGGAATTATTTTACCATTTTTCTTCCAGATACTGAGGTTTTGATGAAGCAGAAGAGAAAAAAATGAAGAATTTGACACTCACAAGCCCCCTTTGAGAGAACAGTATAAAAACAATCATAAAATGAAAAAGCTGTATGACATGTACACAACTGTAACATATATGCAGAGTGCCTAGGTCAGTTCAATGAAGGCTCCCTGGTTGTCTGTTCAGTTACTGTGAGCCCCTATGAGCCAAGATTAGCTAATTCTGCTAGTTTTCTTGTGTTGTTGTTGACCCCTCTGGCTCCTACAATCCTTTCTCCCCCTCTTCTGCAGGATTCCCTGAGCTCCACCCACAGGCTGGATGACCCATAGACATAGGATAGAACCAAACATGACTGGAGGAAAAAGATATCAACGTGATATTCTGCTATACAAATAGATTGGTGCCTAGTCCAGTTGTCTTCAGAGAGGCTTCATTCAGCAACTGATGGAAACAGCTGCAGACCCACAGCCAAACATTAGTACTTACCTTGTCAATCTCATTTCCTACTGTTTGTTTTCAGTAACATTGGTCTCCCTACTTTTTCTGTATATGCTAATGTAACTACTTGCCAATCTCAAGGCTCAAAAGCACAGTTCCTGGCTCCTTAATTTGCCGTGTTGACTAATCCAGTCCAAGAACATTATAATTCCAGTGGAGCTAAAATTCCTGCAAATCTCATTTATTAGTTAAGGAAGTACCACTTACTATAACAAATAGATTCCAAATTGTAAATGGATTAACAGAATAAAAACTTATGTTGGCTTTCATTCAACTCAGTTGAGGAGAATTGGAAGAAGATGCCTTGACATTCTATTCCAGACAGTCTTCCAGAGTCCACAGCTAAAAAAGAACACATACCATCCTTATGTGTTTCTAAGGTCTCTTGGAAGGTCAGTTGGCATAAATCAGGGATGAAAACATGTGAACAAAGATTACATGGTTAAATTTAAAATTTTTTTTTAATTAACTGACTACATGTGGAAGTAATGCTCATTACCTGCATTGGTGTCATCCTAGCCAAGCAGTCAGTCATGTTGCCATGTATCTGTAGCCAGGTGGGAAGTACAGTGTTGACCTTGCTTTTTCCTTCTTGGCAATGATGCTATGTAACGGAAAGGAGGATAAATCTTTGTTGGGAAATGAATCACATCTATGATGCACTCCCTCCTTTGTCACTGGTTATTCATGTTCATCAGTCATTCCAAAACAGAATGCAAAGTGCATCCTCCTTTCCCATGGGAGAACACCTGGCATTTCATTCAGGCACTGCCTCTGGATCACCCTGGAAACAGAATTTCATGCTGTTACTCTAACTTTGATCCAGAGCATACAGATCCATTGGGAACCTTTTCAGACTCCTATTTTTGTGGAGATGCAAAGAGGAACTTGTCCTTGTACTCATGCCACTAGTGATGAAATTCTCTTCTGTAATGTTTATCTCCATAGTAACACTAACAGTGTTTTTCTTCTCACAAGAGCACATGCCACTAACATACTCATTGTCTTACCATGTGTGGCATTTGAAGAGTGATTCTTCCAATGTGTATCTATAACCCTATGTTTAATATTTGCCAAGCAAGTCTTTGCTTAAAGTTTATAAACTTTTGTTTATTTTGTATATTTTGTTATCTCATCATATAATTATTGGGAGAAATCTTAACCTTGTAAATCAAAGAAGACAAAGAGAAATCATTATTTTGTTTGAGCACAAACCCTAAAGTAACTTGGGGGTAACAACTATAGATTGTATATTGAAGACCTCAGGAATCTTCCCCTTGCTAAGTGAGTTAGCACTAAGTCTAGTATTGAAAGGGACCACTGGAAATTTCTCTTTATCATTCTGAGAATGTGCAGGTAGTAGATTTCCTTTAGCCTTGTTATTTGATAATAAAATATGAGAATGAAATCTTTTTAGCAACATTGTCCATTGTTTTGATCAATAGATCAAAAGTTCTATCTAGCTTTGGGGGATACAAGAGATCTCAAACAAACTGTTTTCTGCTCATATTTTGGCCGTTGGAGTAGAGAATTATTTAAGTGGTAGAAATTATAGACATCTCATGATAAACATGTCCTAGAGTAGTCTCTCTTAAAGTAATTCTGGGTTTAGTTCTACGACTGTCTTTGGTCAATGGGATACTAATGGTTCATATGGTTAGCTCACAGCTCAGAAATCAACCTACATTTTGAGACATAATATTGAGCTGCTCTTTGATATGTTATTATGACCATATTTTGAAGTCTAGGTTATTTCATTGAAGGAATGGTGTACAGTTTCGCCAGAGTTCTTTGCTTGACAGCCTTAGCTAACATAGTCAAAACCGGAGGCTGTTGGGCCACCTAATTCCTGGGCTTTGTCATGTGCTTACAGTTTCAAGAAGATTCTGGTAAAGACTATCCAAATGCTCAGAAAAATATGCACCAAATCACAGATTTTTGAGCATACAAATTGTTGTAACTTTAAGCCTCTTAGTTTTGAATTTTTATGTGGGAATATAACTATTATAGCTACAAGATATTTTAAAAGTAGTTTCCAAGCAACTTTCAACTCTTCTATTGCAGTAGTCCCAAGTCTAGCTATTGCCCTTTGTTACTGACTTCCCATCACACTCCAATTGACTGGGAAATAAAGTGATTTGCTGGCAAAAGTCCTTGTTTCCAATTAAGTTCTTTCATCTCTTTCTTTAGTTCTGAGGAATCTCAAGTATCTGTTTTTATCCTACTTTTAATGTTCTCATTTTATGGTAGCTATACTCAATCCTGTTGGTCTCAAAGTTCTTCTGCTTATGTTGATAATTTAGATTTAGATTAAATAATTGAGAAAGAGGAATAATTGACAAAACTCTTCCAGTTTTGCTTTTATATTACTAAATTGGAAGAGTGGTATATATTTTGGTTATTTTTAAGTATAGGATGTCCAGCCTTTAACCCATTTGATAATTTTATTTTCTATCATGTCTCCACATTGTTTATTCTTGAAACTCATATATATAGGTTTGAATTGCCTATGTTGAAATAAAATAGGGTAGGTTCTGCAATAATCAGGCACACTGGTGAGTTGTGATTCTTAACAAATCTAAATTTGTGATTTTTAAGGCATGTTACTACTCTATCTGAGATGCAAGTTCTTGATTCTACAACTGTATTTGCCTTTTCACAGTTATTAGCAGGGAGCATTAATGAAAATGTGCAGTTCCTTAGGTAACTACTGTAAGACAAGGTGCAAACTCAATGAATGGTAATAATCACAATTATTACTATCAGGATTAAGAATAATAATTAAAAAAATAATTATCCCCCAAGCATATCCTTCCAGCTATGTCAGAAGCTCATTGACTTATTCTTAAGCGTTTTGAAAAATTAATACGATTTATTTCCCCCATCTTTTATGAAAGTTGAATGTCATTGGAAGATTAATGGTAATAAGAGCAGTAATTATTGAGAATTACGTGACAAGCACCATTACAAACATCTTACCCAAATTAACATGTTGAACACCCACAAGAGCACTGTTAGAGAGCACAGTGATATATCTGTCCCTTCTTTACAATGGGGAACCTAGACATGCAATTATCTGAGACACAAACTGGCTAAGAGTAGTCCAGCTGATGGAGCAGTGTCTTGAATTACCTGAGGGACACAACTTGGAAGTTTGTACACAAATTCAACTCAGCTGTATTTTGCAATTCTGAATCCATTTGATGAAGAGTATTTCTGATGTTAACACCAAAATTTTTATTTAAGTCAGTTTGAGTTTTGTCCTGCATTAGGACTTTGATTTGTCATGTGTGTTATTTTATTGTAATTTCAGTTCAACAAAGAATCATCCTTTCCTCCATATTAATGAGCACATTTCCTACAAATTTGCTGCTATTTTTATCAAAAGTCTGACCTCATTTTGTGGATACCATGTGGAGTTCATTCATGCCTCTACCTCCTAAGTGCAGGAGGAAGAACCTACAGTGAGATATAGACAAGGGCCTAGGATTGTAGAATCAAGAGCCATTGATTTCCTCCTCTAACCCTTCAATTAGACATTCAGGTAAACCAAAGCTCAGATTTATTTTCTTTATGCTTATTATTTCATTCAGTAATTTATACATATTTTCATTTAACAAGACTGTAAGCATCCTACAACCAGTTTACCGTGTCCGTTGGGATAAATTAGTTTCCAGGGAACAGTTGATGCCTCAGGAGGTGAGAACAGTACAAGATTTCTAGACCAACATTAAGAAAGATGTCAGATTATCATGACTTTGAAAGTTCTGGCATGACATTTTTAAGTGAAGTATAGTCTGAAACCTTCTCCAATCTTTGGTTTCTCTTCTCTAAAAAGTTTAAAGCCCTTGAGTCACAAGTTACATTTTATTTTCAACCAAACTTTTTTACCCCTCTTCAAATCCTGATTTGAAAAGGTTATGTCAACTCATATTACTCTAGGGCAAAAGTAACACAGTATGAATTGGTCAATGTGTGCCAAGATTGCATACTTCAAATTGGTTTTTAGAGGAGATAGGAAAATAAGTATTTTAAAATCATGTTTTTTGTCTTTTACATTTTTTCTTTTACTGAAAATAGATTCTTTTCTCATAAAATATATCCTGATTATAGTTTTTCCTCCCTTTAGCCCTCCCAGTTTCTCCCCACTTTCCCTCCCCTCTGGATCCACTCACTTTCTACTCTATTTAGAAAATAACAGGCTTCTAAGAGATAACAACCCAACATGACAAAATAAAATATAATGAGATAAAGCAAATACTATTATATTGAAGTTGGACATGGCAACCCAACAGGAGGAAAAAAGTCCCAAAAGTAGGCACAAGAGTCAGAAACAGGAGGAAGGGTCCCAAGAGAAGGCACAAGAGTCAGAGACCCACTCATTCTCACAGTCAGCAGTCCCATAAAAACACTAAGCTAATAGCTACAATATATATGCAGAGAACCTAATACAGACTCATGTAGGCTCTATGCATGCTGCTTCAGTCTCTGTGAGCTCATATGCACCTTGTTTAGTTGATTCAGAAGGCCTTGTTCTCCAAGTGTTCATTCTCTCTGGCTCTGGCTTTTCAATCTCTCACCCTCCTCTTTCACAGGATTCCCTGAGCTCTGAGGGAAGGGATTTGATGGGGACTGTCAATTTAAACTCTTTCTCTTTATAATGATCTATGGGTATAGCAGTATATCATTAAGAACCATTTATTTGTTTATTTGTTTGTTTGTTTATGTATCTATGTTTCTATCAATCTATTTATTTATTTTGACCAGTAGTGTTTGGTTTTACCCTAGATTACTGGGTTATTTAGTCTTTAGTTCTTGGTTATCCAAGCAGTTCTGGGCATGGGTTCCTTCACATGGAGTGAGCCTTAGATCATATCAGACATTGGTTGACTACTTCCATGGATTCTGTGCCACCATTGACCTAGCATATTTTGCAGGCAGGACAGACTGAAGGTCAAAGGTTTTGTTGCTGGGTTGGTTTCCATGTTACTCTTTCAGTAGCCTGCAGTGTACCTTCCCACACCAAAATGACTAAAATATTAAAGGTGGGTGAGGACTCCATGTAGACTCTAGCTTGACTTCTCAATGGTCAATGAATTATATGGATGTTGTTCTTAGCAATGGGCTCCACTGTCAGTTTGTGGAGAGCAGTCTTTTGACTTAGCAACAGTCTGGGTTGTTTGGAGATTTCCATGGGACTCCCTTGGACAATTCAATTGAATGCATTCTGATTCCACCACTGAGAGCCTTGCCTCGATACAAGAGATGGCCAGTTAAGATTCTGTATCCTCTGTTAGTTGGAGTCTTCACTAGGATCATCTTCATAGATTCCAAGAAGTTTCCACTGCACTAGGTTTCTGGACCACCCCCTAGGGCCCCCACAATTCCAGTCATCTCTTCCTCCACCTGACACTTGATTCCCCTCCTACTCCCATCCCTACCTGCCTCCAGTCCACCAATGAAACCTATTCTATTTCCTCCTCCCAGAGAAATGCCTGAGTCGTCCCTAGACCCTTCCTTTTTACCTAACCTCTCTGAGTCTACAGATTGTAGCTTGGTTATCATTTATATAATGACTAATATCCATTTGTAAGTAAACACATATCATATTCATCTTTCTGAATCTGGGTTACCGCATTCAGGATGTTTTTTTTCTTTCTAGTTCATCCATTTGCCTCCAAATTTCATGATGTCATTTTTTAACAGCTATAGTAACAGTACTTCATTGTATAAATGTATTATATTTTCTCTATCCATACTTCTGTTGAGGGGCATCTAGGTTGTTTCCAGTTTCTGGCCATTGTGAATAAAGCCACAATGAACATGACTGAGCAAGTTTCCTTGTGGTAGGATGGATACTGTGGGCATATGCCCAAAAGTAGTATAGCTGGGATCTTGGGGTAGATCAACTCCCAACTTTCCGAGGAACCATCATATTGATTTCCATAGTGGCTGTACAAGTTTACACTCCCACCAGCAATGGAGAAGTGTTTCCCTTGCTCCACATCCTCACCAGCATGAGTTGTCACTCATGTTATTAATTTAGCCATTCTAATAGGTGTAAGAGGAAATCTCAAAGTAGTTTTAATTTTCATTTCCCTGATGGCTAAGGATGCTATACATTTAAGGTTTTTTTAGCCATTTAATATTCCAATATTGAGAATTCTCTGATTAGATCTATACCACATTTTATAACTGGATTATTTGATTTTCTGATATCTAATTTTTTGAGTTCTTTATATATTTTGGATATTAGTCCTTTACTAGATGTGGAGTTCATAAAAATCTTTTTCCATTCTGTAGGCTGCCGTGTTGTCTTACTGATCATGTTTACTGCCTTACAGAAGCTTTTCCATTTCATGAGGTCCTATTTATTAATTGTTGATCTTTGTGCCTGTGCTATTGGTGTTCTGTTCAGAAAGTTATCTCTTGTTCCAATACAATCAAATCTATTCTCCAGTTTCACTTCTATCAGGTTCATTGTATGGTTTTATGTTGAGGTTTTTGGTTCACTAGTACTTGAGTTTTGTCCAGGGTGATAAATATGAATCTATTTGCATTTTTCTATAAGCACACATCTAGTAAAGCCAATGCCATTTGTTGAAGATGTTTTCATCTTTTTCAGTGTATTTCTGGCTTCCTTATCAAAAAGTGGATTTAATATGTGTGTGGAATCATGTTTGGGTTCCAGTCCATTGATCAAATTGTCTGTTTTTATGTCAATAACATGTGGTTTTTCTTACTGTAATTCTGTAGTACATCTTTAAATCAGGAATAGTGGGACATCTACTAGTTCTTTTATTTTTGAGGATTGTTTTAGCTATCCTGAGTTTTTAGTTTTTACATATGAAATTGAGAATTGTTCTTTCAAGTCTGATGAAGAACTGTGTTGGAATTTTGATGGAAACTACATTGAATCTGTAGATTTCTTTTGTTAGGATGGACATTTTTACTATGTTAATCATCCTGATCCATGAGCATGGGAGTTCTTTGCATCTTGATATCTCCTAGCTCAGTACATCCATTTACAGAGAGTGGACCACAGCTCTGAAATGACTGTTTAAAGATCCTGCAGGTTTTAATTATTTAACCTCTTTTTTTTCTCCACAAAAATATTCACCCAACCTAAAGACAAATTCCATATCCTATTTAATGGCTTTTGAAATGGGATGATCCACTTTTAATCTGGAACACACCTTCAGGACCTGGAAGAAGGAAGCTTTTGCTTTTTATCTACTTGCCCTCACTTTTGCTGACAGGTCCATTCCTTCACTGACAACAGAGCCTACTTCTTCAGGGTTCTGGTGTATATGGAAGAGCAGCTGAGGCACCTAGCCTCATGGACTGAACAGCTACTGGAACTGGATTTTCCATGGTAGACAACCATTATTGGAGTTGCTGGACCATGATCCGCAAGCCACTCTAACAAATCCCCTTTCTATGTGTGTGTGTGTGTGTGTGTGTGTGTGTGTGTGTGTGTGTGTGTGTGTGTGTTCATTTGTGGAGGGTGGGTTGTGTATTCTATCAACTCTGTTCCTCTAGACAACCCTGACTAATAGAGTGTCTAATGAAATTCCCAAGGAACAATAAAAATGAGACATTAAGTAAAAAGAGGAAATAGTGTCAGAGATTATTATTATTTTTTGAAGCATTATCTGGGGAAATGACTCAGTTGTTCAGAGAGCTCATGCCCTCTCAGAGAACATGATTTCTGTTCCCAGGACCTATACCGCACAATTTACAACCAGTTGTAACTCCAGCTCCAGGGGATCTGAAGCTATCTTCTGACTTTTGTGGGCATCTGCACTTGTATACACACACCACACACACACACACACACACACACACACACACACACACACACACACTAAAAATTAAAAATAAGATAAAGCTTAGGAGTAAACTAGCACACAAGATAATGGGTTCCATCACAGTATTATCATAGATACTTTGCTCTGTTTCTCCTGCCCACCTCCCATTCCCATCTGTCCCCCTACTTTCCCCTTCCTTCCTTGCAATAATCCATGTTCTGCTTACCTGTTACCTTTTTCCTGTTTCCTTCTCCCTAACCTTCAGAAATCTTCTTCCCTTCATGGTTTTATTTCTAGTTTCATGGCATATACCCCCCCCCCCACACACATATACATTAAAATCTAGGATCTACATATGAGAATACTCATGGTAATTGTCTGTCTCAATGTGGTATTTTTCCCTCAATGATTTCCAGTTCCACACATTTTCCTGAAAATTTTATTTTTATGCATGAATAAATTCCATTTTGCATATGATGTATTTCCTTTGTGAACTCATCCCTAGGAGGATATATAGACTTCTTCCATTTCTTAGCTACTGTGAAGAGTACAACAATAAAGATGGATATGCAAGTATCTCATCATGGGCCCTAAAGTGATTTTTGTATGCACTCAGAAGTGCTGCTGATTGTCTTTTGTAATAGCCCCTGTAGGTAGTGGGCATGGGGAGCATGTAGCTAACCTCAGTGATTCAAAGAAGTTAAATCAGTAGGCCCTTCTTGCTGAGAGGGATTTCATATAAGAACTCTATTTTCTGCCGGAATTCCTTGGTCTGAGGTCCCCTGCTTGCCAATTACAATCTTGTGTCTGGTAATTTGGGGAGTGATCTTTCTGCATAAAGGGCGTTCTCTGGCCAATGCTCTGTGGAGCATCCTGCCTACCTGTGTTTGCTTTTGTTCTATGAGATTTCATTAGGACATTACAATGAGTTCCCAGTGTATTTCTGTGTATCTCTGCCAAGCAATGTAGGAATCTCCAGGGCACCCACAGAGAACCTCAGATACAGGAGGCTGGACCATTGTTCTGTATTTATCTCTACAGTTTGCTCTGCTCAGCCTGTTTCCCTATACACACTCTATCTTGACCCTGATTGTATCTCCAGAGCCCAGAGAGTTTCTCTTCAGAGAGAATCCCACCTAGACTTAACTCTTTTTATTCTTTAACTCTTATTTTTCTAGTTATAGAGTTTATTATACTTTACCTTAACTCATTTCTTTCACTCAGTATCACAGAAGTAAATTTCTGATCTATTACCTTACCAGGAAATTAAAAGTCAGAGATTCAAAAGTGGCTGATCCAAAGCAATACTGGAAGCTAGTCAGTGGAATTTTAGAAATTTGCTTAAAATATACAAATGATTACACTGATCAGATGGACTGCCTATGTAAACACCAAAATGAGAAAGAGAGTAATGGTTCTGGTACAAGAAGAATTCTTACATATGTCCAATTGTTTCATTTAATCAAATGTTAGAAAGGGATTTTTCCTTAGTCCAAGAAAATTCACTATAAGAAAACATGATTTTCAATAAAAAGAAGTAAAATATTGTAATATTCTGTTTTCTGAAACTACAGAATATTCATTTGTATATTCTTGCTTAGTTTATCCCAAGCTTGACTCCAATGAATAAATTTCATTTCTTGTGATTGTAGCCAGAGATACCTTAACCCATTTCACTGCAGTAGGCATAACCAGTCTCACAATCAGTAAGACTGTGCATCCTACAATAGTTTTCTAAAGAAATCCTAGGCAGGTTGTTAAGATATCAAAACTGCAGTAGACCATGTAAAAGATATCCTCATAGGAATAAAAAAAATACAGGTTCTGTTTCTTTTCCAGATTTCACTACAATACAGTTTTCCTGATTGTGTGATTTTGCTGAGAAATCATACACAAGACTCATGCAATCTCAAGTCAGACCAAATCCAAGCATAAAGTGGAAAGGCAGGCACGAAGCCACCCCCTGCCCCGCCCCGCTAGTGAAGGAGCAATTGATAGTTGCTGGGAGAGGGAAAGTAAGTTTTCATTCAGAGTAAAGACCCTGGTAAGTTGACCACTTTCCAGTGGAAGGTCACACATCCAAGAAAATATGGGCAGCACAAATTAGACTTCCTTTGTTAAAAAAATAATTTAAAAAGGACATAAAGTGAGTAAGAAAGTTGGGGGATGGACCTGGTAGGGGTTCAGGCAGTGAATATAACCAAAATACAATGTACAAAGTTTTCAAAGATTAGAGGATTAAAAGAAACAAAGCAAGTGGAAGGCATGCTTCTGTCACATAGCTTACTCAAGCAGAGATGTACAGACTTAGGCTCTTGGTCCAGTGGGCAAAATCTTCTGTATTTTACATATAAACTCTGGACATTTTTAATGAAGAATAGATATATCTGCTTTAATGTCAATGGCCTTAGTATAAGAAAGTGATATTCATGCAAAGTCTGGCATGTAGTGATAACAACCTAGCAATGTTATCACTATATGAAATGAAATCACTACCTAGAAATGAAACAAATAGTCAATGAAATTTAGGCAGCCCTTTAAGCCAGTTGAGACTCTCCTGAATTCAGGTCTTTCTTTTCAATAGCTTGTCCATGAGAAGTCTGGAGGCTGAACTATGACCTTAGCACACAAGGAATAATAAATTCTTTCTGGAGTCTGGTTCCAGAATAATCTTTCATTATACACTGTAATATAACCTTACTTACCTGAATTTCAATAGCCTGAATTCTTTCAAGCCAGGGTTTTTATCTTCTGCCATTCTGTCTAAAGTACTTGGTATATAATCAATGTTTCATACAACTTGAGCTAATGAATACCCATTCATTTTGTAGTTCATCTTCAAAAAGTCATGAGTGAAAAGAAAAATCTCTGGATATTACAGACAAACAAAAAATGGGCCAGGAAATAAAGCCATGATTCTAGCACCTAAACCCACTAAGGTGGCATTTGACATGTAAAGCAGCTCCAAAAAGTGGTTCTTATGACCACTGTGGATTACATTGTCAGTCTAGGTAGGATAGAAAAGCATACCTAGAGATAATTAAGTATCCATATAAGGATATAGAAAGAATCATTAAATGGTTAGGCACATAACACAAGAATTCATAAACAGGATGTGGATAGATATCAATATCCAGGAGATGACATACAACCAGACTCCAAAGAATGGACGGAAAATGCATGGTTGTAAACTGAAAAGTCATCGAGCAGAAAACCAAACATTTCTTTGCTTGTTGTTTTTATTTATGAACCAACAGCCACTTCAGAGAGCCCAAGGGCACTTTCACAGCATGGATAGCCTCAGTCTCTTGTCTTAATAGTGCTGAAAGAATTGGTTTCAAACTTCTGCTCATGTTTTTCTTTGTGGCATTTTTTCCCTCTTAGGGGAAGCAGGGAAACACACCTCATTGTGCTTTGAACCATACCATGGGTATTGCTGTAATCCAGTAAGGATTATTACTGTAAGGGGTAATAAAATGTTAGGAGTAATAGCATCATGATAGCTTGGTACATGGAGACAGACACAAAACTACCCAGAAATATGGAGCTTTTGATCCATTTATCAAAGCACTTTTAGATTCAAGTCAGAGACAAGGAAAAAAAATCAGAGAAGGTTAATCCATATCTAGAATCCTATAATAAATAAATCATTTCAAGTGGGATGTGAGAGACTTGTTTCTTCCTTGCCTTTCCTTTGTTTAGCAATTCACAGGAGTCTGTACTCTTTCAATCCATTTAATGAGTTCTGGATTTATATGCTTAATTAGTCCCTGATGTCATATTAGGCGTGGATTTGGGGGATTGTACTATTTGTTCAAAACATGCAGAGAAGGGAGAAAAATACCTTCCTTTGTCTAAAAATGAATCTCTGCTGCACAGAAACCTTTACTTTTCTCAAATCCTCCCTCCTTTTCTGTAGTTGTTCTTTGTATGAGTCACTTTCTTTGTTGCTGTAACAGAATCTTAAAGAAACAACCTAAGAGGGGAAGCATTTGTTTGGACCCATGACTTCACGACATCAGAGTCAGGACGACAAGGTGGTACAGCTCAGTCTGTGACTGAAGGACTTGGGCATGTTTATTTTGTGACCAATCAAGAAGTAGAGTCAGGATATAACCCTTAAGTCAAGCCTAGTGGCCAGGCCCAAAAGGCCCCATTTCCCAAAAAGTCTACAATGTCTCCAAACAGCATCCCCTGCTGGCCATCTATTATTCAAACACATGAGCCCTTGTGGACCATTTTACACATCAACTGTCTTAGTGTTCTGTTGAAGAGACACACTTACCACTGCAACTCTTAAAATAAAAGAAAGCATTTAATTGGCACAGGCTTACAGTTTCAGAGGTATAGTTCATTATTGTCATGATAGGAGGCATGGTGACATGCAGGCAGACATGGTGCTGGAGAAAGAGTTGATAGTTCTATATCCAGATCTCCAGACAGCAGGAAGAGAGGGAACCACTGGGTCTGGCTTGAGCTTTTGAAACCCTAAAGCCTAGTGATACACTTCCTCCAAGAAGGCCACACCCGCTAATCCTTTTAAGTAATTCCACTCCATGATGACTAAGCATTCAAATATATGAGCCCATGGAGGCCATGCTTATTTAAAGCATCATTGCAACCATTACAGTCTTTATTTAAATTTAGTTAGTTTTATTTGCTGGAAGACATGGATATTGGATAATTATAGCAGAGTACTCAGTGTCTTTTCAAAAATATTTAATTATCCTTCAAAAACAGATTCAAATTTTCTTGCAATGAAATATAAATTGTCACTTAGTTTAAACAATACAAGAGGCTCTGTGCAGAAAAATAATTGTATGGTATCTCAGACTTTGGGTTGTTTTTAGAAAGATGCAGATTTTATCAGTTTCACTGTTATAGTAGACCCAGATTCATTTTGAGAAATTGAGAACATCCTATGGCTTCTCTATACCTAAGTTTCTATCATCAACACATGTAATAATGTGTGCAAAAGTAATCTGCATATCTAAAGAAGGTAGTAGCTAAGATCTGAGTAAGGTGATGTCATACAGGGTTCATATCTGTATTGTTATGGGGATCATGTCTTTATCTCTGTGTTCATTTACTACTTGTTTTAAGAATCAACATCTTTATTCCTTTATAATTACATGTTACTTCTTTCTGCTTTGCAATACTGTAGCAGACTTTTTCTTTTGGGCCACCAACAAGCTCCCAAATTATGACATGGAGACTTGTTATTAGTTATGAATGCTCAGCCTTACAGCTCATTTCTGTGGTGATATATTGTGTCCCCCAATATATTGTGCATCCTAATAAACTTATCTGGGGTCAGAGGACAGAATAGCCACTAGATAGACATAAAGGCCAGAAAATGGTGGCACACATGCCTTTAATCCTATCATTTGGGAGGCAGAGATCCATCCGGATCTCTGTGAGTTCAAAGCCACACTGGAAACAGCCAGGTATGGTGACTCACGCCTTTAATCCCAGGAAGTGATGGCAGAAAGCAGAAAGGTATATAAGGCATGAAAACCAGGAGCTAGAGCTGATTAAGCTTTTAGGCTTTTGAGCAGCAGTTCAGCTGAGATTCATTCTGGATGAGGACTCAGAGGCTTCCAGTCTGAGGAAACAGGATTAGCTGAGGTATGGGCAAGGTGAGGAAGCTGTGGCTTGTTCTGCTTCTCTGATCTTCCAGCATTCACTCCAATAACTGGCCTTGGGTTTGTTTTTATTAATAAGACTCTTTTAAGATTCATGCTACACATTTCTTGCTAGCTCTTTTAACTTAGCCTGTTTCTCTTCATTTACTTTTTGCCTTGGGACTTTTTACCTTTCTTTTCTTCTGTATGTCCTATTTTCACTGCTGCTTGTGTCTGGCTGGTAGCTGCCTGGCTTCTGGCCCCTGGCATGTCCCTCTTTTCCTCCTCTTGACCCTAGATTTCTCCTCCTATTTAGTCTCTCTGTCTGCCAGCCCCGCCTATCCCTCTCCTGCCTAGCTATTGGCCATTCAGCTTTTTATTGGATCAGTCAGGTGCCTTAGGCAGACAAGGTGAAATAACAACACATCTTTTCATAATTAAACAAATGCAGCATAAGCAAATGTAACACGTCTTTACATTGTTAATAAAGGCAGCATAAATAAGTCTGCAACACACCTTTACATAGAGTAATATTCCACAACATATTGCTATATTTTATCATATTTTGATATTTATTCTTCAAATATTTTTGAGTGAAAATTCTGTACCATATTTTAAGAGGGAAAATGGAGCTCCTGATTTGTCTATGCTGAAGGTCCCAGGAACTACCCCGCACTGCCTTTGTATAGCAAATTGAGGTGGATAATAACATTAATGAGTTAAATTTTTCTGTGAGGGAGAACTTTTGTCAGAAAAACACACTCATGACTGGAGTAAGAGTGAAGGCCTAGAGTCTTCTCTTAAATTCACATTTTGTCAATCTGTAAATTTTGTAGAGAAATAAATCACAAATTATTTGGTGCTTGGTTAAGGAGTTTGCTGCTTTAAATGAGAATGGCCCCCATAGGCTCATATGTTTGAACTCTTGGTTACCAGTTAGTGGAACTATTTGGGAAGGCTTAGGAGGTTTCGCCTTATTGAAGGAGGTGTGTCACAGGGTTTGAACATTGAGGTTTCAAAGGACTTGTATCATTACCAGTGTACCTCTCTATTTCCCATTTGTGGATCAAGATGTGAGTTTTCAGCTGTTTCTGCCATGATACCTTTGCTCCACCATCATGGACTCTAACCCTGTGAAACCATAAGCCCAACTAAATGCTTTCTTTTGTAAATTGTCTTGATCATGGTGTTTGGCCATAGCAATAGAAAAGTTACCAATCAAAAGAGGTAAGGTAGTTGTTTTATCTCAGCAGTCACATATATGTTTGTCTAGAGCCTATAGAGATATTGCCTTCTGATAATTTTATGTGACTATATGCCATACATAAATGGCATGTATGAAAAAATATATGTGAATATATATAGTATATAAATACCTGTTACATATTAAATTATGTAAACATTTAGCACATATAAAACAAATATATTCTTGTAATATTATATTATCTGCTAGCATATATATTAACATGGAATTCGATAATACTGATCAATTATTTAATGTTCTATTTGTATCTTTACTCATAGATTTTTCAAAGTTTATTTTATAAAAGTTGAACTGTAGTAAACATCCTCATTTCTAATTTACATATAATATTTTTTATATGCAATGTGCTTTTTTTTTCTTTCCTAGCACAGTTGAAATCACAACCCCTCTGACATTCCCCTTTGTTGTTCCATTTCATGAAGTCTGCTTGTCGTATCTGGAGACCTTGGCTTTAGCAGCCATTCCTGGTCCCCAAATCAGCTCTTGATCCGGACCTCAGATCTGGCTTCTTCCCATTAGTTTTAAGCTTTGGCATACACCTCCGGACACAGCTTCCACTGACATCTGGCTTTGTTCCCTCCTGACCATTTTGTGAAACAGTGGAACTCAGTGAAGCCTAAGCTTGGCTGGGTTGTTCATTCTTGCTTGAATTTAAATACATGGCAGGAAAAGAGCAATTATACAGAAGGTCATGTTCAGATTATTGAAGCCTGTGGGACTAAAATAGAGAGTTTAGACCCTTATTATAGACACTCTGACCTAACACAGGATTTACTTTGGGTAGATTAACTTGGCTTTTGTGTATAAAATAAGACAGAAAAGGGGAAAAGGCTAAAGAATAGAGATTGACAAAGATGTGCAGCCCGAGTGTGTTGTAACATAAAAAGTGTTAAGTTTCAAACCCAGGACAAAAGCTTGAGGTGCCTATTTAACATATCAAAGCAGGCCTGGCTGCCAGGTTCTCCCAGCATCCCTCAGTTTCTACCTGTTACAGAGTATGGTTCACAGCATACCCTGCCCTCTACCCTGAACTCTCCAGCCCAGGGACTATGCTGCCCTTCCCCCAGAGACTCTTCTCTATATAATCTAGACGTTCTAGTTATCCGTCCTCTCTTGTACCTTTGGCCTCCTGGCTACTGTACGA
This sequence comes from Peromyscus californicus insignis, assembly GCF_007827085.1. NCBI lineage: Eukaryota > Metazoa > Chordata > Mammalia > Rodentia > Cricetidae > Peromyscus > Peromyscus californicus. The sequence goes on from NW_026294595.1 coordinate 82,587,295, forward strand.
GGTTCCTGTCTCTTCTTCCTTCCCCTCCTTCTCCCCAAATGGCCCAGCTCAGCCTAGTCATGCCCACTCTGTACTATCCCAGATGTCCCTGCTTCTAACTATGCTCTTCCATTTGTCTATAATAAACCTTCTCCTCCACCATACCTAGAAGTTGAGTCCTTTCCTTTCCTTTTTACTTCTTTTTTTTTTCTTTTTCATTCAGTGAAAAAGACTGGAAAAGGCAAGAGTTGATTTTAAATAATAAATTTGGTGGAACTTGAATCCCAAAGTTGTTATGTCACTTGTGTTATATAGAGCTTTCTATGTGTCATGAACCATGAGACATATGACATTGACATTATCTCATTTAGTCCTTTCACAATGGGGGTATGTATAAAATAGGCTTCTAATTTAAAAAGTAAAAAATAAGATTAGAAAGGTTAAGTAAGTTGCATGATATCATACAGTTAAATGGCCTGGGCTTTCTGTTTGCTTCAAACTTCCGTGTTCACTCCCTTAATTGAGTTAATGTGGAAAGTAATAGCAAAGTTAAAAAAAAAAGAGAGAGAGAGAGAAAGTAGTAAGTTGTTGGTAATGACCATCTAGAGGAGCTATTTCTTAGGGGAAATCATTCTTTTAAACTGTAATTAAAAGTCCAATGGCTGCTTCTGATTTCTAGGAAATAGCACTTTGTGTTCTACAATAAATTAGAATTACCAGTCTGCCCTCCCTTTCCTCTCTACACATCCTTCCCAGACCTTCCCAGTGCAGTTTACATGAAATTGAGCAGCTTGCATTGTGAGAGCTCTGTCTCAATTGTGATTGCAGAATTAGCCCCCTGCTGTTGTAACTCTGGGGCTGTGAAATGAAATCTCACCATAGACTCACAGCCACCCAGTTGATGCAGAATTTTTTTTTCAGTTGCTGTTTCTTCCCAAACAAACAAAACTACTGCCAAAAAATATTTATTAAGTCCTGGTATAAAGTATTGCTCTAGATTTTTCATTGATGGCAGTAAAATAAGTACTAAGGTAGAAACAACTTTGCCACTGAGGATATGGTCATACGAAAGGGGATTGGCACACTTAAGTACAATGCTTGTTTTAGAGTTGTTAATATACACAAAGGCTTGTATTTACCTTTTAAAATGGGGAGTTGGCCTTTAAAACAGTGGTCACTCTTAAGAGCCCTGATCCCAAGCCTAAAGAGAAAACCCTTCTCAAGAAAACAAAGCAATAACAACAAAAGTGTTTGCTAAAACCTACTCTCAACACACTTATGGATGCTTAGTTTTCTACAGTTTTAACCGTCTTTCTCTCTTTCCCTTTTTTTCTTTTGTCAGGGGATTATGGATCCCAGTCTCTCCTTACTATTTGACCAAGGATGACTTGGTCATCTAATCCTCCTGCCTCCACTTCTACAGTGCTGGCATTAAAGGTTTGCACTGCCATGTATGGATTTTATGGTTCTGGGAAGTGAAAGAACTCTACCAGCTGAGCTCTATCACCAGCCCTTATTTTGCTTTTCAGAAAATTTTATTTCCCTTAGCCTTTTTCAATTGTTGAGAATAATTTTAATAATTTCAATTCTTGCCTCTTCCTTCTTCTTCCTCTCCTCTCTCACTCTTTCATTCTCTCTCATTCTCAGGCATGAAGAGGACTTAGAATTAAGCATGTAAAAGATTCACTTTCCTGTTACAACATCATTCTAAGATATAGACAAAACCTACCTACAAGCTCACATTTCTCCTCTAAAGCTCTATGGTCAACTTTTCCAGGAACATTTCCCAGACTCACTGGTAGAGTTACTAAACCAGAAAAGGTCACAAGAATCAGTTTCAAAAGTTACATTTTGATTATCAGCAGGATTTGAGTAGTGTGTGTGTGTGTGTGTGTGTGTGTGTGTGTGTGTGTGTGTATGTGTGTGTGTGTGTGTGTGTAAAGCTTTATTTATTTATTTAATGTGCACTGGTATTTTGCCTGTATATCTTCTGTGTAAGGGTGTTGGATCCCCTGGAACTGGACTTACAGACAGCTGTGAGCTGCAATGTGGGTGCTGGGAATTGAACCCTGGTCCTCTTTAAGAGAGACAGTGACTTTATGTGCTTGAGCCATCACTTCAGCCTTCTTGAGTAATGTTTGTAATGACTTAGTTAATACCACAAAATTTATTTCCAGATTTTTATTTTTGATCAAACAACTCTCTTGAACCACATGTTTTGCTTAATCAACTCAAGACTATTACCATCAGAATGTAGCTAGCCATGCTCCCCCAGTTTCTTCCTGCAGAACCAGTCTGCCTCCACTTTAAGCTTAAAAACCATCTTATAGTAAAGACAAACTGGGTTCATTCCTGTTTATGATTAAACCTCTGCTTTTCAATGATTGGGCTATGTCCCATCTGTAACATTAATTACAAATGGTTCTGTACTGCCTGTTCCAGGAATGGCAATCCTGTCTTTGTTTCAAAATGTTGTTTATAACCATTTTGCAGCCCTACTTTTGTTTCAGAAGGTTGTATGACCACCTATGACTACCTTGCTATGCTGATCTTGCAACCATGTCTTTGATTCAGAAGGTTGTTATGACTAACTTGTTATGCTTATGTTCTGCTCCTGTAACCCCACCTATTTTGCCCATGAAATCCCCCATTTGGAAACTCCCTACCATGGAGCTATAAAACACCTTGTCTTCTTTGCTGTGGGATATCATTTGATATTCTGTGAATATGTGTTACTCTGATTGGTTGATAAATAAAATGCTGATTGGTCAGCAGCCAGGCAGGAAGTATACATGGGGCAAGCAGACAAGGAGAATTCTAGGAAGAGGAAGGCTGAGTCAGGATTCGCCAACCAGACACAGGAAGCAAGATGACAAGGCAGAACTGAGAAAAGGTACCAAGCCATGTGGCTAAACATAAATAAGAATTAAGGGTTAATTTAAGTGTAAGAGCTAGTCAGTAATAATCCTGAGCTAATGGCCGAGCAGTTGTAATTAATATAAGCCTCTGTGTGTTTACTTGGGGGATGTGAGTGGGAAAGACTTGTCCTGACTGCTAGCTGGGTGGGACACAGGAAAACTTCCAACTACCCTTCTTCACATCCAGTGCTGACCTCTCAAACCCCACCTGTGTATACAAATAAAAAAGCTTGCTTTAATTAATTGCTTGCTTTAGTTAATTTGGCCATTATGATTTGAGTTGGTAGTCTTTCTCCTCCCATCTTTGGGATTAACATTCTCCCACTCAAGCCTATCATCATCAGTATGGAGCTAGTCTTGCTTCTTCAGCCTCTTCTCCTACTTTATCTCTCCTGCCTCAGTGAATTGCACTGTATTTATTCAGCATGATATCAAATTTGTGCCTGTTCTACCTTTTTCTCATTGCCCACTTCCTATTCAACACTAGATCCTGTTGCTTCTCTCTTTCTAATACATATACATATACATATATATATTATAGAATTTCATGTGTTATACAAATGTGTGTGCATCTATCGATCTATCTATAATTTATTCACCAACTTACTTGTCAATTATTTATGTATTAGTTACTTCTCTACTGCTGTGATAAAACACCATGTTCAAGTCAAGTTATGGAAGAGAGAACTTATTCTGGTATATAGTTCTGAGGCTCAAAAGTCCATCAAGGTGGTACAGCATCACAGGAAGCAGCTGGCATGGTGTCAGGAGCAAGAAGCTAAGAGCTCACATCTTCAAATGCAAACATAAAGCAGATGCAAGGGATAGTGAACTGGAAGTGAGGTAAGACTTTAAACTGTTGAATTTTACCACAATAGCATACTTCCTTCAGCAAGGCCATACCTCTTTAACCTCCCTAAACAGGACCACCAACTGGGTACAAGTTGTTGAAACATTCAAGCTATAGAGTACATTCTCGTTTACTTCCACAATTTATCAATATTTATTTATAATCTATTAATCTTTAATTTGTCTGAATGACCCAGAAAATAGCCTGATATTAAACTTCTTATTAATTAAAAGAACGAATGTTTGGTTGACAAAACAAGCAAACCAGTCAGTCATGACAATGGTGATGTAACAAAACCAAACCTCTGCGGTTAAATGAAGTTAGCTGAGGCTAAGAGCACTGGGTGAACACAAGACATGGTATAAAATATTTTTCAGCATTTATCTACTGCCTGTTCGGTTCCATCTGTGCCCTCAACTATCTGACTTTCATGCAATTCAAGTTCTTGGATTCCTGCTTTTGCTGAGAACAAAGATGGACAAACTACTGGCTGTTAGAAGGATTTTATTACAACACAGAAATACCCATTCATTTATACATTGCTAATATCTATTTTTTACAATGGCAGTGTTGAATAGTTGTGACATTGATTATGTGACTAGTGAAACCTCTTGTGCCCGAGTGGAAGATACAGTATGCTGTGCAGTCGGTTCTCTAGTGGGAAAAGAGCTGGTCCACAATGCTTGCCACTTTCTCAGCTGCAAGTACTCTCACTTTGAGCAGTTTCAAGACACTAAGATGATCTGTCTGAATCCGGAGCTAGGAAGAGATGCAAAAAATTGCTTCTCACTTTCCAGTATGACATGTTCTTGTATGACACCATCCTGGATTCAGTTCTCACTTATCCTGGTTATATTTTAAGATAGTGGTTACCTCCTTTCTAAACAATGCCAGGCAAGAAAGTTAGAAAAAGAAGTAGCACTCTCATTTGAAGATTTTTTAAAGCTCTAGCTGGTATTTAGTTCTCTATACCAGCCTTGTTAGATTTTCCTTACAGTTGGTGAGGATATTGGAGTTATAACTAGCTCATGAGGATTTAACCTCAATTTAGGATATTATGTTTCCTTTTCTTTTTATTTATGTGTATGTATGCATGTCTACATCCGGGTATGTACATGTGAGTGCAGATGCTTGTGGTGGCCAGAGGATGTTAGATCCCCTGGATCTGGACTCTATGTGAGCTGTGTGATGTGAGTCCTAGGCTTGAATTCAGGTGCTCTGCAAGAGCAGTACATGATTTTAAGTGCTGGAGCATCTGTCTATCCCAATATTTTATTTATTTATTTGTATGTCTGCATGTGTGTGGGTTAGAGTTATAGTGTCTTTTCTTTCTCAACTTGGTATTATGAATTTGTCCTGCAAGTCCCTTCAAGAATTAACTGTGGTCATGATATTTCTCAGACACTGCTTCATGCTTTTCTTTCTTGCTCTCTACATTTTTTTATCCACATTTTCAACACCAAGGATATTCTCCTAATATTATACTAAGGTTGAAGAAGGAAGATTCAATTTTGACTCATTATAAGGAATTCAGATCTTCTATTTTGATTTCTCAGTTTGGTTGGAGAAAAAAACTCTTCATTTAAACTTGTTTGCTAGTGGAGAATCATTGCACATTGATTTCTGAAACCCAGAGCTCACCTAGCAGTCAAAAGCAGAGACTATGCCTTTGTCTTTGCTCTTTTTTTCCCTTCTGATCTTTGTAAATGCCTTCCAGTGTGGGGTAAACTGTTTATATGGTTTGCTAGATTATTGCATTTCTGGTTTTGCTAAGTTTGAAGATGGATAAACTACAGGCTGTTGAAATACAGTTTTATTAGAATACTGAATGTACATTCATTTACATATTGCTAATTGTAGATGTAATTCTGAACAGCCTTATTAAATAAGAAACACAGAGCCAAATGCAGAGTTAAAAGCCCAGTGATAGAGCAGCAGACTGCCTTTTTTTTTTTTTTTTTCAAGACAGGGTTTCTCTGTGTAGCTTTGCGCCTTTCCTGGAACTCACTTGGTAGACCAGGCTGGCCTCGAACTCACAGAGATCCACCTTCCTCTGCCTCCCGAGTGCTGGGATTAAAGGCGTGCGCCACCACCGCCCGGGCAGACTGCCTTCTTAACCCTCACTGTCGCTGTTGTCCTTCCCCTGAGAAAGAGACCCACTTCCTGTGTGTCTGTATTTTTATTGACTTTCTGTTCTGCCTTCTCATTGGTTGTAAACCCAACCACATGACCTCCTCGTCATTGCCTGTCTATACAGACCTCCAGGTCTCTATGGTTGGTATTGAGATTAAAGGAGTTTGTCTCCAAGCTGGCTATGTCCTTGAACACACAGACTCTGCCTGCCATGTGATCGGATTAAGGGCGTGTGCTACCACTGCCAGACTTCTGCTAAATGGCTTGCTCTTAGCTCTGACCCCCAGGCAACTTTATTAACATACAAATATAATCACATTTCAGCACAAATAAAGTATCATCGTAGCTAGTACTTTTATAAGGGAGTGTTAAATACTCATGGCACTTATTGTATGGCCAGTTTAGCCTAACATACTTACTCCCTAATTCCATATAGAAAACTGTGGTGATATATTGTGTACCCTAATAAAATTTGCCCGAAGATCAGAGAACAGAACAAACCACTAGATTAAACATAGATGCCAGGCAGTGATGTTACACATCTTTAGTCCCAGCACTTGAGATCTCATGCCTTTGCTTGGGAAGCACACGTGCCTTTAATCCCAGCACTAAGAAGGAAGTGATGGCTGGGCAAAGAAAAGTATATAAAGTGTGAAGGGACAGGAAATGAGGCTTTTTCAGGCTGAGGAATCCTAGAGGTAAGACGTGGCAGTGACTTGTTCCTTTGTCTCTCTGGTCTTTCAACATTTACCCTAATATCTGGTTCTGGGTTTTTTATTAAAAGACCAAGTTAGATTTCGTGCTACAGAAAACACTTGTAAATCCCTGGATCTCATGATCAATTCTTGATTTAGTTTTATTCTTAAGACTGCCTTATATACTTTAAAATTATTGGGACTTCTAAGATCTTCTAAAAGGTATGTACCTTATTTATTACATTATAAATTAAAGCTCCAAATAAAAATATACTTATTTATTTATTATTTTCAAAGCTTTATTTTATTTTTAATCATGTGTATCTCTGTCTGTGTATGGGAATGCTCACATGAATGTGAGTGCTTGAGGAGACGAAGAGGGCATTAGGTACCCTGGAACTGTCACTACAGGTTATAAACTGCCCCAGTATGAGTGATAGAAACTAGTCCTCAACAAGAGCAGCAAGTGTTTGAAATGCTGAGCCATCTCTCCAGGTCCAAGAAACATACTCATTATTTTACCTGATAATAAACTCATCATGTGTTTACATGAAAAATTTATTTTATTTTAAAAAGATAGTTTTCCAAAGTGAAAAATATATGCAGAAGAGTGATAATATCTATCATTTTTGTTATTCACTTAAAGAGTTAGCCTTATTGGAGATGAGCTGTCATATTTGCTTTAAGTTGCTGTGATCCACTCTTTTTGGTTATTCCCATGAAAAAAAATCTGTAATCACTTAGAAGCACAGCTGGAAAAAAAGAGGGGAGTTAATGTTCTGTACAGATGATTATGGATAGTCTCTTTTAGGGTTACACCTCAACTTATAGAGTGGTAGTTTCTTTTTTTTTTCTTTTCAATATTTTTTTTATTTAATTTTTTCATTTTTATTTTGCAATACAATTCAGTTCTACATATCAGCCACAGATTCCCCCGTTCTCCCCCCTCCCTCCCCACTCACCTTTCCCCCAGCCCACCCACCATTCCCACCGCCTCCAGGGCAAAGCCTTTCCCGTGGACTTGAGATCAACCTGGTAGACTCAGTCCAGGTAGGTCCAGTCCCCTCCTCCCAGGCTGAGCCAAGCGATTCTGCATAGGCCCCAGGTTTCAAACAGCCGACTCATGTAATGAGCACAGGACCCGGTCCCACTGCCTGCATGCCTCCCAAACAGATCAAGCCAATCAACTGTCTCACCCATTCAGAGGGCCTGATCCAGTTGGTGACCCCTCAGCCATTGGTTCATAGTTCATGTGTTTCCATTCGTTTGGCTATTTGTCCCTGTGCTTTATCCAACCTTAGTCTCAACAATTCTTGCTCATATAAACCCTCCTCATTCTCGCTAATTGGACTCCCAGAGCTTCACCCGGGACCTAGCCATGGATCTCTGCATCCAGATCCCTCAGTAGTTGGATGGGGTTTCTAGCACGACAATTAGGGTGTTTGGCCATCCCATCACCAGAGTAGGTCAGTTCGGGCTGTCTCTCGACCATTGCCAGCAGTCTGTTGTGGGGGTATCTTTGTGGATTTCTGTGGGCCTCTCTAGCACTTTGCTTCTTCCTATTCTCATGTGGTCTTCATTTACCATGGTCTCCTATTCCTTGTTCTCCCTCTCTGTTGTTGATCCAGCTGGGATCTCCCGGTCCCCCAAGCTCTCTTTCCCTCGCCCCTTGCCCCTCACCACCCCCACTCATGTCCAGGCTGCTCATGTAGATCTCATTCCATTTCTCTGTCATTGGGCGATCCCCATGTCTTTCTTGGGGTCCTGTTTTCCAGGAAGCCTCCCTGGTGATGTGAGTAAGTAGCAGTTCAGTCATCCTTGTTCCACATCTAGTATCCTCCCATGAGTGAGTACATACCATGTTTGTCTTTCTGAGTCTGGGTTACCTCACTCAGGATGATTTTTTCTAGATCCATCCATTTGCCTGCAAACCTCATGATGTCATTGTTTTTCTCTGCTGAGTAGTATTCTATTGTGTATATGTACCACATTTTGTTTATCCATTCTTCAGTTGAAGGGCATCTAGGTTGTTTCCATGTTCTGGCTATTACAAACAATGCTGATATGAACATAGCTGAACAAGTGCTCTTGTGGTGTGGTTGAGCATTCCTTGGGTATATGCCCAAGAGTGGTATAGCTGGATCTTGGGGGAGATTGATTCCCAATTTTCTAAGAAAGTGCCATATTGATTTCCAAAGTGGTTGTACAAGCTTGCATTCCCACCAGCAGTGGAGGAGAGTTCCCCTAACTCCACATCCTCTCCAGCATAAGGTGTCTTCAGTGTTTTTGATCTTAGCCATTCTGACAGGCATAAGGTGGTATCTCAGAGTTGTTTTGATTTGCATTTCCCTGATGATTAGGGATGTTGAGCAATTCCTCAAATGTCTTTCAGCCATTTGAGTTTCCTCTGTTGAGAATTCTCTGTTTAGCTCTGTAGCCCATTTCTTAATTGGACTGTTGGGCATTTTGATGTCTAATTTCTTGAGTTTCTTATATATTCTGGATATCAGTCCTCTGTCAGATGTGGGGTTGGTGAAGATCTTTTCCCATTCTGTAGGCTGTCACTTTGCCTTGTTGACTATATCCTTTGCTCTACAAAAGCTTCTCAGTTTCAAGAGGTCCCATTGATTGATTGTTTCTCTCAGTGTCTGTGCTACTGGTGTTCTATTTAGTAAGTGGTCTCCTATGCCAATGCGTTCAAGACTACTTCCTACTTTCTCTTCTAGCAGGTTCAGAGTAGCTGGATTTATGTTGAGGTCCTTGATCCACTTGGACTTAAGTTTTGTGCACGGTGATAGATATGGATCTATTTGCAGCCTTCTACATGTTGATATCCAGTTATGCCATCACCATTTGTTGAAGATGCTTTCTTTTTTCCATTGTGCACTTTTGGCTTCTTTGTCAAAAATTATATGTTCATAGGTGTGCGGATTCATGTCAGGGTCTTCAATTCGATTCCATTGATCCACATGTTGGGTTTTATGCCAGTACCAAGCTGTTTTTATTACTGTAGCTCTATAGTAGAGCTTGAAGTCAGGGATCGTGATGCCTCCAGAGATTGTGTTATTGTACAGGATTCTTTTGGCTATCCTGGGTTTTTTGTTTTTCCATATGAAGTTGAGTATTATTCTTTCCAGGTCTGTGAAGAATTGTGTTGGTATTTTGATGGGGATTGCATTGAATCTGTAGATTGCTTTTGGTAAGATTGCCATTACAAGATCAACTCAAAAAACTCAGTAGCCCTCCTATATACAATGGACAAAGAAGTGGAGAAGGAAATCAGAGATACATCACCCTTTACTATAGCCACAAATGACATAAAATACCTTGGGGTAACACTAACCAAGAAAGTGAAGGCCTATATGACAAGAACTTTAAGTCCCTGAAAAAAGAAATTGAAGAAGATGTCAGAAAATGGAAAGATCTCCCATGCTCATGGATAGGCAGGACTAACATAGAGTGGTAGTTTCTTAAAGATGAATATTAATGTGAATTCTAATAACCTAGCAATGACTGTGCCCTGCTACGTTTAAGTATATCTTCCCTTTTGAACAGGTATTTTACTAATACATTTTGTATATATGAACTTTTTATCACCATACTTGAGTAACTGGAAAATATCAATTAGTTTAATTATGAAGCTATTTTGTCCACTGACCCAACTGTCTTTATTATAGGCTGTGGTGACTTAAACAATAGAAATTCAGTTTCTTGACTTCTCAGGGTTAGCACATCCACAATAACTTGGCTGTCAGGTACAGAGTGAGGCTCACTTCCTTCTTTGGACATGACCATTTTTGAGCGTTTTTTGTATAATAACAGAGAGAGGATAAAAACTCTCATGACTACTTTTTCATAAATTTTAATTTATAAAATAACGTTTCTGTATGGGATTTTCATACATATTTCATTTTATTACCCTCATCCCCTGCTCTTCTTTATCTCCCTAGTGCCCCTTCCCTGCTATCCCATTTACCCCCAGCATTTCCTTCCTCCTACTTTGCTTCCTTGTGTTCCCATTGTTAAGTTTTGTTTGTGTGCTTGTTTGGTTGATTGGGTTTTTTGGGGTGTGATGTTCAGAGAGCCAAGGAATGAATGCCACAAAGTCACACCATGCAACAGAACTCACACGAGAGATTTATTGGGGTGGGGCAGTGTCATACAAAAAAAAAAAAAAAGGCTGTCTCCAGGATAGAATGGAAAGAAATGGAGGCCATGAAGGCACAGGCTTTATAAAGGATATTGCATATGCATATAAGGACAATATGTGACCTGTGTTGATGGTGAAAATATGTTGCATTTGGTGGCTGGTGATAATGTAACTGCTGGCACTGAGTACCTGTGGGTGGTTCTTGGTTTTCCAACATTCCTCCCTCTTATTTATTATGAAAGGTAAGGAAATATGAAGGGTTGATTTATGAGGCAGAAATGGAGGCACCATGCTCTTTAGGCTGCTTCCTGTTGTCTGGGGGAGTGGACATATTCTGGGCGCTTTTGATCCTCACCAACAGAGCATTGTCAATAGTTATGAGTATCTGTCTCTATGGCTAGGGCTTGGTAATCTTATGACAATAACTGATTAATTGTTTAGTTAGAGATTTTTGTCTTCAGAGATAAGAAATTGATAAAGCAGTGCACAATTAGTAGAATCAGGGAAACAAGAAGGAGAGGGGTCAGGAAGAGTAGTCTCCAATTCCACATGGGAACCTCAAAGGCATAGGGGCTGGAGGCATGGAGTTGTTCCCTATGTTTTTGGAGGTCTGTTTGAAGTTGTTGCATTTTGTTTTTTTACTATACCTGATTATTTGACATAGAAGCATCATTCCTCTTGGAGGAAGAGGCAAAGCTGTAAGAAGATCTAATCCCCATTGGTTTTGAAGTACTACTGCTACCAAGGAGTAAATTTGCCCTCAAATGGTGAATATGGTTTGGACCATCTGTTGGGGGTCCTGGATGAACTGGGAAGAAAACTGGTGATACAAGGTTAGAGAGGTGATAACTACTGTCTCAGTGGTGACATCTGCAATTATTCCTGCATCAGCCAGAGGGAGCAGGATTTGAACCACCCTTTTATTATCTCAGGCAGCTCTTGGGTCTACAACCAGAATGGGCGGGGACTCTTCTCCATGTATCACACCTAACTTGAAGAAGAGAAATACTAGCTTGCAAATTCTTGACCAACAGGCAGGTAAGTGATGGTGGACTTTGAGGACTGCAAAAAATTGAAGCATTGTGGGCACTGGGGCTGAGGTGGGATGTTGAGGGTTAGGGTCTTATTGCAGTCTATGAAATTTAATGCCCCCTCAAAATGTGTCCCAGATGCTTTAAAGCAGTTTGCCATGCCAAAGAGGGTGATAAGAAAAAGGTAGGGAGTTATAGAAATACCAGACTCTGGGCAGTTGATGAATGGCAAAGTAAGGTTATTTGATGAGGTTATGGGAGAGGCTATAAAGGGCAGTTGTGAGCTAGTCTCAGGAGGAACACATAGCCAGCAATCCTCAAAGTGACCAGGTTTGGTGATATTAAGGAGTTGGTAGGCCAAGGTCAGAGTTTGAAATAAGAGGAAACAACAGGTTTGTATTATTTAGGAGAGGGGATGTTAAAGAGGTTATGACCTTGGAGGAGTGCTGAATTACCTCTTGCTCTCATATCTCCACGGTTTGAGTAATTGGGATGTATTTTATCTGGAATTTAATCGTGTTCACTGGGTGCCAGGGGTTGAAGAAATGGTAGAACTTATATTCCTACCTGGGATCCCATGGGTCCCTGATATAAAGGTTAAGGGCTACATTTCATCCATAAAAGATGGACTCAAGTGAGGATGTGCAAATGGCACACGGTATTGGCAAGACCAATATGGAGAGCCTCCTTATATATCTGGTCATTCTTTACAATAGCCTTTTGTCTGGTCATAGATGAAGCAGGTGAAAAGGTCATGAATTGTAGGAGAAGGAGTGGATATGGAGGAGATGGAGATTTCAATTGGCTCCTGACAGCCTTCTATGGAACAATTTCCCAACCTTTTTTGGAAGCACTGTTTGCTAAAAGTTGTAGTTTCTTGAGCCTTGAATTTCCATATGTAAGACTTGTTCTGGACAGAAGCTGAAAGGCGAAAGGAGGTGAAGCCTCTCTTGTGGAACCTGGACAAGGAGGTTGATATCAATGTCCTCTGAAACTTAAGGGAGCAGGGTCCTAATGGGGTTAATATGTAGGAAGGGAAGTTATCTTGAGGTAGAAAGTAAAGAGCTTGAGGTGGGATAGGTGAATTCAATGAGAGAGACCTTCAAGCTTAGGGGTTGTGGGGGTTAGATGAATTACCTTGAGGGGGTGCTGCCATTTAGGCAAAAGGGATGAGGGATGTTTGTCCAGAGGGGAGAGAAGAACCAGATCCCCAATGTGGATTGGGGATGGACAGGAGTTGGCACATGGCTGGGGTAGGGAGTGTGGTGATATACTGTGTACCCTAATAGACTTGCCTGAGGATCCGAGGACAGAGGAGCCACTGGATTAAGTCAGGCAGTGGTGGCACACACCCTTAATCCTACCACTCAGCAGGCAGAGATCCAGAAAGTCTGGATTTATGTGAGTTCAAGGCCACATTGAAAAAAGAGCCAGGCAGTGGTGGCACACACACATCTTTATCCCAGTACTGGGAAGCATACACGCATTTAATCCCATGAAATGATGGCTGGACAGAGAAAGGTATATAAGGCATGAGGAAACAGGCACTCACTCTCTTTAGACTGAGGATTTCATAGAGATAAGAACTAGCTGCTGGGTGGTGGTGGTGCACGCCTTTAATTCCAGCACTTGGGAGGCAGAGGCAGGCCTGGTCTACAGAGCGAAATCTAGGAAAGGTGCAAAGCTACACAGAGAAACCCTGTCTCAAAAAACCAAAAACAAACAAACAAATAACAACAAAAAAACCCCAAAGAAACAAAAAAAAACCCAGTGGCTGGCTGTTTTGCTTCTCTGATCTTTCAGTTTTCACCCTGATATCTGGCTCTGGTTTTTTTTTTTTTTTTAAAGACCATCTAAGATTCAAACAACAACAAAGGAGTGGTCAGTAAAGTCCATAGGAGAGAGTGGAGATAACAGAGTAAGGGGGTAAGGGGGTGAGTAGGAGATCAGGGAGAGAGGGATTGGGTGAAAGACTGGGGTCAGAACCAGTCATCTGTATATGAGCTCAAATGGTGAGAAGGAAAGAGGTTGCTTGGGGAGAGCCCGTAGCCTGTAAAGGGTCAGCGACAGGACCTTTAACCAATGGAGCTCAGTTGAACTCAAGTTCTTCTCAGAGTTTGACAAGTTTTTTATTTTTATTTTTATTTTTATTTTTTGAGTGATTAGTTCATTCTATCTTTCCTGACGACTGTGGATGGCATGGAATATGAAAGTTCCATGAGATGTTGAGGGCTTTGGATAGGCTCTGGGACATCTGGAAGGTAAATTCAGGGCCATTGTTTGACTGGAGGGAGGCAGAGATTCCAAAGTGGGTAATGATCTCTGGGAGGAAAAGGAGGTTGGAGACTGAGTCCTTTTGTTGGCAATCGGTAATGTCTCCACCCACTCTGAGAAGTTGTCCACCAAGACCATGAGGTGCCTGACACATTTGATTGTGGGCATGTGGGTAAAGTCAAGTTGCCAGTTGGTTCTGGAGATAGAGCCTCTGGCCTGGTGAGTAGGAAAATGGAGGGCTACAGTATCTTGAGTTTCGGTCTGACATTTGACAGATTTTACAAGAGGCAGTAATATCCCTTAAGAAACAAATCCCCAGAGGTGGGCTGTAGATGGACCTTAAAGAGAGACAAGGCTATTGGAACTTCTGAAAGGGCTTGGTAATGGGAGTGAGAAGGGGTTCATGTGAGGGGCTGGGGGCTACCTCATACAGAGGGCAGACCAGGAGGGTAAAGGAGGGGATCCAGGGATATAACTATTCCTAGGAATGATAAAAATCTCCTCTTTCATAAAGGGACCATGAGGGACTGGATTAAGTGTTTTCTATCCAAGGTAATGGCTTTGTGGGTTGGGGAAATGATTAGTCCCAAGTAGATGACCTGAGGGATACAGTTGAATCTTAGACAGTGAGACTCTGTAGCTCCATCTAGATAAGTAATTTAGAAAAGCAGAGGTATCAGTTTGGCTAATTTGTAGGGATGGACTGCAGAGGAGAAGGTCATCTACATATTATATAAGTTGAGATTTGGGGAGAGACAAAGAGAGTAGATTAGAGTGCAGGACCCAGCCAAATAGGTGTAGTTGGGTAGAGAGGTGGGAGTCAGGGTCAGTCCAGGTGACAGCAAAGGTATTTTGTGACTGAGTATTTAGGGAGATAAAGATGAAGGTATCCTTGATGTCCAGGGCTGAGAAATGGGAGGTCCCTGATGGGATAGTAGAAATGAGAGTGTAAAGGTTAGCTATGACAGGGTGGAAGGGAACCACTGAAGAATTGAAGAGATGGAGATTTTGAACCAGGAAGTAGGCCTCAATGGGCTTTTTACTACAAATACAGGGATGTTAAAGGGGGAAGATATGGGGCAAAATGGGTTTTTCTTATGAGGTCAGAGATGATCGGGGAGGCTCTGGAGTGAGAGTAAGTACTGAGCTTGGGTGATGTACTGGGTAGGTCTAATAATTGGATGACAACAGAGGAATGGCGTTTAGCAATCGAGAAGTTTTGGGTATCCCAGATTTGGAGGTCCACCTGGGAGGCTGGCAAAGGAAATGATGTGTTGAATCTGATAGGTTTTATGGCTAGGAAAAAGAGGAGGCAAATGGAGGGAGAAAAAGAAATAGAGGCTCCTACTTTGGCCAGAAGATCCCTTCCCAATTAGGGACAGGACAGGTTACTACCACTAGGAAGGAATGAGTACAAGGAACACTCCTGAAAATGCAATTGAGTGGTTTGGTCTGGTGAGGTTGGAAAGTCTGTACCCCTACCCTGACAATTGGGAAATGAAAAGGTGAGATGGTCTCCAAGCTCCATCAGGGCCAAGTAAGTAGCCCTGGTGTCCAGGAGAAAGGAGATGCGTCATTCTGATACTGTAATGACTACCCCAGATTCCCTGTCAGAGATGACAGTGGTTGGGCCAAGCGAGTCCAGGCCCCTTCAGTCATCCATAGACAGGCCTGCGAAGTTTTCTGGAGGGTATTCTGGGTCTGATGCCCCCATGCTGTGAGGGACATGGGGGCAGTCAACAGCCAAGTGTTCCTCTTGATGTCACTTTGGACGTGGCCAGGGTGGCCTGCAGGGGTTCACACTGTCCTGGCCTTAGTAACTCTCCTTTTCACATTTGAAGCAGGTACCTGGCTTCCTTACTTATCATTAGGCCTTCAATCGAATGGCCTAATCACTTCTCATAACACATAATCCTATTTAGATCAGAAAAAAATGTTTAGCATATTTTTAAAATAGAATCTCATGTAGATCAAGCTATACTTGAACTCTTAATCTTCCTGCAGCCACCACAAAGAGGGAGATCATAGACTAGGACTGAATGCAGGTCCTTGTGCATGCTAGGTGAACACTCTACCAACTGTGCTGCAACTGGACCCTAATAATTTAGGTTCATCAAAAATTGCATAGATCAGCCAGGCGACAGTGGCACACGCCATTAATCCCAGCACTCAGGAGGCAGAGCCAGGCAGATCTCTGTGAGTTCGAGGCCAGCCTGGTCTACAGAGCAAGATCCAGGACAGGCACCAAAGCTACACAGAGAAACTTTGTCTCAAAAAACCAAAAAACAAAACAAAAAATTGCATAGATCTACAAGTTTTGGGGTAGTGTTTAAAGTGATTATAACCATACTAAAGGCTATTAAAGTATTCCCCCTTTTGAAACTTCATATCTATATAATGTCAGACTTTCTTCAAATAGCTAATCCAAAATAGTAAATTATAAATAGGAGTGTTTGTGCATACATACTATTTTATTATTTCTTTTTATTTATTCTTTGTGTTTTTCACATCATGTTTCTCCATCCTATTCATTTTCCTGTCCCTTTGTATCCACCCTCTGCCCTTGCAACCTCCCCCTAAAAGGAAATAAAAGGAAATAAAATTTAAGATATAAAAAGAGAAAAGAAAAAAGAAAAGGAAAAAAATCAAGCTTGTCATGGAAGCTGTAGTGTGACACAGTTAGTCATGTTGTAAACCCTTTCATCTATATATCTTTACTTGCAACTTTTCATTGCAAAGAGTCATTGGTCTGGTTTGAGGCCTCTGGTTTCTGCTACACTACTGATGCTGGGCTCTCACTGGAACTCCTTTTGGTTATTCTGCTGTTGCTCTTTGTTGTGGAAATCCTGCATCTTTGGGTCTGCAGGACCAGTTTCTTCATGTGATCCAACAGATCACAGATAGGGTGGATGTTGGGGTAAGCCAACTCATAACCCTGTTCTGGGCCTGGGTTGCTACAGGCTTGGTTAGCCTGCCCACTGTCCCTAGTCCTCACCACCAGGGTGAGCTCTCTTCATTGCTCTGGTGAGTTCACCCCTTGCAGTGATGAGCAAGGGGCAGGGACAGTGTTCCTGCTTTCATGTCCTCAGAGTTAGATCTCCCACACCTCCAACATCAGGGCCAGCTCTACTGTGTTGCCCAGATATGGCATAGGGGCCACTCTCTGGAGTGCTGCAGCTGATGAGGGGCAGTGCCAGCTCTCCCACCCTTATGACCTCAGGGCCATCTCTCCTACCTGCCACAGATGGTGGCAGGAGGGCATCTCTCCCCCACCCATGCTGCCACATGACAGATGAGTAATAGGAACAACTCTTCCATACTCACAACTTTGGGGCTGGCTCACCCACACCTTTGCCAATGTGCTGCTCATGCGAGGCGCAGGGCCTGCTCTCCCAAGTGTTGCAGCTGGTGGGGGACAGGGGCAGCTCTCCTGCCCTTAGAATCTCAGGATCAGCTTTCCCCCCACCAAAGCTGCATGTGATAGATAAGTAATGGGGACATCTTAGAGCAGACCCTCAGGGTCATAAGGATGGGTGAGCTGCCCCTGCCACCAGCTGCAACACTTGATAGAGCAGGCCCTGCACTTCACATGGGCAACACAATAGAGCCAACCCCATTGGTAGAGGTGTGGGTGAGCCTACATACATGTATGCTGTGAGCATACATACTATTTTAATGAATAAAAGAAATAATTAAAGAAAAAAAGATCATGAATTTTTCAGGGAATTGGGGCACAGGGGAAGTGTTGAGAAAGGAGATGGAAGGAAAAATTATGTGTACAGTATTGGTTTATGAAATTCTCAAAAAATGAAAAATTAAAATGAAATAGTAACGAGCGAAATCAATGACACGGAGACAGGAAATCCATAGGAAAAAACAAATCAATAAGTAGACCCAGAAGCTGATTCTTGGAAAAGTTTGATAAAATTGAGATATGCTAGCCATGCTACCCAAAAGAAAAATAGAAAAAACTCATCTCATTGTTAATGCCTAAAATAAAAGAGCAGCACACATTCTGGACTGTAGCTAGAGTTTGCCTGCCTGGCCCACAGTCAGTACAAATCTCTGACACCCGCCAGTCCCACAGCCACTCAGACCCGACCAAGTAAACAGAGACTTATATTGCTTACAAACTGTATGGCCATGGCAGGCTTCTTGCTAACTGTTCTTACAGCTTAAATTAATCCATTTCCATTAATCTATACCTTGCCACATGGCTCGTGGCTTACCGGCATCTTCACATGCTGTTTGTCATCATGGCGGCTGGCAGTGTCTCTCTGACTCAGCCTTCCACTTCCCAGCTTTATTCTCTTCCTTGTCCCGCCTACACTTCCTGCCTAGCCAATGGCCAATCAGTGTTTTATTTATTGACTAATTAGCAACACATTTGCCATACAGAACATCTCACAGCACTGGACCACTGGACAAGACAGCATAACAACTCAGAATTGAAGTCCACTTAATATTTTAAAATTCTTTTCTATCTGTCTGACCAGTTTTTAAATATCCAGATGCTCACTGATCCTTTGCTGTGTCTTTTCAGTTAAACCTGCACATTTTATATTCTAAATTCTATGGTCAAAGAGACCAATTTATTTGAATGAAATATTAAAGTTTCAGGCTATTTTATTTTTCTCTTGCCGAGACATCTGGCACTCCTCACTGGAGGGTCCCTTTTTCCCCACAATGATCCTGTTTTTTTTTTTTTTTTTGGTTTTTCGAGACAGGGTTTCTCTGTGTAGCTTTGCTCCTTTCCTGGGACTCACTTGGTAGCCCAGGCTGGCCTCAAACTCACCAATGATCCTGTTTTAATCTAAGGGTTGACATCATATTGGCTTATACTCTAACCAATTTCGGTCTTCTCCTTCACTTCTAGGTCACAATTTAAGTTTTTTATTATTATTATTATTTTTTGTATCATCTCACTTCCAGAGTGACTTAGCTTCTTCTTCTTCTTCTTCTTCTTCTTCTTCTTCTTCTTCTTCTTCTTCTTCTTCTTCTTCTTCTTCTTCTTCTTCTTCTTCTTCTTCTTCTTCATGGATCTACCCATATATACTGGCTGGTTTTGTGTGTCAATTTGACACAAGCTAGAGTCATCAGAGAGAAAGGAGCCTAAGTTGAGGAAATGCCTCTATGAGATCTAGCTGCAAGGCTGTCTTAGTTACATTTTTTTTTTTAAATTGCTGTGAAGAGACACTATGACCATGGTAACTCTTACAAAGAAAACATTTAATTGAGATAATGGCTTACAGTTTCAGAGTGCTAAGGCAGATGTGGTGCTAGCTACATTGTGACCAGAAGGCAGCAGGAGGTTGACTGTCATACTGAGTGAAACTTAAGAAAAGAGACCTCAAAGCCTGCCTCCACAGTGACACACTTCCTCCAACAAGGCCACACCTCCTAATAGTGCCACTCCCTGTGGGGGCCATTTTCTTTCAAATCACCACAAAGGCATTTTTTCAATTAGTGATCAATGGGGGAGGGCCCAGCCCATTGCAGGTGATGCCATCCCTGGGCTGGTGGTCCTTGGTTCTATAAGAAAGTAGGCTGAACAAGCCATGGAAAGCCATCCAGTAAACAACACCCCTCCATGGCCTCTGCATCAGCTCTTGCTTCCAGTATCCTGCCCTGTTTAAATTTCTGTTCTGACTTCCTCCAGTGTTGGACTATGATTTGGAAGTATAAGCCAAATAAATCCTTCCTCCCCAAGTAGCTTTTTGGTCATGGTGTTTCCTTGTAGCAATAGAAACCCTAATTAAGACACCATATTTCATGGATGTGAAGCAACAGCTTTTGGAGAGAATATCTTGGCCTTACATATGCTCTGGATTGTACTTTTTATATTTTTTTCCTGTATTCCTCTCAATAGAGAACTTTTTTATTTTCATAGGTTAATTTACACTTTCAAGTTTTTTATTGGGTCTTTATTTTTCTGTTCTTCCCAATAGAGTGTAAAATCCAGAAACACGGAACATTTAGACTTGTACTTTATATACTTTTTAAGCCCCAAATAATTTCTCATTGTATACTCTTGATAAGCATGTAACAAATGAATGAACCCTCCATAAATTGATGGAGTTAATTGGTAAAACTGTTGTTCAATTTGAGTTGTTATTGCTTCCTGTTACTCAAAGCATTGACTTTCAGTTTGCACAGAGAACCTTCTGTAACAAGATCTAATCTAGTCAATAAGCTTTTCCTTCTAGTGAAACATTTGTAGCCCAGAGATGAAAGATGCTTGCTATAGTCACCTGGGTAGTTCTTCAGAGAACTTGAACCACAAGTGTCTAATTTCAAGAGCTCATATCATTCCTAACTGGAGTAACATTTTTTCAAATAAGGAAAATAAACAATGACCACTGATTTGTTATTTATTTAAAGGTGGGAGAGACTGTCAGTCTAAGTTGCGAGTCAAATAAAATAAATTGTAAGATGCTGCCAAAATGATTTTTAAATTATATTGTTTTGATCAGTGAAAAAAATATTCTTGTTTATAAACTCTCGTCAGAAAATTTGAGCCAGGCAGGAGTCTAATGCATGCCATTCAAGCTGAGTACTATGTCTCCAATTTGTGAAATAGCATTTCAGCAAATAATATGTTTTCACTGCTTGACTCTGCTGTAGGGATCTAAATCCACCCTCCTTTCTCTTATAAAAATCTTTGATAAATATGACTCATTTTGTATCTATGTCAGATGAGCAACATGAGACCTTAGCATCATTTGTATGTCTTTGAAATATCTCTCTGCATTTCCCTTATCTTGTCAAATATGACACTCTAAGGATAAATCTTTCTTACCAGCTTTGTACAGTTAAAGTATATAACAAATTGGTTTCCAATCATTTTTTTTAGTGTCTTCAACATTTGCTTTAGAAATCACACATATATGAGGGCACTCATCAAAGAAACCCACATTTTGACATTCATATTAATATCAAAAGAGACCATTTAATGAGCAGTGTTCCTGTGGAGAAGAATAACTCTCAAATGGTAGTATAATTTCCATTGTACCCCGTGTATAATGTTACCTTGAGAGCAGGAGGAGAACTGTCCCTGCAAGGTTAAGAACCTGCTGTATGCATGGATAGGGGCAGATATTCTGGTTGCTGTGATCTTCCCAGGACACTCTCTCTGTTCTACTATGGTATATGGGAAAGCAAAGTCAAAATAAAACAGGTCCTTGTTTTGGGGAGAAATGAGAAAAGCTTGCCTCCTCCCCCATGACTCACCCAGCTGGCTGTGAGGTGCAGGGAGCCTTTTTTTAAGACTGGGAGGAGATTGGAGGAGGCAAGGGAAGAGTGCTGAAAGACTAGCCAGAAATTAAATCTTTTATATAGTGCATAGGATGATGCCTGTGTGGATTAAATGAAACATTGTTTTGTGAGAAAGCATGCAGCTTTTGGAAAACTGATATTCGCAAAGATATGCACCAAAATGATTGTAGAAATCGTGTAAGGGTTGGCTGACAGAACTGCTGAGGATCCATCCTCTGAATTCAGCTTTTCTTGTCTTAGGAAGTATCCAAAGGATTCGCAACTTGATAGACACCCAACAAACAGCAGCTGCTTTTACTGTCATTGATCGTGTGTGTGTGTGTGTGTGTGTGTGTGTGTGTGTGTGTGTGTGTGTGTGTATGTGTGTGTGCATGCACACAATATTCTGTGACAAGTAAGTGAGTTTCCTCTTAAGAATCCCAAACTCAAATATAAACTTCTGCCTATTACTAGTTTAGTTATAGACACCTAAATCATCTCTTCTCTTTCTCCCCCATTGTCTTATTAGGAAAATAAAGGTAACACCTACTCTAACCATCTCCGTACTTCACAAGCTGAGTGAGGAAAGGACCTGGAGAAACTGAGTGTAATTCTGTGTTAAGAACAAGTCCAAAGGTCAATAGCTGCAACTGGCTATCTGAAATTTCATTATCAGACATAGAACTAAGGAGAGCTCACTTAGGTTATAAGATGAACTCTGTTTGAACACTGTGAAACAGCAAAAGCAGGGGATTCAAAGTCTGGAGAAGACCCTGTAGTTTAAACTAGACAGGTAAGTACCTTATTAGATGTGCAATGCAGTTCTGCACTTGTTTCTTCATTCAATCAAACTCTTATTATGAGCTAATATTTGCTGAACTTTTACTATGAGCCACATTCCAAGCAATGTATTCTGTCCATAGTGTTTAATTTAATGCTCACCACACCATTCTCAGGGATGAATTAGATATCGATGTCATCATTTTATAGTGGGAAAATCATATTGTCAGTTATTATTACTCTCATTGTACATGAGGCCAGCTACAGCCCTCAGAAAGCTTTCCTCTAACTGGGTCACAGAGAAATCCAGCTGCCCACCCACCACTGGCCCCACAGGGATCCAGGAGAAGGCTATTTATGTCGCCTGCCCATCCCACAGAGCCTGGCACCCAGCTCCCTGGGGGAGGACTGCTCTTTGGAATTCCTGGCACCCACTCCACTCTCCTCCTCCCCCTCATATACTGCTCATCTCTCCCTGTGATAGCTGCATTGTTTGTCTGTTAGTTCAGGCACTAGCACACATGGCTCAGACTTAGTGCTCTCAAATTAGATATTGAAATCTTGCTATTTTTTGGGGGGGGAGGGAAGAGACTGGAAATGAATTATTGGAGACAAGATCTTACCTGCAGCCCATCTTCTTTGAAAGACTGTGAAAGATTTTTTTTTTCACCTAAGAAGTCACATTTTCTATCCAGTTGGGGTTTGCTGTGTATCTCTGGGACATTTTCTCCCGACTTCTGTAGGCCTTTTGGTGTTAAGGAGCTGGTAACCTAGGTAATGATGGGTGTGGGGAAGAAGGCTTTGGTGGTGCTTAGTTGCCAGTGTGATTGTCAGCCTGGTGGGCTGACTCTGAGGTGGTAGGTGTGTGAGATGGTGGGTGAGGGTACTGTGAGCTTGCTTGCCTGTGTTTGCCGGAGTGCTGGCGCAGGCGTGTGGGTGTGATTGCAATATGAGTGATGCACGCAGGGTAATTGTCAGGCAGCTCAGATTTTTTTCCTCTGTCTTTTTGCTTCTTTTTCCCCCCTCTAATTTATAGTAGGCAAAGAAATCCTCCTCTGCATCAGTGAGGTGATATTTTTGAAAAGTTTCCAAGGGGATGAATTATGTGCTGTTTCAATTTCTCAGTATTATTGATTCTCCTAGGTTTTGTGACTAATATTTCTTAATGAGAGGTCTTGGGATTTTGATGAAGCTAAGGAAGCCAGCTTTGGCTGCTTGTTTCTATGAAAGAGGAATAATCCTAATGCATCATGATGGAAAGATAGTCTTTACAGGTCAATGCTAATTTTTGCTACATCTACATCTTACGGGTACATCTAAAATTTTTGGCAGTACTACTTCCAAATGGGCTTTAGGAAAAAAAATCATCTCTATTAATTTTAATACATAATTTATTTAATATTATTTCCTCTGAGGGGTCAGCTTAATTCTTATCCAAGTTCATCATAAGTTGGATCTGAGATTCAAATAAAACCAATGAGTGTCAGACTTAAAAGTACAGCATTAAAGAATAGAGGACATATCTTAGAGATGAAAGATGTATGGTTAGAATCTTGGCATTAATCTTACCAAGTAAGTATGAGAAAGTATGAATGAGAATGGGGTTCATACTGTAGGATTCATGAAAACTGAGGGGAGTGTCCCCATGGGATCATTTTATCCTCTGCATCCAGCTGCTCTAGAAGCTTCTTCTATGCCTCATCATAGAAATCAGCAACTGCTGTTGTATTTTCGTCTAACATATTTTTTTCTGCCATAGGAAAATAGTGCTTTTCAACTGGACATTTGTCACTGTTGGGAGGTGTAGAGATAAGAAATGCTACCCACTGCTCTACAATGTACAGGACAACTACAGGAACAAATAATTATCTGCTCCAAAATATTTATATTCCTATTGTTGATAAACACTGACACACAGGAAGCTGTAAAATCCACTAATATGTAAAAAGGCTATGCACTACGTGATGATTAATCTTCATTTTCAACTAGGCTGGATTTAGAATCACCATTGAAACACATTCCTGAGATTGTCTGTAGGGATATTTTCAGAAAAGTTTAACTGATGGGGAAATGCCCACCTGGAATGTTAGACAATACTGTCTTATGGGCTAAGGTCTTGGACTGAATAAAAGTGGACAGTGAGTTGACTACCAACATTCATCCTTTCTGCTTCCTGATTGTGCATGCGATATGATGACTTGTTTGACACTCCTGCTGACATGCTGTCCCTGTCATGATGAACTATATCTCAAAATAAACCTTTTCTTCCTTGTTACTCTTGTTAGATGCTTTATCACAGTGAGGAAAAAAGAAACTAATATAGAAAATTGGTGCCAAGGAGTGGGACTGTTGCTGGGAGCAACTGGGCCGTGTGGTTGTTACAGGTTTGGAACTGGTTGCCAGGAGTAATTAGAGAAGCCCTAGAATGATGTAAGCAGAGCTCAGTGGGCCACTCAAGTGCGAGTTTGGAGGACCAGAATGCTGAGAAAAACAGTTTCAGAGGGAAACAAGGACTCTGTCAAGAACTGGGCTACGTAAGAGCCATTCATGTTATTTTCTGACGAAGTAGCTACATGGCTATATCCCTATTCTGAGAATTTGAGTGAGGATAAATGAAAAGGGAATGGGCTAGCTTGTTGGTGGAGGAAGTCTCATGACAGGACAGCACTCACACTGTGATAGTTCATGCTTACTATCCTTCCCACATCAACAGTGACAGAAAGTAACACACAGAGCCTAAAGCTATGAAAATGTGTGTTGTTTGGTAGGAAAAAGAGGAAGTTCAACCTTACAGACAAGACAGGTGCTGAGAAAAAAGCTGCTGTGATTCTTAAGGAGATCAGCATTATCTTATTGCTTCTTGTTTTGTCCCATTTGGTTGTGGACTCTCGGAGGCCTGGTCGTTTCTGAAGAGGAAACAGAGGGGCATGGATCTGGGAGAGAGAAGATGGGGGCAGAGTACAGGGAGGGGAAACAAGGTGGGGATGTAGTGTGTGAGAAAAGAATCTAACACAAACACACACACACACACACACACACACACACACACACACACACACACACACATATATATATATATATATATATATATATATATGATAGAGAGAAGGAAAGATGGAGGGAGGGAGAAGGGGGGGAGAGACAGAGAGAAAGAGAGAGGGAGAGGGAGAGAGCAAGTGTGAGAGAAAACCTCC
Source organism: Peromyscus californicus insignis (assembly GCF_007827085.1). Classification (NCBI taxonomy): domain Eukaryota; kingdom Metazoa; phylum Chordata; class Mammalia; order Rodentia; family Cricetidae; genus Peromyscus; species Peromyscus californicus. Next base: position 82,612,553 of record NW_026294595.1, read on the forward strand.
TTCTTTGAACTTGGACAAAACATACCCACCCATTAAAGGTTCCAGTTTGTAAGAATGCAAATGAATTTTTTTAATTGCAAAGTTGGGTGAGTTTATTCTACTAAGGACTTTTTTCTTGTTCTCCAGAAGATCTCTGATACAGAATAATGTCATCAAATAATATTATAAAATGTTAATCTTTAGAAAAGATTTGATTAAAAGGAGTTGTATTAGGGGACAGTAGATATATTGACTAAAGGTTTTGTGAATGCTGAATTTAATTTTCGTCACCTCTGAGGGCTCAACTTTCTAATTTTGCCTTGTAAATCTCTAAGAGTTTTTTTTAAATTTAAATATGTTTTGATCATATTTTAACTCTCTCCCAAGACCTTCCAGATCCTCTCCCTCACTCACCCACCCAACTTTAAGTTCTTTCTCAAAAACAAACAAAAGAGATGTTGAACTGAAAACTCTGCTGAGAAGGTTCCCTTCTCAATGACAGATGCTGAGGAGAGTGACTTCTTGGATTGAGCTACCAGTGTTCAGAGGGTATGATAGCTATCACAAAAGGGGACTAGGATACCTCTCAAGCTTGGAGTAGAATTTGACAATATTATCTACAGTATAGAGGTTTCTCAGGAATGAAAGATGTGAGAATGGGAAGGCCATAGTGACTTCAGCCAAGATTCAAAAAGGTCACTGAAACCAGACAACTTGTAGCAGTGTTTCCTGCAAGAAGGCCCCGAGAAGCCATTGAATGAAGCAGGGAAGGCCAAGCCTAATTGCAATGGAGACTCCAGTACATTGTAAATGCTAAGGCCATCAGTATCTATTGATGAAAGCTGCAAACGCACAGTAGAACTGGCCCAAGAGACAGAATGTGAGTGCTACAATTGGCAGAGTTGGATTAGCAGGGAAACTTGAGCCTTTGGAGCTCTGATGCCTCTGTACATGGAGCTTCAGGAATTGGTGTTTGCTTTCCTGGATTTTCGTCTTTGAATCAGCCTTTCATGTGTTACCCATACCTCCCTTTTGAACAGAGATGTTTACTCTGTGTCATTGTGTGGTAGAAATAAAAAACTTGATTTTGGTATTACTGAGGTTCACAATTGCCTTGAGTCTCAGAAGAGACTTTTATTAAAGATTAGGTGACTGTGTAGGGGTGGATTGTATGTTTTGCATTCTGAGATAAAAAGGAAATTATGTTTGCATTAAATTATCAAAAGGTATAATTGTGAAGTTTACTGGATTTAAAATAATTATGAAAAACATGTTTTGGTGAGTTAGTGTACGTGTTTCAAGAAATATTTTCTGTAGCAAGAAAGACCTATCCTTAATGTGGAGTGGCACCATTTCATGGTCTGGGATTCTGGAGTCAATAAGGGAAAAGTAAGGTGAACATATGTACTCATCTTTCTCTTCTTCCTGACTGTGGGTGCTATGTGACCAGCTGCTTCATACCTCTGCCACTGTGCCATCCCAAACATTAAGAACTGCACTCCTTGAACTGTGACCCAAAATAAACTCTTTCTCCCTTAAGTTACTTTTGTAGGGAATTGGGTAGCAGAGATGAGTAAAGAAATATAGGCTGTCTTACTTACTTCTCTCCTTCAAGGGATAATCTCATTTACATTTGACAAAATTTTGATCTAGAGACCCATGAGGCAATCCTGAGGCCTCAGCAATTTGCTATCTGCAAAGCCTACTCTGACCCCTAGCTTTAGTGGGCCAATTCCATAAGAATGCTGCAAACAAGTTCAGGGTAGATATAGTCCCTGGTCTTCTGATCTTTTTTCAAGGGCTAGTTGAGAAATTTTGCAGGTTTTTTTCTCTATTTCCATCATTTACTTAATACATTTGCGCTCTCTGTTAGGCACAATGCTGTGCCTTTTATAAGCGTTTCTGGTGGTGGGCTCTTTATTTTTCCTGGTTCATAAAAGAAGAGGAACTTGAATAAATGTCATTTTTCAACTCTCATCTTAGTTAAGGAACATAAGGACACACAGTCTTCAACGTCCTTAAATCTGCAAAGAGGTTGTTTAGACTTTTCCATCTTGATAAGTAGGTAGTTTGTGCTGAAAATCAAACTCAGGGCCTCCTTATAGCTGTGCCACAAGTACAGTGTAGCTCTTCTATTGAAAGTACATTTCTCTTTTGCATGTACCATTTCCTACTCTTCTCTCTATTTATGACCTACCAATTTACATTTTGGAAACTGTAGTATCAGATCCCCAGTATCATCAGTTCAGTACAAATCTGGAAGATTTTGGTGGTAGGGTTAATTCAATGGAATATTTAGAGAAGAACAACAAGAAGAAAAAGAAGATGAGGAGGAGCAAGAGGAGGAGGGGGAAGAAGAAGCAGAAGCAGCAGCAAAAGAAGCAGCAGCAGCAGCAGCAGCAGAAGAAGAAGAAGAAGAAGAAGAAGAAGAAGAAGAAGAAGAAGAAGAAGAAGAAGATCCAAGTACCCGCGTAGAGGAGTCAGTCAATTACACCCCACATTCTTGTCTTTTTAGCAACATTCTTTTAAATTTTTTATCAAATTTACTATAAAAATACAATAAATAAAAACATCACACACAAATTAACCAGACTCAAAGTCTATACTTAATGAACTTATATACAGTTAGAATTAGTATTCAGAACAGAAGCTGTCATGGGTCACCTTAAATTTTACATTTTCTGTATCATATACTTTATTTGTGTTTTTTTTTTCCATCACCAAAAAGAAAAGAAAATCCTTGACAGAATTAGAACTAGAAAAACGATTAGCATTATAGGCTCAATTGATTAGACCAGAATCACCCAGGTATGATTTAATACTATTGTTTTTAAATAACAGTAGTTGATACAAGTTACAAAAGAGGATAGAAAGGTAAATTGCTTTTCTCGTCCCACCCCACATTCTGTGTGTAGGTCAAAGGTGTTTTCCTGTTTTGGGTACAATGCTATGTTTCAGGATAGCTGCAAGCAGCAACAACAGCAACTTCCTCCTCATTCACTGGAATTTCAGACATTGCCTTCTCAGCTCATCTTGTACTATCACAACCTTCCTCCTATCTCTGTTACTGCTGGACCAATAAAGATGGAAGGTGACTGCACAGGCATCTAAAAGGTGGAAAGAAATTGCAGTGATCTTAAACTTTTTTCATTTTTCTAATTTTGCTATCAATATCTCTGATGGTTTATACCATGAACTTGACTGTATTTTCAATCACTTAAGATAGAAGACCCTGAACATGTCTGTGAGGTATTATCTGGATTAGGTTAGTTAAATTGGGATGTCCCAGTTTAACTGTGAGCCACATTATGTAATGGGATGGGTTCTGGTACTGAATATAAAGGAGAAAATTAGATGAGTGTGAACATTCATCACTCCCTTCATTCTAGCTGTGGACACAATGTAACCAGCAGCCCAGAGCTCCTGTTACCATGGCTTCTCCATCATGAGGGACTGTAATCTTGAATCATGAACCCCAAATACTCCCTTTTTTTTCTTTAAGTTGCTTTTGTCAGAGTATGAGACATGTAACTAATATAGTGTCTAAAATTGACTATCTCACCAAGAAAGAATTATTTTCCCTCACTTTCCATTCCACAGATAAGGGACCAGGGACAGAACATTTGTTACTACTCTAAGTGATATGTCTAGCAAATGATAAAGGCTAGATGCAAATTCAATTCCATCTGTCACAAAGGACTGCATTTGAACATTGTTCTAAACTATCTTCTATTCCATAACTGAGACTGCTGAACTTTGTATAGAATTGGCATTCCTGTAGCAGCTGGGAAAATGCTTCTTCTTCTTTCCACCCCAAAACACATTGTAATTATTGAGAAAGGGAGTGACTGAAAAGAAGTCAATGTTCTCAGGTACTAAGCCTTCCTTCTGTGTGACTTGTTTACTGAATGAACTGGGTAAGGTATACTATAATCAGAAAGCCATTTAAATTATTCTCACATCTACATTCTAATTTCCATACTCTGTGGATTACATGCCACTTTGTATTATTTCTGCATTACCACACAGAAAATTTTCAGAAATTAGTGGCTTAAAACTGTACAAATGAAGGTTGTCAGATACCTTAGCTGATAAAGTACTTACCTTGAATGCAAGAAGACCAGGGTTTCAATCTCCAGGATCACATCACAAAGTCAAGTGTTGTGGTATGTTCTGGAGAGACAGAGACAGGAAAGTCCTAGGAGCCTTCTTGCCAGATAGCTTCTGTGAAGTTCCAGGCCCATGGATGACCCTATCTTAAAACAAATTTGAAAGGTACCTGCAGACAGACTTCCAAGGTTGTCCTCCAACCTCATACACTAGTGCCCACAGGTGTAAAAGAGCATGAAGACCTAAGGAACACACACACACACACACACACACACACACACACACACACACACACACACCAAACATTGTTTTATGCTGGTCTGAAAGTTAGGAATAGGTGAATGGTATAAATAGTTGCTTCTGGCTCCAGGACTCTCCTGATGTTGCATCAGCATTTCGAGCAAGGCTATAGCTACCTGGGGACTTGACTGTGGCCATAAACTCACTTTCAACATGGGAGACTAGCATGTCTGTAAGTAAATGTACCATTTCTTCATAAAATGGACCTATAGACATGCTGACTATCCTCAAGGCACTGCACCTGCCTCTACTAGAGTGAATGACATGAGAAAGAAGGCAAAAGTCTAGGTGAGTTTTTTTTTTTAAATGATGGATAAGTCTCTGCTCCCTCCACCTTGTTTCATTCAGTTCAGTGGCCCACATGAAAAGGAACACAATTAAACTCTACCCCTTGAAGAGAAGGTCATCAAATAATTTGTGGACACATGTAAAACCACAACATGATGATTCTTTGGAGAAAAACTCAGGAGTAGGGGCTTGGAGAGATGACATAGCAGCTAAGATGAGTACCACTTTTGTAAAAGGTCTGAATTCAATCACCAGCACCCATACTGGGCCCTTGGCAACCACCTGAAACTCCAGCTACAGAAGGAACCCAAGCCCATAGCTTCCTCTGGTATCAGCATTCATGACCACATATACACATACACACAATCCAAAGTAATAAAATGAGCCTTAAAAAGCAGGCAATTTTTAAAAATCATTTTCAGGCAGTATAATTGCCCAGGTTAGTCTTGCAAAAGTGGCTAATCACATTTATGCTTTTCATTTTCTTCAGCTTAGGCTTATTCATTAAAGATATGAAAAGAGACCTGTTTAGTTACACTTTATGTCTTCATATTTCTTGTCAGTCTTTTGTTACTATTGTGAGCCCCTTTACAGTCAGACTTTGGTGGAGTGGGGCACGGAGATTTAGAATGCATGCTCTGGTTGTCTTGATATCTCTGTTCTTTCGTGTCAAAGCTGATGGGTTTTCTTATTGTGAGGTCTTCCAGGTTTCTTCTTGTAAGATACTTTCCAACTTCAGACTAAACTATACAACATAACCTTTGTGAAGTGGTCACTTGCTCCTTGACTTCTGCCTCCCCTTCTTCTGCCACTAAGCCACTTTGGCCACACCCAATCTTTTGAGTACTCCTCTTCAATTAGCTTCAGATGAGAGGGAAATGTCCCTTTCCTCCAAGGTTGGTGGTGAAGGTTGAAAAGTAACCACATTTACATCAAGTATAACAGAAAAAAAAAAAAACTGTTCCAAGAAGTTTTTCCTTCTTTGTTCTTTCCTAAACTTTCAACCTCAAAGTGATTGATGACCTAGGGGCTAAAACTCCAATATTGACACCTTTAAGTTCTCTCAATAATGAAGCTTGATTCCTATTATATTGTTTAACTGATGAGGCCTTTAAAGAACTCAAACACAACCAGGAAAAACATACCTAAGATCCTGCTACATCTTAATAAGGTAATTGTAGTGGTTTGAATAAGAATGTCACCCATAGATAGATATTTGAATAACTAGTCTCCAAATGGTGGCACTGTTTGAGAAGGTTTGGGTGGTATAGCCTTGTTGGAGGAAAAAAGTCACTGGAGGTGAGCTTTGAGAGTTCATAGCCTGGACCCACTTCTGGTTCACTTTTCTGCCTTGTGTTTAGGGTTGGAGATAAGATATTTCAGCTTTCTGTTTCTGCCCCATGCCTGATGCTTGCTGGTCTATGCCCCTGCCACAATAGACACTTATTTTTCTGGAACTGTAAGCTAAAATCAACTCATTCTTCCATAAGTTGCTTTGGATCATGGTATATTTCTCTAGCAATAGAAACATAACTAATATAAAAATTGGTACCAAGAGTGGTGTGTTTCTGCAAAGAACCTGATGGTGTTGACTTTTAGAGGGATATGGAAGTCTTTGGGACTTCAGATTAGAAAAGCAGTTGAATGTTATAAGCAGACCTTAATGGGATTTTTTCTTAGAAGCTGGGAAGGTAGTATTGACTGAAAATAATGCAGACTGTGGAGGTCTGCCAAAGAACTTTCAGAGGGGAACAGTATTAGCAACTCGGCAAGACACCATTCCTGTGATATTTTGTCAGAGAATGTGGCTGTCTTCTGCCCATGCCCAAAGAACTTCTCTGAAAGTGAATTAAAAGTGGTGAACTTATTTCTTCGGAAGAGGGGATTTCAAAACAGCATCAAATGGAATCCGTGGCATTGTTACTACTGACTTCCCATGTGTGGTTCTACAATTAAAAGAAGAAAAAAAACAGGGCAGAAAGAATTGCAAGATGCACAGTTTGAAGGGAAAAGGATCACTAGGAATCTTAATGGTACAGCCAGGGCATGTGCTTAAAGAGACACTGTAATATGCATTAGGATAATAGATATAGTGCACTGATTGCAAGACAACATCCAGCTAAGCTTCCAGCTTGGGAAAGAGATTTTGAAGGGTTTTATGTCCTTAGAAACCAATAATAAAAAGTGCTGCTTTGAATATGATTCAAGGGAGCCAGAGTCTATCCCAAGCTGGCAGACAAATTTAGCAGTATCATCTGCATGATATTGGCTTTTCAATACAAGGTGAGAAGGTCATGGATTCTTCTCCATAGTTTCAGAAAGCTGCTGGGGTCAGGCACTGTGTAACCAGGGACTGTCTGTGAAGACCCTGAAAGGGCAGTAGCCCCAGAGAGTCTATTGCATGAAATTGTGAAAACAAAGCTTCAGTTGCGGTGGAGACCCCAAGATGTTGGAGATACTAAAGCTATGAGATATCTTATAAGGAGAGCTACATATGTGGAGTGAACCAGCCCAACACAGAGATGCATATCATAGCAGAAGTGGAAGAGTGGAGCCATAAAAGCCCTTTGGTACTAAAACCTCAGATACTAGACCTGGAGCTAACAAGAGTTGGTGTTTGACTTTCTTGCTTTTGGTCTTGTGTTGGTCCAGCACTTCCTCACTGTACTCCCTCCTCCACATTCTACCTTTTTGAAATGGTAATGTATAAACTATGCCATATTATGTTAAATTATATGAAATTTACTTTTGTTATTTTACTGAGTGTTACAGTTTAGAGGTTGCCATAAGTATCAGAAGACAGTTTGGATTGTGAAGCAGTGTTGAAACTGTAAAATATGGAGAGGCTTTTAAGATCAAACTAAATGCAGTTTGCATTGTGATTACTATGAGCCTTTGGGAGTCAGGGAATGGAATGAGATAGAATGAGAAATGTACTCCATAGCCTTAGGTATTTAAACACTTAGTCTCCAGTTTGTAATGCTATTTGAAGCATGTTATGAAATCTTTGGGAGGTGTGGCCTTGATGGAGGAAGTAAGTCACGGGGGGTGGGCTCTGACACTTTGTAACCTCACTTTTCTTCTACTTCTTTCTCTGTGTTTCATGTTTATGTTTGAGAATGTACTATCACAGCTTTCTTCTATGGCCTACTGCTGCCATGCCCTCCAACCATGATGGACTCTTGTCCTTCTCGAACTCCAAGCCCAAATAAACTCCTCCTACTGTAAGTTGGCTTGGCCATAGTGCTTTATCAGCAACAGAAAAGTAACTCACACAGTAACTAATAATTTCTAGGGTCTTGGGCTCTAAAGTGTTAGTCAAAGTAGCTTTTGTCCCCGAAATGGAGCAGAGGGATTTTTATCTCTTTGATCAAGAACAACAAAGCTTTAATTCCAAAACCTCATAACACAATTACTAATTTTAGACTGCAGTTTGATTGTGGATATAGATATGATTGGAAAGTATAAAACTATGCCTTCAAAAATCTCAACTCCATTCTTACCAGCACAGTGATGTCTTGGCAAAAACTATCATTTTTCTGAAGAGCCCTATTGACTCGTTCGAAAGCCTGGTTTCATCTCTGGCCATAGTGTATTCACACACATTCATTATTGATAGAGCACTTAGCCCTCTGGCCTCCAAACACTTTGCCAGCCTGAAAACCATTACCTCGCTTGTTGTGCTCACTTTCCTCATAGAAATTAACTTTTCAGGCTGTCAGGAGAAGGCAGTAGTAAATTCAGAATCCTGCCAATGGCTTGGAACTTTAATTCCACTTTCCTTCTGAGATATGGAATCATGTATACAATTTATGGACAAAGATGTGTATCTTTCTTTGTTTGCTAAAATATTCTAGTGTTCTGTTTGTGTGCTTCTTGTGGCATTTTTATCAGTATTATAGATATTTCAGCAATTGGTTTACCTTTCTGAATAAAATTAATGTGTTGATATTTGCATCTCTATTATATGCTGACTTTTCCACTGCATTTCAAGCACTCAAATACAGTGTAATAGCTGTAAAGAACTCTTATCATGGAGGCTGGGGAGATGTATTAAGTAGTGAAACACTTGATAAACAATCATGAAGACCTGGGTCCAGATTCCCAGCACACATGTTAAAGACAGGCATGCCTGCATTAATCTGTAACCTTGGCATTGTGGGGAAAGAGACAGGCAGATCCCTGGTGCTTTCTGAACAGCCAATTTAGACAAACTGGTGAGTGTTGAGTTCAATGAAAGACCTTGTCTCAAAAAATAAGGTGAAATCAATTGATGAATGTAGCACGAATCTTAAAAGGTCTTATTAATAAAAACAAACCCAGGGCCAGGTATTGGGGTGAATGCTGGAAGATCAGAGAAGCAGAACAAGCCACAGCTTCCTCACCTCACCAATTCCTCAGCTGATCCTGTTTCCTCAGACTGGAAGCCTCTGAGTCCTCATCCAAATGGATCTCAGCTGAACTGCTGCTCAAAAGCCTAAAAGCTTAACCAGCTCTAGTTCCTGGTTTTCATGCCTTATATACCTTTCTGGTTTCTGCCATTACTTCCTGGGATTAAAGGCATGAGTCACCATGCCTGGCTGTTTCCAGTGTGGCTTTGAACTCACAGAGATCCAGAGGATTAAAGGCATGTGTACCACCATTTTCTGGCCTCTATATTTAGTGGCTGTTCTGTTCTCTGACCCCAGATAAGTTTATTAGGGTGCACAATATTTTGGGGCACACAATATCAACACATTTCCCATTTTTTGTCTAAAATTAAAAAAGCTTATAACTAATACAAGAGAAACTATATCCAATAAGTATATACAATACATATAGTCAAGAATTACATTAACAATGTCTAGTCCATTAACATTTGACAGATTCAGACAAAACACTCCATTATAAATATTAACAATGTCCAGTCCAGTAACATTTGATAAACTCAGACAAAAAATTTCATTACTTATCCTATTTAAAACAAGTAGTTCATTTTTAAAAGTAGATTCAATAATTGACCTTTTTATCTTATCATATCCATAGTCTTTCTTTTTTCTGTTCATAATAGATTCAATAATCTACCTTTTGTCGTTTTTGTATCTTCCCCTTTTTCTTTTTAGAGTACATTCAATGATCTACCCTATTATTTCTTTATCTTTTTTCTCAGAGTAGATTCAATGATCTACCTCATATCTGTGTTCTCTTTTTTCTTTTTCTTTTTTTTAAACAAAAACTCTGAATCTAATCTCCTTGTTCAGCTTTTTTCCCTGACCATTAACAGTTAACAACTTGTAACCAACCATCATAAACAAGACATCAGAAAGCCAGGCCTCCCAAGCAATCACAGACGATCACAGCAAGGTTGGGTACCTGTCTGGCACTGGGTCAGACATATTCTTTTTAAAAACTGGAATGGTGAGGTAGTGACTGATTGATTACCTGGCTGGACTTTTTAAAGCACTGCTGATATACATCCCTTTCAAGGACATGAATTAAGGGTGAGCAGTGAGAAGAGCAGAGATGGACAAGGCATGGTCCTTGGGAGAACATCTCCTTTGGTTCTTAAAGACTTTGTAGTTCCTGATATGTTCCCAGGTCTTGATTCCAATTTGTACATTTTGTTCCTGAACTTGGGACGTCCCTATGCAGGTCTGTACATGGTTAAGTCCTTTCTTCATTCTTGTCTTAGCCTGAAGGTCAGTTGCTAATAGAAGCTTTTTCTTTAGTAGCTCCTTATTGTCATGTTCTTTACCCCTGGTCACTCTAATTTTCTTGTGCTGTTTAACCTAATATGAAGCTTACAGGTTTTTTTGTTTTGTTTTGTTTTTAGAGGCAGGGGTTACTTATCTAGTATCAGATTCTCTTACTAGAATTTGTCAAGTGAAAATAGCCACCTCCTCTACTTGGCTCACTACTCTCTTCCCAAACTGTAGAATAACAGTTCTGTGAGATATAAATAAAGCAGAATTTAGACAAATGATAGATATAATGAATACCTCCTCTAACACTTCCTCTCTTTTTTATAATTTTGAAGAGACTCTTTTATTTCAGCCATGAGAATGATAACATCAAGGTGGAGCATTTCACTGTGACGTGTGATGGTCAACTTTCAGTTCTCCCATCAGTCCCAGAGGTAGAGCCACATGAAGACTTTATATCTGTCCCAAACCAGTTCTTCTATCTTTTCACCCTTTGAATTTCAAATCTACCGTAACCGATAAATTTCATCTTCATTCACACCTGTAGATTACTGTAGAATTGTCCCACATTTCTCTTTGTTATTATTAATGTACCCTTCAAATTGTGTGTCATCTTTAATACCTTTAAGGTGCTCCCAAATGGTAATAGTGAAGGTACTGGTTAATTTTGGTCTGAAATCTCTCATATATAATGTTAGAAATAAAAAGCCATAGGTATAGATACCTTGAAATAAATGTTGAAAACCTTCCAAGAGAGCTTCTGCAGGTAAAACACGTGCATCTAAATACACATGCTACCTAGGGAGACAGAGATTCCACCTTGTAAAGGACTTCCAGAATCCCAGAAACACTCAGAGGTGTGAGGTATAGAAATACCAACATGTTAAGCATGAGACTCATCTGAGCAGCATATTTTATCCTGTTGGTCTCTTGTTGGCAGTAAGAAGCCTGCAGATCTCAGGACAGAGGAGTGGGAGTGCATTGTTCAGTTCTAAGGTACTGAGCATGCGGGGGCTGTGTGTGCTGCGGAGCAGGCTCCAAGTGAGTCATATGTCTGTTATGAATGTTCCTTTGAATCTGCTGCCAGTGTTTCAGTCTCATATTCTTCCTAAGTGCCTTTGCAATAGCTCATATTCACACTTCCTAGCTTAGAGTGCTCAAGAGATCGATGATCAAACACTTGATTCAAGCCTTAAAAATTTATATTAGGACATAGTATAGTGTTCCTATTGTCACCATTTTTTTTTTTTGGAAAAAAAAGAAAGCATCATAAAGTGACAGAATGGGCTGAACAAGGTTTATAAATTAAAATGGGCTGTAATTAGAATATCAGTTTAGACATTCACTAATTGTGAGATATTGGACAAGAGCCCCCATTTCCCATCAAGCATGAATGCTTTTTCTGTTAAAAACAGTAATGATATTTCATCCTAAATAACATAACTTTTATGCTGTGGGAATAAAAGAATAAAGCAAAAACAGAACCTTTTATGACAGCACTTGTCTGAATATGATATGCATCCTCATTTTTTTGGATAAGTGTCTTTAACAATAATACTAATGATAGGTAATTGTATCTTATTTTTGAACACTTACTGCATGCTGATATTGAGATAACATCTCTACTATT
>NW_026294595.1:82629540-82664540 GCF_007827085.1 Peromyscus californicus insignis
CTTTTTGTAAAAATATCAATTATAAGATCTTCATAGTCTCTAATATAGTATTCTCTCATTTTAACTCATTTCCTAACATCTTATTTCCAAGTTGGGTTATATTTTGCGGTTCCATGTGGACATGGGTTTTGTGAACTATTTAATCTAGTTTATAAGCAATTTGCATGACGATATGTTTCCTTCCTTCTTTAAAAGACACAATTGAAAATTAACGATAATCAAAGGCATGATGGATATTCAAAATGGAAGAACTTTAAAGTTCCTTCTACACTAGTGGTTCTCAACCCTCCTAATGTTGTGACCCTTTAACACAGTTCTTCCTGGAGTGATGACCCACAGTCATAAAATGATTTTGTTGCTACTTCATAACAATAAATTTGCTACTGTTATAAACCATTATTAAATATCTGATGTACAGGATATCTGATATGTGACCCCTGTGAAACAGTCAACTCTACCGTAAAGGAGTCATGACTCACATGTTGAGAACAACTATTCAACATTATTGTCTGCTAATTATTGATAGTTAATGTTCATGTCATAGAGATAAGGTAAATCTGCTTCTCTTGGATTCTAGTGGAAAAATTCAGGACTAATAGCTTGAAAAATATGTAACTGAGGAAACTGATTTCCACACATTTCCTGAGGTATTCTTACTGGACATTTTGGAATTTGATAAAGACATTGCATCAGGAATTATGGCAATGTCACCAGGACCCATTGAGTCAGCTGAGTAAAATGTGGAGTTGCTGAAATTGTTCTACACCATTTTAGTGAGATTCCAAAGAGCAGACTGCTAGATGAAAACTTCAAGGTTTATGATGCAGGATGTATGAAGGCTCTAAGAATATTTAAACCTGGAGGGTTTGATGATCAACTTTATTAAATCTCAAGTTTTTGTCCACCTTATTTTTTCGCACTTTGATCATGCGAACAAAAATCCTATTGGCATTATCAGATACATAATAGACAAGTATTCACTGTTTTAAGGATGCTCAAGTTTTCAGAAATCATCTTAGATGTAGGATGGACAGATACGGTGATTGAGGAAAGAGTTCAGCTTGGAATGTCCAAACAAAAGTCCTCAACTCATGGTTCTCTGTGGCCAAAAGCCGCTGAGTGTTTTGTTTTCACCTCAGGAAAGGCTTCACAACAAAACAGTGTGAAGGCTGGATATGTTGCCCAGCAGGATACAAGAGTTAGAACTGAAAGTGGGAAAGAAATTAATAAGAACTGACATGATTTATTAAATAGCTAAACATCTTTCAAACGGAATCGATCTGAAAATAAATCCCTTAATGGTACTGGAAACATCGAGAGATTTCTTTAAACTTTTAGCAGTACAAATATGTGTTATTTGAAACTTTTTAAAGTTCTTTTTTTTTTACAGTTGTTTGTTTGGTTGTTTATAGTGTGTGTGTGTGTGTGTGTGTGTGTGTGTGTGTGTGTGTGTGTGTGTGTGTGTGTATGTGTATGTGTATGTGTGTGTGTGTGATGTGAGCCTACATCAGAGTTGATTTCTTTCTTTTGCCACTTGGGTCTGAGGGCTTGAACTCAGATAGTTAGGCTTGGCAGTAAGTTTCTCTAGCTGCTGATTCATATTGCCACGTATCTATGATAATCTCTTTAGAGAATGTTTCTATGGGCATTGTTGTCCTGGTGTTAGTAAGCCTGTAACTCTGTGATATAAAGGTTGCTAGGGATGTAAAGCTGAAGATGATAATAATTTTACTATTTATATATTTTATGTTGGGGGTTAAGTCTTAAAATATGAATGTGTTAATTTAATTTTTATAAACTAAGAAATATTTTATATGCAATTAGTCTTTCCTCAGTGTGAGACACTAATTTGTACTGAGGCATATGAACTATCATCAACACCCTTGAGTTCACCTCTGCAGGCTGCTTACCATTCTTCATACCCAGAGATGCATTGCCTCTGCCAATAGATCAGGGATCACCCAGCTGAAGTGGTCAAATGTGCAGCATCTGCTGACATAGCCTCACAGGAGGCCATCTTTCTGCACTGTTCAATCAGGGAAGGAGAACCTGTTTGAATCTCACTCCCAAACCTCATAGCAATCTGTCTGCTGCTTCTGAGAGATCTGTATCTTTCAGCAAGCGAGCTTCCACAGCAGATGCAGCTCAGAGGAGATAATACAATTCTGATTCTTCTTTAACGTCCTGTTAAATTGCATTTTCGGCCAAACAAAATTCTTTCCTGTGTTCTGAGCAATGGCAGATGTTAATTTGTGAAGTGAAGGCCTCATATAAACTAATGACTTATTCATGTCAGGAAGATGTCCCTCTCTACCTCAGAGAGATGAGGTTTATATCAAGCAATTACATGCTTTAGGATGTTTAACTGACTCCTTTGAGGCAGACATTTTTGGCTATGAAAATATACCAGATGTTATGGCAAAAGGGATAATGAGTGATGTTGATTTCTGATTTGCATGTAGGCAAAAATATGAGGAAAAAGAAAATTAAGAAGAGTGATGCCTACCAAAATATTGAAAGAAAGTAAGTATGAATATGGACATTTGTATTGAATAGAGTTACTTTTAATCCCTTTAAATCTAATTTTAGTAAAAGAAAATAAATTTTTCCAGGTGAAGAAAGGTCTAAATTGTAATTGTTTGCATTATGCTATGTGATTGTAATTCTTTTCCGTGAGGATATACACATGTAAAAGAAAAGTAAAGCATGTATGTATATAGAAAGCACTCTGGCCCCCTACTAACCTTCTAGCAAATCGATTACCAGCCATTTCCTGCAGATAACACTTTATAGTATCTCTCCCACATAAGCTTATGAAATTCATAGAACAATTAGCAATTGCTAGTTCCTTAAGTGTGTACATATAAAGACATAGGGTGTGTTTTTAGAATCCATGTTGAAAATATATATTCTTATGAGCTTTCGGAACTTAGAATTGCATATAGGAGGCCCTGGTCACGACAAATGTTTTATTTCTCCAAATGAGCTAAATGGCTCTTTTGCAGATTTTCCAATATCTTTATCTAATAGTTTTTGGCTTCTAGGCTATATATATATATATATATATATATATATATATATATATATATACATATTTGCTCAAATCAAAATATATGTTCTCAATTAATGCTATTTTCATGACCCCAAAGTATGGTTTAGAACTGTAGGCAAACTGACAATGTCCTTTCTCAGCCCAGCTAAATGTTCTAAACTTGTGTTTATACTTGTGCTTGGAGAGCAGTATTTTAGTCCAGGAAGATTTTGGAATTCATTGTTAGCTGTCATCAACCAGCTCCCAATGTGGAGACATTTCTCTCATCACTACCCATCATCAGCACTTTGGCCACTGAGCTTTTTGCCTTACATTTATCTGTAGTGTCCATGGCAATAGGCCCATTTGCATGGTTCAGAGTCAGAAATAACTCATTCATCCATGAAAGTAAACGTTCATTAATCACTTTCAGGAGATAAATAGTGCCACGGTCTGAAATGTATCTCCACGTAGAACATGATCTGATTTGGAAATAAGTCTTCACACTTTAAGTAGTAAACAAGAAATATTAATAGCTGTAGAATGACTGGCATCCTATGTGATTGATATCCTCATAGGAAGAAGGAAACATATAACATATATACAGAGACAAAACACACAGATGAGAGAAAGCCATGGAGCATCGGGCACAGAGAGTGCAGTGATGTAGCAATACATGCCAACATATGCCAAGGACAGCCAGCAGCCACCAGAAGCTGCCCGAAACAAAGAGAATTTTTTTCGCTTGAGGCTTCAACAGTAACAGGACTTTGTTGACACCTTGACTTAGGATGTCTTGCTACTAGAACTATGAGAAAATAAATTTCTGTTGTTTTAAGCTACTTTGCTTGTGGTAATTTGTCATGGCAACCCTAGGGGACTAATGTCGATACTCATATGAGCCAAGCATTTTGTCAGACATCAGATATGCTGCAGTGAACAAAGCTGGCAGTCCATGCTCTCAAGAACACTGCTGTTGGACAGTAGTATGCTCATTTGTTTGGAAATAAGAAAACACAATCTAACATAGTATCTAATACTTATTGAATGACATTTTTGTTATGATTAAGAATATCACAAGTATCAGTATCACTATAGTTAACTTTTATAACAGCTATAGTTAGTGAATTTTCTTATTCCTATCTCAGAAATGTGAAATCCGAGGTTTATGATAATCCTATATTAAAAGTGACCCAGTAGATGGAACAGAATCTAGAGTTTAGATATGAGAACTTTTCACAGATTGTCTGTGTGGCTCAGTGCAATCACAGGCCCCATTATACACAGGGAAGAATAGGAAACTTGACAATAGAGAGACTAGAGATGTGATGATGGAAGCAGGGTCTGGGGTGATGTGGTCACACACCAAGGGTTGCCTGCAGCAGAAGGTGGAGGATATAGGAGCTGGTACTCCCATGGGGCTTTCAATGTGCTCTAGCCCAGTTCTGTTTTCAGTCTGCTGAGTCATTTACAACTTCTGGCTCCAGAACTATAAGAGAATCCATTCCTGCTCATTTAAGTCACCATGTTTGTGCTGGTTTGTCACAGCTACAAATGGGAACTAATGCATCTCCTAGGTGACACAGTCAGAGAGTAACTGATCTGAGAATTCATCTGGCTCTGCTTTCTGTGTTTAGGTAGTACATCTCTTCCATCTTGATGAGAGAGTTTGAGATAAGTCATTAGAGTTGACTGAGACAGGGTAATTTAGTGCTGTGAACATGGGTTTAGAATTAGACTATAATTAAATACCTTTAAACAAGTTGACTGAGTTTCTTTGGGCAGTTCACTGAGCCATCTTGCACCTCATTTTCACAGATGTTAAGGGTGGTTATAATATTATCCTGCAGTGTGATTTATTAACGGAGCATCCAAAGTGTCTTGGGAAGTATCTCTCATCTACTAGACACTCAGCTTAGGTAGCCACTATTGACATTGAGCCTTGAATCTGAAAAACATGTCCTGTATGAAACATTCTGTAGAAGTTTCTGGGCTGCCTACTTTTGAATTATGCTACCCTGTTTTCATTTCCAACTACATTGACGTAATTTTCTGAAGGAATGCTTGTCTTGTTTCAACATGAAAGCCATGCCTTTAGGCTCTAGATTACTTTGTTCAGGTTCTTCTGTATCACGCCGGTCACTGTCATTTGCTTTCATGTTCCTGTCATCTCCTGACCTACTCTCTCCTCTAAATCTAGGAATTCCAACATTTGTTGGTGCTCACACTTATGTGCCAGGTGGCTTATGTTAGCCAAGGTGAGAGATAGGAGACCCAAAGGTTCTCCTGCCCTGCATTCCAGTGCTAGAGGCTGGTCTCTTCCATGGCTGCCCACTTTGCTATAAAACCCCTTCTCTTCCCCCCAGGTCCTGACTGTGGTATTATGCATGCCTAGATATTTTGTTTGTATTGTCACCTCTAAATGTTATTGGGGAATGTCTGCTAAATGTTATTGGGGAGTGTCTGCTATGTACTTACTTTCATGGATATTAACTGTAAAAGTATGAGATTTCATTTATACACACACACACACACACACACACACACACACACACACACACACACACTTCATCTTTTGTGTTATCCACTGTCATTCCTTCTCTGCACCCAGTTACCACTTTCACACTCTAGATGAGGTATCATTTACTTCATGCCTCATCTTCATTCTACTTTTCACATTTGCCTGAGTCTGGCCTATTGCACCATGCTGATTTTTAGTTTCTGTGAATAGCATAATTTCATACTACTACATGACTGAGTGAAACTCCATTGTATATATATGCCACTCTTTGTTTATCCATTTATCCAGTGATGGTCATCTAGACAAATTCTAGATGGTTGTTAGGTATAGTGTGGTGATGAATATAGCTATTACTACAGTGAGATTATATTGATTTTGTGTGTGTGTGTGTGTGTGTGTGTGTGTGTGTGTGTGTGTGTGTGTGTGTCTGTAAGGAATTATACTTTGAGCATATAGAAATTATTTCTAACTTTCTGAGGAATTCCCATACTGATTTCCATAGTGGATAGACTAATTTATATTCCCTCCCCAGAAGTGAATAAGGAAGAGTTATGTTTCTCTAGAATCCTAGCCATCATCTGTTGATGTTTGCTTTTGTGAGTACCAGAGTGAAGAAATCTCAGTGTTTCTTTTATTTACATTTTCCTGATGCATTTATGTCGTTGGTACCTTGCTCTTAGTTTTACCTACTATATATTAGCTGGTTTTTGTTATCCAGGATGCTTCTATTTTGTGGTATTAAAGACTCTCTTCTGATCTAACAGTACTGTTTTAATGTCTCTATCTTAATGGATAGAGCATTTTCCCTCTTAAGTCTACCTTGAGTTCAAACTTGACTATGTTTTCATCCTCATGTACTTTGTGTGCCCAGGATGTCACTTCTGCAGGCAACTTGCTTTTGCATCTTGCATCTATGATCATGAAGCTATCAGCCTTCTTGAGTCTGTCAGCTTCTTTACCTACCTGTTTCGGTGGCTTTTATCCTGCTTCCCTTATTACTCTTAGGTAAGAGACATGTGAGAACCTCATCCAATGACACATTTCTTAGGACTGAATAAATAAGGAATAGATCTTTTGGCTACCTTTGGACATTGTTTGCCTGGTAAAGGAACTCCATGGTACATTCTCTCCTCTGCTTCTGTTCAGACCATAACATTTGTAACTTCTCTCCCACTAGACAGTAAACAATCAGAGGCTAGAGCTTTCCCTCCAGGTCTGTGTGTAGGGAAGTTCCTAAGACACAATGTATCCTAAGTAAATTAATCCAGTGTAAAGATGAGTGATGGTGAAATTGAGAGGGCCCAAGGGCAGACTTAATGACTCCTTTAAAGTTTCTAGGGAAGATGCTCAGTTTAGTAAAGACATAAAATCTGAGAGCTGTGGGAAATACTAAGGAAATATTGAATATCCAATTGTTGGTTGTTTTCTTCTGAATGAAAGTCGTCATAAAGTGTGGCATTCCTGCAAGTGTACGTGTTTTTTTTAGTTTTTAATTTTATTATTTTTATGTATGCTTGACATCTATAGAAGATGGATGAAGGCACTAGATCTCTTGGAAATGGAGTTACAGACAGTTGTGAACTGCTCTGTGGGTATTGATTGTTGAATCTGGGTCCTTGGGAAGAAAAGCTGGTGTTCTTAATCACAGAACCATCTCTCCAACCCCTTCAGATTGGTTTTAAATGGACATATTAAGGCTTGTTCTCACTATCGGAATGACAACAGCCAAGATATCTGAGAGATTTCTTGCCCTCTAATGCTGGTTATTTGCATAAAATAATATGTATTTCCCCATCATGTGTACATTAGATGTTTACATCCTAGAAGACTACGGACAAGACCTGCTAATTTGTCACTGCTCCTTGGGCTACAGGATTGTGTAGATGCTCTAAGCTTGGTGGTGTAGGATGGGGTTAACAAAACAACCTGATTAACCTTATAATTTACAAGCACATAAGTTGAAAATATTTGAAAACTGAATTGAAATGTGATCAAAGTACATTAATTAAGAATAGCACTAGGAGATAGGAAAGGGGTATAGTTGCCTAATCAGTAAATAAAATTGTAAATGTTTATATGTAGTTCAATATTTAGCTGAGGACTATTTTAGCTAGAAAGCGTCTCTCTCTTCCCACCCACTCCCATTCACCCCACCCCCCAGACAAAGACTCAGTATTCTCTACCTCTGTTCTAGTTCCTTTCTCCTGCTGCTCTGGAAAACATTTAATAAATGAGGCCCTTCATGTGTCCAGTGCATTGATCCTGCTGTCTGCCTAGCCACATGTAGGAGGCATGGGGTGTCTCCATCTGTTGTGTCCATACAAGAAATGATGCCTGAAGCAGCTCAGTCAGCTGCCTGGATTCAGCACTTCAATCCTGCTCCCAAATGGGAAGTTGGTGTTTAATGAAAGGCTTATTTCCAAGTCAGCTAAACCAGCACCCCACAAGACAGAAGAAACGGTGAAACGGTGATATATAATAAGACAGGAAGAGATAGACAATTGAGAGGGATGCAACCCTATGTGCAGAGAATTAGGGGTCTCCTAGATGGGTGTGGAAACTGGTCCTCTGTTCATGTCATGATGGCTTTGTGGCCTTGTTCATCAATACAATGAGAGTAAGGGTAGAAATGAGATTTTTTTTTTTTTTTTTTTTTTTTTTTTGGTTTTTTCGAGACAGGGTTTCTCTGTGTAGCTTTGCGCCTTTCCTGGGACTCACTTGGTAGCCCAGGCTGGCCTCGAACTCACAGAGATCCGCCTGGCTCTGCCTCCCGAGTGCTGGGATTAAAGGCGTGCGCCACCAACGCCCGGCGGAGATTTTTTTTAAGAGACAGAAATGAGATTTGCAAAAGTATCTCTGTACTGCTCCTTGTCAGTAAAAACGCTGGTCTGTAGCTTTCCCCAACTGCTTTGGCATGTCTGTTGGTGTCAGCCTTGTTCAGGTCACATATGAGCAGTCATCCTGATAAAACTTTATGGGTGTACCTCTGACATGACCAGGAGACACAATCTCACAGCAAAATCCATGGTCCTCTGACTCTTATTATAGCTATGTCCCCTCTTCTCTAATGTTGTCAGAGCCTTAGGTGAGGACATACTCTGTAGATGTATATACTGGCACTGGACTCTACAACTCTGCATTTTGAGTGGTATAGGAAAGCTGACAAGATGGCTTAGGAAGTAGAGGTGCTTGCTGCCAAGATTAATGATCTGAGCATGACTGTCAGGACCCATGTGGTGGGAGGAGAGAACCAAATCCCCAAACTTGTCCTGTTACCTCTATGTGTGCACCATCATGTGCATACATATGGACATATGTAAATTAATTAATTGAAAAAAAACAATGTGGAAACAGTTTCTTAGCACTGTGATCATGGATGAATCTATCTGAAAGGAAGTGACAGGGTAAAGTCACATTAGTATCTAGTAAGAATGTACAGCTCTTTTTTTAATTTTTTGTATATAGGGATCTCTTATTTACTTTATATGTGTGTGTGTGTGTGTGTGTGTGTGTGTGTGTGTGTGTGTTTGTGTACATGGTGAATATGTGTTTGTATGTGTGTGTTTATGTGTATGTGTTTCTGTGGGGTGTGTGTGTGTATGTATGTGTGTTTGCATGCATGTATGTGTTTCTCTGTGTGTATTTTTGTGTGTGTATGTGTGTGTTTCTACAATTATAACTGATACATAGAAGAAACCCCAGGGTTTTGGGCTCCTTGTTTTCTTGGTTAAAAATGCATAAAGTCTGTAGTTGAATATGATCGTCTAAGTTTGGGGTTTCATGATTTCTTGTATATTAAGATGAGTATTTTAGTGCTCATTTTTGTTGAAAGCCAGTATCAATTATTTGTAGCCAAAAGGGAAAGCAGAATGCTTTCTTAACTGAGGATAGCAATGTAGCTGGAATAAAAAATGGCTGCTGACTGTGAGAACTTGAAAGAATGAGAAGTCATTTATTTTGTGTCTGCTTTTCTCCTTGTGCAGTTTTGATAGCTATGGGCTGGCTTCTACAATACAGAGACAGTGGATGCCCATAGATTGAAAAGTTACATTGCACTATTTTAGAGAAGAAAATAACTCTTTCTAATCTCAAGGCAGAGTCCTTGGGGGAAAGTTTTAATTTCCCATTTGATGCATGTGTACATCTCTGGACTAATATTTCTATTGAGTTAATTGGTTACTTTGATATACCCATCACAGTGCAGGTACAGGCTACAACCAGGAAGGCTAGATCTCTAAAAATACAGCAACTTTTACTCAAAACATATACCTCAAGTGAGAAGAAAGATTGGTAGACTTTGTTCTCTAATATTAAAAGATGAAAACAACAGATGCCCATTTCACATATCCTGAAATACAAACTTGTTAGTTCTGTTTTGGAGTTCTTTTTATTTAACTATTTATTTATTCTATGTATATGAGTACTTGCCTTTTATACACGCACACACACATATGTACACACACACACACGCCATATGCATGCCTTGTACATGCAGAGGCCAGGTAGTCAGGTAAGGCCTCAGATCTCCTGGAACTGCAGTTAAAGTTGGCTGTGAACCAAACATGTGAATTCTGGGAAACAAACCCAGGTCCTCTGCAAGAGCAACAAGTGCTCTTAACTTCTGAGGCATCTCCCCAGCCTCTCCATTTCTGAATTCATCTTGGGTAATCAACTCACACAAATAAATCATAAAGAGCCTGACACAAAAATTAAAATATCAGTATAATAAAAACAACCTTTCCCAGTAGGAAAGCTCAAGAGAAGCCAAGTTACTCAGACTTGCTCATAAGCATGGAATTAGAGTAAGAGGAGTTAGCTCCTGACTGCATTTTGAAATAGCTTCTGCCAAAAGAAGCCTCCATTTCTTATAACAGAGAGCAATCTTCCTGGAAGAGTAGTTGCTCATTGCTGGGCTGTGCTACCATGTTTGTGTCAGTCTAAGTGTTCATTGTCTGTTCTTCCCTTTTGAATACCTATAGTATTGTGGTTTTAAACATGGAAATTGACTGTAGCTCTCTCTTTAAACCACTTTAACCCTTAATTAAATATGTTATTTAATGACCCCAAGTCTTTTTTTCATGAGTTAAATTGGTTAAATATATTTTTCATCAGGTTTTGTTAGAACTATATATGGTAATCATATAAGTAGTTTGCAGTATCTCTAACCTATTGCAGTTCTTTATTTAAAAAGTGCTAATTTGCTGGACATATGGTTATCATTGTCATTTTACAATTGGTGTTAAGTTCTGCCTAAAGTGGTTGCATCACTGTCTCCAGATGAATTTTTTTCTGCTGATTCCACAGGCTTCCTTTTAAATGGCAACTGCAGTTCCCTCCTTCCTATTTGCTTAGAAGATACAAAAGTGTTGTTTCATAAAGTGACTACATTTTATAGACTCCCATAAGTCACAGTCAGGCACTTCGATTCTGGCCTCTAAAATTGTGGGATACTTTTGTCAGCAATACACTTAGAAAAAATCACTGTGCTCATTCTTTCCCGTAAGGAAATTGAGGACAGCATCTTGAGTCTGAGGAGTATCCAGGCCAGACAAGAGTGGGGCATTCTAGGGTGATTTTGGAACCATGTATGTCCTTCTAGGCCAGCAGAAACAGATTTTCACACCAAAATATGTTGCCTTTCTGTTCCACAGAAGTCAAACCAAACAAATCTAAAATGTCCTCTCACTCACCAAAAGCAACCAGACAACCAATAATAGCCACTGATAGCATGGGCGAAAAGCTGGAGTTACTTTAATTAGTAATAAAATAGACTGTCTATGAAGCAGATGGGTAGGAAGCTTTTGAAAGTTACTTATGCAAACACGTATTACATGGCAGTTGGTAGAAAATGCATGCTGTAACCTACAGTCAAAGTGAAGGGAAAATTGAGGGAACTTATTTTTTTTAATCAAGAAAACCAATTATGGAAAACTCCAGGTATTTTCTTCAAAGAGGCGTTATTATCATTCCAGTATTTGCTTGGTCCCCAGTTTCATGTGAGCAGCAAACCATCAGAGCAGCTGTGATTTAGTCAGGATGGAAAAGGTTTTCTGCAAATAATAGCATAGGCTGGCTGAGGCAAGGCAGCAAAATGGAAAGTTGAGAAGATTTGAGCATGAAAATGCCCAGTTTGAGAAATGACAATTTAGCGACATGGAAAGTCTTTTTGTGATTATAACAAAATACTTTTTACTTCCAATTTATAGCTCACATTTAATTAGTTAAGTTGAAAGAAAATGTGTTTACTTAATGTGCCTTGAAGTACAGACTTTTATTTTGAAGACACTTTCCCATTTTTATTTTGTCCCTGTCTTCTGAGATGGACGTTTGATATCCTAGATATACAGACTTCCTTGACAAAGTATGATAGACTCTTCCCTTGTATGTCTGCAGACCTAGCCCCCATTCTCTTCTATACTGCTTTGTACCAGAAGATGGAAACTCACAGCCATGTATTCCTATCTGCTAGCCTTCCCTTGCATTCAGCTAGAAACTATTGGGCTCGAAAGAAGGAAAGTCAGAAAAGTTTCCTCACAGTATACTGCCTTCCAGGTGAGGGATGGTTCCTGGGACACCAGACAATATCTCTAAGGGCCACACTCTCCTTTAGACAGGATCCAGATGTAGATGTAAGAGCATAGTCAGAGCTTCCTGTTTGGATGTGTCTTCCAAAGTTCATGCACTTGAAATCAATCCAGTGTGTCACTGTTGGGAGTAGGAGCCTAGTAAAAAACGACGAGCTAATAAAGATTGTCCACATGAATGGATTAATGACCTGACCTGGAGTGTGTTAGTGATTATGAGAATGGACTTGCTGTAAGTTCTGTTTTCTTTCCTTGATGTCTGCACTTTCCTGGACTTCCACCACATTATAACACAGCACAAAAATTCTATGGCATGGTCTTGGACTATGTAACTATGCAACTGCAAAATACACTTCTTTTCTCTATAAATTGGCCAGTTTATAGTATTCTTAAATAACAACAGAAAACAGATTTAAACCCTCCGAGTATACATAGTTTAAAATTTAAAGTCGCTGTGCAGGATAGAAAGATAGAGAGGGATACTAGAGTGAAATCTCACCGATATCCAAGGTTGTATCCCAGATTCCAAGTCTGAAGAAATTGTGAATCTGGAATCAGCCCTGTGTTTTCAAATCTCAAAGGCTAGACTATTTTGCTTCTATAAGTAGAGACAAGGCTTGACTGTTATCACTGTTGGAGGACTGTAAGAACTTTGCTGTGTTTGGAAGCTGCTGCTACATCCAGCCTGAACACTGGAGCCAAGTATCTCAGATTCACTCTTCTTTCACTGTGGGACCATAAGTAAAGTAAAATAATTTTTTGTCTTTTAATAATTTCTCCTTTGTAAGATATGGAAAAATAGTAGCCATTATATACTGTTATTATATGGAAAATTGAGGAGGCTGCTATCGGCTGGTCATTTGGAAAGTAACTCTGTGAGGAAGGTAAAGGACTACTGAAGGGGATGAGTTCACTTATAAAGGGGATATGAGAGGGCTCTCTTGCAAACTTTCTGCCACATAAGGATTCTAGTCTGAAACCTGAACATGCTGGTACCATGGTCTTGAACTCTAGCCTCTGGAACTGTGAGAAATAGTGTTTGCTGTTTAAGTTGCCCAGTCAGTCGTAGTTTTGTATAGCAATCTTAGCCAAGAATAGAATAACCTTAGTGTGTAGAGCAGTGCTTAACAAATAAGCAACATACTTCATTGTCAGCAAGCATCATTATTAGCACAAGTTGTTACTCATAAGCTTGTTAGGAAGGTTAGATGGTACTGAAAAGGTTGTGAGAAATGCTCTCATTCAGGATAAGTGATAATCATAAAGTATGAAGGAAAAGTGAAAATCAATAATCACTCTAAAAAATTCTTGGTGAGAGAATCTACAAGAAAGAAGTTATTGTAAATGAAGTAGTGGAGATCTTTTATTTCCATAAAAACCTTGTAAGATAAAAGAAGCAGTTTGTTCTCTTTACCTAGATGAGGAAATTAAAACACACATCAATCAGGCAAGTAGCTTACCTAAAACCATACAGTCCATCAAAGGTAGGTTTAAAATTCTAGTTGAAGGCCATTTGATTTCACATTATGCTTTGTAGATACCAGTTTGAGGTGCAGTGGGAGATTCTTCCTTTCTCTACTTTTATTCAAGATCAAATGACACAGCCTAGAAGAACAGCTAGAAATAAAATGAGAATGATGTGCAGTTAGTTGAGGTGTATAAGGCAATATATTTATTTTGTGCACTAAAACAGAAATCAAGTGTCAAAGGGCACCTTCTGAGGTAGTTCTGCTACTCTGTGCTCTTAACCTTCTTGATGAAGTTGAAAACATATTGATGGGGTTAGGATGTCAGTGTGCTGAAAAATGTGCAAAAGTAAATATGGAAGAAGCGTTTAATATTGTACAACACCAATGAGCTACTTGAGACAGACAATAGATATAACCACCCGCTTAGAAGTTAAAATCGAACTAAAAACTAAACAACCCTCAAATTTTGGTGATACTATTTTTTATATATCCTCATGTTTATTCCATTGGCACAAGCACTTCCTCTACTATAAAAGGACATGTTAATAAAGAGATAATAGAATTTTAAGCATGAAATGCCACTATGTTCGGATCAATTGCTTTCTCTTTGAATCATTTAGCAACAATTTAAAAAAATCACCATGCCACTGTGAAAAGAGAAATAACAGGTCCATTAATTCCTTAATTCATCTATTTAACCACAAGCTCCACAATATTTACCAGATATCTGTCATGTATCAGATGCTCCTAGGTGTTGCCTGATTAAATAGCCTTCAAATATTGTAACTTTCTTTCAACAAATTCCCAGGACCAGAAATGTCAGAAAGTAATTGCAATGAAGCTTGCTGTAATACACAGATGACAAGAAACAGGAAGAGTGTAATTACTTTGGTGGATCAGGGAGAATTTAAAGGAGAAAGAGAAGAAAATATTGGATCTCAGAAATAGGTTGAAATTGACCCTGTGGGTAAAATGGCAGTGGAGAATATGTATGGCTAACACTTTGTGTGGACCAACCAAAAGGCTAAACACCTTGAGGAAATGGATCAGTTATAATCATGTCAGCATGGCTGTTCAGATAGAATGGAGAGCAAGAGAAGAGATGGGCAGGGTCTGTGTCCTAACTCCACATTCTGATTTTTTGCCTTTAAATTCTAAAGAGAGGGGGGGCTTAAATAGTAGGGGAGGAGCCAGAACAAACAAACAGTTATGGGACATTTGGTCCAGTAACACCTGAATGAAGATGTTCCTTGATTGTTTTGTAGGATTTTGACTAGATAAACCTTTTATCAGTTGAAAACCTTGTGGGGTTGGGGAAATGACTCAGTGGGTAAGAGTGCTTGCTATACTGGCATGATGACCTGAGTCTGGATCTCCAGCAGCCACAAAAAATCCAGGATTCCCATGCCTGCCTGTAAACCCATTGCTGTAGAGAACAGAGATGGGGGTCACTCTGGCTTGCTGGCGAATCAAGTAGAGTGGTGTAGGGTCAGTGAGTGATCCTGTCTTAAGGGAAGACAAGTGCAGATAGTGATAGAGTAAAACACTAGGAATCTCCTCCTTGGCCTTCCCTCTTTACGTTGGGATCAAGGCCAGACAACAATCCTGCCTGAGCTCAGAGCCCTAGAATAGAATGACAATGGGATGGGTTGAAAGAGCAGCCATTACTTCTTCTATTTTTACCGCCCCCCCCCCCCCAGACAAGTCACATGGCCAGGCCTGATGTCAATAGGAGACAGATAAGTGGAGTAACATAAAGAAAGGGAGAATAAATGAGAATAGGTAATCAGAAGCAACCATGCAATTTCTGACAGTGTACAATTTGCAACCAAATAATTCCTTCTGATTTTCACTGAGAAGACTGTCATGCACATTGCATGTTGATGTGCCTCTCTTTCCATGCTATTTTGTGTTACTGGTAGAGTTCATGCTCATATCTTAAACCCATTCCTTCCCTCTGTCAATGATGTACTTCTATCCACTCAAATTAATGAGCAAGTTAGGTGAACGCTTAGTTTACTACTATTCTATACAGAGGAAAAAGCGACAATAAATTGAAATGTCTTTGTACTTATGACTTCTACACAATGTATTTTAATGACAAATTTAGCTTTTCCTTCATAATAACTTGAAATATTATGGCAAGAAACTGAATCCCTAATACAGAAGCCACAAGCTTCAACTTAGAAGGTGACTAGGAACTGTCCTCTTGCAAAAGCTAATCAAACACTGCTCTGAAAATCTGGCCACACACAATCCCCTCCCCGCTTCTTTTTTGTGTTCAATTATGCAGCATTTTACTCAAGAATTTGCAACCAAAGTGAAAGAGAAAGATAGAGCATGGAGGAAATTAAGTTATTTTTCTACTTGACAGAACCATAAGCCTGCGGATTGGGAATTCTCTGAAGGAAAGTGCTGCCGATTCCTACTATGGAGTCCAATCTTCATTTTAGAAAAGAGAAAATCAGAATGAGGATATCAGTCTTTTCCTCAGAGCTGTATTACTCTAAAGATCTTAGAGATATGGGCTATTACACCAAAGAAATAGATTAGCATCTGTGCCTTGAAAAAAGCAAAGAACTTCTTTTCCATCAACTTCATAGGAGTTTCCTGCTAAGAGAGGGGGTCAGCCCTGGGGAGTGTTCTTACATGTTACTTGAGGCTATTCTAGTCCATGGTTATGCCAGTTACTTTTGCTCAAATGTAGTTTTGTGTTATGTACTCAATCTCACTTAAAGTTGAGTGATACATACATATGTGTGTGTATGTATGTATGTATGTATGTATATATGGCATTACTTTCAGGTTTTGCCAGCCTTCTGTATATTTACAGAGCTTATGAGATGGAACATTTATCATCAGTGAGTATGATTAAATAAAATTATTCATCCAGGCTTTGGAGTGTTTCCTTTATCACAGGACTGCACAAAGGAAATAGATTCTGCTGGTAAAGAAAACAGTGTATTTGTGTCCACAGTACATATGTTCTGGTGTTTATTAATTCACTTAACCTGTTCAATAATATTTATCAACTAACATATGCTGCATCCTGTGCTAGTTGAGCAGAAGGATGAAGTTCCTGTTCCCCACAAACCTACATACAATTTATGGTGGAGAATAATATAAAAAGGTAACGCTGGTAATGATACCAAATTGAGATTGCTTTTATCTAACACTTCTGACCATCCAGATCTTCTTTGTGTGGTGAGGGGTGAAATACAAAGAATAGGGTGTGATCCTTACAATTTGTGATACTTTTAGTTCCATTAAATGAGTCAAAATATTTTGAAAAGATAATGTTTCATCAGAGAAATAGTAATTATTATGTTGATGCTAAAGTAGTAATAACAGCAAGACTGAGTTTCATTTAGTTCTTATTGCTTTCTGGATTCCCTGAGAAGAGGCTTTTCAAGTTTAGATATCTTGTGTGCTTAGTAGGCAAGGTAGATATTATCATCTCTATGATACAGTGAGAGCAGTTTAGTTAACAAATGGTATGTATTTTCTAAAGTGGGTATCTAAATCAGATTTTCAAATCCCATGTTAATGCTGAAAGGCTTGGATGCGAAAAATCCTAGGGATACATACAAATATGATTTCATAGATATAGAGACTGCTTGTAGGAAAAACAAGAATAGATTGTGGGAGCAGGAAATTATAATAAAGCTCTTTCAGGCTTAGGTTAATAGTGTTTAAAGGGGGAAGGAGGGTAGGTTTTGAAAAGAGATTTAAGATGTGGGCACTGCCTCCAAATGATGACATCAGACAAATTCCAAGGTGAACTTCAAAGCATTTTCTTCTCTTAGGTGACATTTACAAGTCCTTCATACCTAGCTTCGTGAGTAGGAAGGTCTAATTAAATTTGGAGACTGCTTTGCAGGAACATCTGAGAGTGAAATACGAATCGTCCTACCTTCCAGAAGGTTTGCTGCTAGGAGTCTCAGAGTGTGAAGAGATTTCACTGGAGAAGGGAGACATGCTTCCAACTTTGCCACATGCAGACTTTCATGAACTGGTGAACGTGGAACAGGCCCTCGCATCTTGCTGGCCTGTCATCCCTCCCTGTTAGTGTCACTTGCCTTGTGGTCTCGTGTCCTTCTTTCACCTCTGACTTTTTATTTCCCGTTTCCCCTCTGCTCTGCCTTTTCTCTCCCCTAATCTAAATGCTTCCCAAATAGTAAATTATGCATAAAACAAAACAAATTCTTAGCCATATGCAATTTAGAATGGGTAGCAATCTGATTCCTGAACATGATATTTCTAGAAATGAACATACATTTTAACTACAATTACAAAAAGATTTATTTTCAAAGGATTCTCAGTGTTTTCACTAAAGATTGCATTCATGCTGGATTTAGTTAGAACTATGTTTAGCTATAGGCCACTACCAATTTCCAGTTTCAACTAAAGTTCACTTAATGTCATCCATTTCTTTGAAAGTTCCAGAGACTAAAAATAACCTCTGAGTTTTGGTGCAGTTGTATGAAGACACCACACTGCATTTTCTCCTGATTACACAGCATGGAGCTTGGTATTTATATTGCATTATTGTAAGAAGACAATTTTTACCCCTTGAATTGCAGTGTGTTCAACCTGTCTTGGAGCAAAGCTGAGGTATGAACATACAGATTTTGGATGCATATAAAATACTTAGTTTCAAACTTGCTCTGATGTAATTCCACAGTGAAATAATTACGCAATGAGATACAATATTATTCAGTTCCCTAGGCTTGCTTTACACACACGTTTTGGTATCCTACCTATTACATAAAATACAATTCATAAAGCAGAGGTATACTTCAATATTTTTTCAAATAATTCTGTGGTATACTAAGATCCATGGATAAAAATAAGTAAGTTAATGAAAGCATTACGCACATTTGTATTTTAAATAAGATTTTTTATAGTTAAGCATGCAATGTGTATAATGGAAAACTTTAATTAGAACAATGGACATAAAAATTCTAACAGTAATATAGATTCCTCTTTTGTTAATTCCAGGAAAGGGTGTGTATGTGGCCCTTAAAATAGGATATGTACTTCACAAACCAATAATTAACAAACTTAGAAAATTAGATTTGAGGTGACTTTTTTTTTTATTAATTTATTTTGCAATACAATTCAGTTCTACATATCAGCCACGGATTCCCTTGTTCTCCCCCCTCCCGTCCCCCTCACCTTCCCCCCAAACCCCCCCCCCCCTATTCCCATCTCCTCCAGGGCAAAGCCTTCCCCACAGACTGAGGTCAACCTGGTAGACTTAGTCCAGGTAGGTCTAGTCCCCTCCTCCCAGGCCAAGCCAAGCGATCCTGCATAGGCCCCAGGTTTCAAACAGCCAACTCATGCAATGAGCACAGGACCCAGTCCCACTGCCTGGATGCCTCCCAAACAGATCAAGCCAATCAACTCTCTCATCCATTCAGAGGGCCTGATCCAGTGGGGACCCCTCAGCCATTGGTTCATAGTTCATGTGTTTCCATTCATTTGGCTATTTGTCCCTGTGCTTTATCCAACCTTGGTCTCAACAATTCTCGCTCATATAAACCCTCCTCATTCTCGCTAATTGGACTCCCAGAGATCCACCCGGGGCCTAGTCATGGATTTCTGCATCCAGATCCCTCAGTAGTTGGATGAGGTTTCTAGCACAACAATTAGGGTGTTTGGCCATCCCATCACCAGAGTAGGTCAGTTCGGGCTGTCTCTCGACCACTGCCAGCAGTCTGTTGTGGGGGTATCTTTGTGGATTTCTGTGGGCCTCTCTAGCACTTTGCTTCTTCCTATTCTCATGTGGTCTTTATTTACCATGGTCTCCTATTCCTTGTTCTCCCTCTCTGTTGTTGATCCAGCTGGGATCTCCCGCTCCCCCAAGCTCTCTTTCCCTCAACCCTCGCCTTTCATTACCCCCACTCATGTCCAGGCTGTTCATGTAGATCTCATTCCATTTCTCTGTCATTGATCCCTGTGTCTTTCTTGGGGTCCTGTTTTCCAGGTAGCCTCCCTGGTGATGTGAGTAGCAGACAAGTCATCCTTGTTTCATGTCTAGTATCCTGCTATGAGTGAGTACATACCATGTTTGTCTTTCTGAGTCTGGGTTACCTCACTCAGGATGATTTTTTCTAGATCCATCCGTTTGTCTGCAAACCTCATGATGCCATTGTTTTTCTCTGCTGAGTAGTATTCCATTGTGTATATGTACCACATTTTGTTTATCCATTCTTCAGTTGAAGGGCATCTGGGTTGTTTCCATATTCTGGCTATTACAAACAATGCTGATATGAACATAACTGAACAAGTGCTCTTATGGTGTGGTTGAGCGTTTCTTGGGTATATGCCCAAGAGTGGTATAGCTGGATCTTGGGGGAGATGGATTCCCAATTTTCTAAGAAAGCGCCATATTGATTTCCAAAGTGGTTGTACAAGCTTGCATTCCCACCAGCAGTGGAGGAGAGTTCCCCTAGCTCCACATCCTCTCCAGCATAAGGTGTCTTCAGTGTTTTTGATCTTAGCCATTCTGACAGGCGTAAGGTGGTATCTCAGAGTTGTTTTGATTTGCATTTCCCTGATGATTAGGGATGTTGAGCAGTTCCTTAAATGTCTTTCGGCCATTTGAGTTTCCTCTGTTGAGAATTCTTTGTTTAGTTCTATAGCCCATTTCTTAATTGGACTGTTGGGCATTTTGATGTCTAATTTCTTGAATTCCTTATATATTCTGGATATCAGTCCTCTGTCAGATGTGGGGTTGGTGAAGATCTTTTCCCATTCTGTAGGCTGTCGCTTTGCCTTGTTGACCGTATCCTTTGCTCTACAAAAGCTTCTCAGTTTCAAGAGGTCCCATTGATTGATTGTTTGTCTCAGAGTCTGTGCTACTGGTGTTCTATTTAGGAAGTGGTCTCCTATGCCAATGCGTTCAAGACTACTTCCTACTTTCTCTTCTAGCAGGTTCAGAGTAGCTGGATTTATGTTGAGGTCCTTGATCCACTTGGACTTAAGTTTTGTGCACGGTGATAGATATGGATCTATTTGCAGCCTTCTACATGTTGATATCCAGTTTGGGCAGCACCATTTGTTGAAGATGCTTTCTTTTTTCCATTGTGCACTTTTGGCTTCTTTGTCAAAAATTATATGTTCATAGGTGTGCAGATTAATGTCAGGGTCTTCAATTCGATTCCATTGGTCCACATGTCGGTTTTTATGCCAGTACCAAGCTGTTTTTATTACTGTAGCTCTATAGTAGAGCTTGAAGTCAGGGATCGTGATGCCTCCAGAAGTTGTGTTATTGTACAGGATTCCTTTGGCTATCCTGGGTTTTTTGTTTTTCCATATGAAGTTGAGTATTATTTTTTCCAGGTCTGTGAAGAATTGTGTTGGTATTTTGATGGGGATTGCATTGAATCTGTAGATTGCTTTTGGTGAGATTGCCATTTTTACTATCTTAGTCCTGCCTATCCATGAGCATGGGAGATCTTTCCATTTTCTGACATCTTCTTCAATTTCTTTTTTCAGGGACTTAAAGTTCTTGTCATATAGGTCCTTCACTTGCTTGGTTAGTGTTACCCCAAGGTATTTTATGTCATTTGTGGCTATAGTGAAGGGTGATGTATCTCTGATTTCCTTCTCCGCTTCTTTGTCCATTGTATATAGGAGGGCTACTGATTTTTTTGAGTTGATCTTGTATCCTGCTATGTTGCTGAAGGTGTTTATAAGCTGTATCAGTTCCTTGGTAGAATCTTTGGGGTCGCTCAAGTATACTATCATGTCATCTGCAAATAGGGAAAGCTTGACTTCTTCCTTTCCAATTTGTATCCCCTTAATCTCCTTATGTTGTCTTATTGCTCTGGCTAGAACTTCAAGTACTATATTGAATAAGTATGGGGAGAGTGGACAGCCTTGCTTCGTTCCTGATTTTAGTGGAATTGCTTTGAGTTTCTCTCCATTTAATTTGATGTTGGCTGTTGGCTTGCTGTAAATTGCCTTTATTATGTTTAGGTATGTTCCCTGTATTCCTGATCACTCCAATACCTTTATCATGAAGGGGTGTTGGATTTTGTCAAATGCCTTTTCTGCATCCAGTGAGATGATCATATGGTTTTTTTCTTTGAGTTTGTTTATATGGTGTATTACATTGACGGACTTTCGTATGTTGAACCACCCTTGCATCCCTGGAATGAATCCTACTTGATCATGGTGGATAATTGTTTTGATGTGTTCTTGGAGTCTGTTTGCCAGTATTTTATTGAGTATTTTTGCATCAATGTTCATGAGGGAGATCGGTCTGTAGTTCTCTTTCTTTGTTGTATCCTTGTTTGGTTTAGGAATTAGGGTAATTGTAGCCTCGTAGAAAGAGTTTGGTAATGTTCCTTCTGTTTCTATTGTGTGGAACAATTTAGAGAGTATTGGTATTAACTCTTCTTTGAAGATCTGGTAGAATTCTGCGCTGAAAGCATCTGGTCCTGGGCTTTTTTTGGTTGGGAGACTTTTAATGACTGTTTCTATTTCCTTAGGGGTTATTGGACTATTTAAATAGTTTATCTGGTCTTGATTTAACTTAGGTATGTGGTACCTATCCAGAAAGTTATCCATTTCTTTTAGGTTTTCCAGTTTTGTCGAATAGAGGTTTTTGAAGTATGACCTGATGATTCTCTGGATTTACTCAATGTCTGTTGTTATGTCCCCCTTTTCATTTCTGATTTTGTTGATTTGGATGCTCTCTCTCTCTGTCTTTTGGTTAGTTTGGATAAGGGCTTGTCTATCTTGTTGATTTTCTCAAAGAACCAACTCTTTGTTTCATTAATTTTTTGTATTGTTCTCTGTTTCTATTTTATTGATTTTAGCTCTCACTTTGATAATTTCCTGGCGTCTATTTTTCCTGGGAGACTGTGCTTCTTCTTGTTCTAGAGCTTTCAGGTATGCCGTTAAGTCTCTAGTGTGAGATTTCTCCAACTTATTTATGTGGGCATTTAGTGCTATGAATTTCCC
Source organism: Peromyscus californicus insignis (assembly GCF_007827085.1). Lineage (NCBI taxonomy): Eukaryota > Metazoa > Chordata > Mammalia > Rodentia > Cricetidae > Peromyscus > Peromyscus californicus. The sequence continues at coordinate 82,652,122 of NW_026294595.1, forward strand.
TCTTAGTACTGCTTTCATAGTGTCCCATAAATTTGGATATGTGGTGTCTTCATTTTCATTGATCTCTAGGAAGTCTTTAATTTCTTTCTTTATTTCTTCCTTAACCCATTGGTGATTCAGTTGGGTATTATTCAGTTTCCATGAGATTGCAGGTTTTCTGTAGTTTTTGTTGTTGTTGAAATCCAACTTTAGACCATGGTGGTCTGATAGAACACAGGAGGTTATTCCAATTGTTTTGTATCTGTTTAGATTTGTTTTGTGGCCAAGTATGTGGTCAATTTTAGAGAAGGTTCCATGGGGTGCTGAGAAGAAGGTATATTCTTTTTTGTTAGGATGGAATGTTCTGTAGATATCGATTAAGTCCATTTGAGTCATGACATCAGTTAAGTCCTTTATTTCTCTGTTAAGTTTCAATTTGGGAGATCTGTCCAGTGGTGAAAGTGGGGTGTTGAGGTCTCCCACTATTAATGTGTGGGGTTTTATATGTGATTTAAGCTTTAGTAATGTTTCTTTTACATATGTGGGTGCCCTTGTGTTTGGGGCATAAATATTCAGAATTGAGACTTCATCTTGGTGGATCTTTCCTGTGATGAGTATGTAATGCCCTTCTTGATCTCTTTTGATTGATTTTAGTTTGAAGTCTATTTTGCTGGATATCAGGATGGCTACACCCGCTTGTTTCTTAAGACCGTTTGATTGGAAAGTCTTTTCCCAGCCTTTTATTTTTAGGTAGTGTCTATCTTTGAATTTGAGATGTGTTTCTTGTATGCAGCAGAAAGATGGGTCCTGCTTTCGTATCCATTCTGTAAGCCTATGTCTTTTTATAGGTGAATTAAGTCCATTGATATTGAGGGAAATTAATGACCAGTGATTGTTCATTCCTGTTATTTTTTGGTGGTGATATGTGGGTACTTCTATACGTTGGGGTTTACTGCTGTGGCTTTATCTGTTGCCTGTGTTTTCGAGGGTGTATCTGACTTCCTTAGATTGGAATTTTCCTTCTAGTGCTTTCTGTAGGACTGGGTTTGTGGATAAGTATTGTTTAAATCTGGCTTTGTCATGGAATGTCTTGTTCACTCCATCTATGGTGATTGAAAGTTTTGCTGGGTATATTAGTCTAGGTTGACATCCATGGTCTCTTAGTGTCTGCATTGCATCTGTCCAGGTTCTTCTGGCTTTCAAAGTCTCCATTGAGAAATCGGGTGTTATTCTGATGGGTTTGCCTTTATATGTCACTTGGCCTTTTTCCTTTGCTGCTCTTAATATTCTTTCTTTATTCTGTACGTTTAGTTGTTTAACTATTATGTGGCGAGGGGACTTTTTTTGGGGGTCTAGTCTGTTTGGTGTTCTATAAGCTTCTTGTATCTTCATAGGCATTTCCTTCTTTAAGTTGGGAAAGTTTTCTTCTATGATCTTGTTGAATATATTTTCTGTGCCCTTGAGTTGGTATTCTTCTCCTTCTTCGACCCCTATTATTCTTAGGTTTGGTCTTTTCATGGTGTCCCAAATTTCTTGGACATTTTGGTTCATGACTTTGTTGGCTTTAGTGTTTTCTTTGACTGATGAATGTATTTCTTCTACTGTATCTTCAACGCTAGAGATCCTCTCTTCCATCTCTTGCATTCTGTTGATTATACTTGCATCTGAAGTTCCCAATCGTTTTCTCAGATTTTCTATTTCCAGCATTCCCTCTGTTTGTGTCTTCTTCATTTTTTCTATTTCCCTTTTCAGGTCTTGGACTGTTTCCTTCATTTGTTTCATTGATTTTTCTTGATTTTCTCTCAGTATTTTATTGTTTTCTTCCAGGACTTTATTGATTTCTTCTAATTTGTTTGCCCTTTCCTCTAGTTGTTTACAGCGTTCTTCACATTTTTTTTGTCTTTTCCTCTACGCAAGCCTCTAGCTTCTTCATGATGTCATTCATAAGGCTGTTTTCTTCTGCTTCTTCCAATTTCTGATGTTCAGGTCTAGGTGTTGGAGGAGGGCTAGGGCCTGGTGATGCTGTATTGCTATTCAATTTGTTGTATATGTTTCTGCCTTGACGTCTGCCCATCTCCTTGTGGTTCGTTCTTGGCCTTATCCGCACACTTGGTTCAGACAGACCAGTGTTCCAAAAGGGAAGTCAGTGTTCCAAAAGGGAAGTCCGGAGCAAGATGGGAGCTGGGGGCCGGCCTCTAAGTCTCAGGAAGAGGCTTGGGGCTCAGGCGGATGGGCGTGGGGGCAGGGCGTGGAGACTGCAGGGTCTGCCAGGGGTCTTGGAGAAGGGGATCCTTCCCGGTGGGGCTAGCAGGGAACCTGCCCGGTGGCCAGAACCTGGGGCCGAGTTGGGCAGGTCTTCCCTGGAGTGGCTGGTGCCCAGGGATGGGGTCTGGGGCAAGGAAGGGTACTCACGAGTGTTCCAAAAGGGACGTCCGGAGCAAGATGGGTTGAGGTGATTTTTTTAGTTGTGGAGATAGGGTCTCATGGACTTAATCTTTCTAATTATAATTAGCTGCGGACACCCATCAGCACACTTTGCTAAGTTAAATGATGTGGTGGCAGTACTGAGGGAGTGATAGATAACTCTGCTGTATTTCAGCGGAGGCGCTCTGACAAAATACATTTTAATGTATTATCTAAAATTGAGTGAAATTAATAATATTTTTGCTGATTAGTTTTTTGTCAACTTGACACAAGCTAAGGTTGCAGTCTAGATTTCATGGTTCCAGAAAATACTATACAAGCTGCCAAGGGAGGAAAACAATTAAACAATCCTACCAAGGTGCAACACCTATGAACAAGAATTATTCCCAGTATGGCAAGATATGCATACATAGCGGTATAATTAATGGTTTTCACATTGTTGATGGCAAGCAACAGCTATCTAATTTGACTTAGGACCACTAAATAAGAGAGAAATCATGTCCTTCATGAAAGAAGGACACGAAAACCTAGCCAGCTTTCGGGGCTAGTGATGTCTTGGACCTTAGAAAAGAATCTACTACTACCACTTTACTAGACCAGCATAATTCCTTACTGTATTCTTAATCTTATCCTTATGCCTACAGAAAGGTGTAGCTACTACCCATCATGAAAAAAGTTTCTCTTTACAGCAAATTGAGACATCACAGAAAAGCCAACTGGACATAATGCACACATGGAGAGATAATACAGATCTAAGACTCAATGAATATATCTATATCACAGATCCTACATCTGTGGCTTAGGGAACACAATCGAAGACTGGTTACAAAGATTATGAGTCATGATAACAGAATGTCTGCTGTGAAAAGGCTGCATAAACAAGACTGGAATAATGGCAACATCAATGGACATATAGACATGATAATGTACGAAGTGGAAAATTTTCAAGGTCCCATTTCAGGACAAAGAACTACAAGAAACTAATATTTGTTGGAAGAAGGATAACTAATATCCCCCAGGCATGCACCCCTAGTTGGTTGTCCAGTGTTTGAATTTTTAAGACTGTGGTATTTAAAAGTAATACTATGTTTTATGTTGTGATTTTAAAGTAATTAGAAGTTTGAGAGATCATGCACAGAAATATGGTAATGCCAATCCCAGGAGCCACAGATGTAGTTGAGTTGATAACCAAGATTAGCCATCAAAACTAAGCCTGCCTGATAAGATGTACTCAATTGGTGCAATCATGGCATGACTGTTATGGAGTGGTAACCAACCACTTTCTCTTTGGATTTGAGGACCAGTTTACAAGAAGGCATTCATGTCTGGTACTGTAAAATATGAAGAACATCCAAGGCTATGGAGATTACAGATGCTAGGGAGAAACTTAGTACTGTTATTTTTCTAATTTGATATTCCATCAATCTGCCTTCTACATATTTATGTTTATGTGCATAAACAATTGCTAGATCAGAGACACTTCTCTTTGAAGTGAACAGTAATGAATCCAAAGATTCAAGGTTGTTTAAGATGCTGAGAATAAATGAATGTTCAATGCTTAGCCCTAAACCTGATATTTGTACCACACTCATGTGCCTTCTCATGTGCTCAAAGTATAAGCAAATTAATATAGACAGAGAACTTACCACACTATCTGATGCATTATGTCTTCAGGAAAGAGAAATTACAAAGCATTATTACAGAATAACATAGAGTATTGCTTCCAAAAATAGCATCAGAGAGGCACATTGCTAAGTACTTCTGAATCAATTACAGGAAATGAAGAGACACAGAAAGTTCTTAGCTACATGTCAAATTAATAATAACTTATGGTCATTTGGAAAATATCAAACTTATAAATGAAGAGAAGTCCAAGTGAACTGTATACATATGGGACAAAATGAATGTTTTCTAGTGGTGACTTATTAAGAACTTGGAAAATAGGCTTAGCTTAAAAATTATATTATGAATTATATAGAATAGATTAGATAATTTAAAATTCAAAACTTCTAATTTAGATTCAATATCCATTTTATTGACATTAGCTTTAGTTAGCTTTAATGCTGACTTCAAAATTTGATTTTTATTTTAGTTTCCTTTTTTTTTTTTTTGGTTTTTCAAGACAGGGTTTCTCTGTGTAGCTTTGCGCCTTTCCTGGATCTCACTGTAGACCAGGCTGGCCTCGAACTCACAAAGATCTGCCTGCCTCTGCCTCCTGAGTGCTGGGATTAAAGGTCTGTGCTACCACCGCCCGGCTTATTTTACTTTTCTAATTGCTGACTATATTTTATGAATCATTTTGGAACTTGAATCTTTGTCATACAGTTTGACATTATTCTCTTTCTCTCCCTTAATTTAGTTATTTTTGGGGGGGGGACTACAACTGTGTGTAACAACATTTATATTCTTCAAAATACTTTAAAGAGTACTGAATGATTATGAGGTAGATATTCAAAACACACATGCATACATATCTAAAAACATGACATTACTGTTTTTGCACATACCTACTATTTCCTGGTCAATTAAATGAAAATTTACATTCATTGTATTATTTAATTTTGAGAAACAGAGAGAGAAGTTAAGTCACACATTACAAAAGAAAAACAAATATCAATTGTGTATTAAAAACTAAATAGCCATATTCTGAAACTGTATAGTTAATAAAACCAACCCCATTCTGTCTATTTTTAAGGATTTCTTTCCTTTTAACATGGTGTTATATTTATCACATAAGATATAATATGTCAAATTCTTCTGATGGTAAAGTAATCAGGTTTAATTTTTAAAAGAAGGTATTTCTTATTTCAGAATCAGTTTATTTTACTATCCACTTCTCTGCCATCTTTATCCTTTCTAATGTAGTTTTCATATCTGCTTCTCTTCGGAGTCAATTATCTCTATTAAAAAGAAAATCAAGCATTTATAAGATAAATATTTCTACTAGTTTCTTGCTATTAAAATTAATAGAATGTAACTTCAGTAGTAAGGTCATATATATGGTGATTATACAGCTAATGTCATCAACACTATCAAGAGACCTGTTTCTGTTATTTACTGTAGACCTCACCTGCAACCAAGGAGCTAGACTTGATGGAAGTTTTGTGTTTAAGGATGTGCTATAATTATATAAATTTTCTCTTTTTTATTGGAACTTTGAAATCAATCCAAAGAATTAGTTTAAGATATTCTTCATTGTTTATATATTTTGATTGACAATATATGTAGCATACTATATATATATGCATAAACTGGCATATATATATATATAATAGAGGCATAAACTGGCACAAAGTAATGAGTCATGGTATGCTCTAATATTGTGATTGGAAGAGGATTCAAGGAACATATTCATGTACAGCATTTAAGTAACTGCAAATAAATAGATTACAGGAAAGCATCCTAGTTATCTCATTAGAAAGCTTCTGGAGGATTTTTTTTTCTAGGAAAGAAATCCCAGTTGACTAGACATGACTGGTTAATGAGAATAGCACAGTGGCATTAATTTACAGATTTACAAAGATTCTGCAGATGGACGAGAAGTGATGCCTCAAGGAAGATGGTTCCAACAAGAGGGAAACAAGTGCTAAGAGAGCAGCCAAGAGAGGGCGGGTGGGAACTGTTCAAGATCAGGGATACAAAGGATAACGAAGGCTTGTGTGGGGATGGGGAAAGTGGATCTCTTAGGCAGTGTTGGTGGGAGTATAATCTCATGCAGCCACTATGAAAGTCAGTCCAGAGATTTCTTTAAAATACTAGAAATAGCACTACTCTATGACTCAGCTATATGACTCCAGGGCATATATCCAAAGGACTTTATTTCCTATTACAGAGGTACTTGCACATCCATGTTCATTGCCACTCAATTCACTGGAGCTAAAAAATGTAATAAACTAAAATGTCTATCACCTGATAAATGGAAAAGGAAAAGAGTGGTGCATATGTACTATGGAACACAACTCAGCTGTAAAGAGATAACATTTACAAGTACGTGGAGGGAAACGGAAATATATAATATATAATATATATATATATATTATATATATATATATGTGTGTGTGTGTGTGTGTGTGTGTGTGTGTGTGTGTGTGTGTGTGTGTGTGTGTGTTAAAACTCTAATGATATTTTCTGGGGTACACATTTCAACTTATATCCATCACCTAAAGTCAGCAATGTTAAACTACTATAACTGAGGTTTGATCTCTAGCACACTGTTTTTAGAACATGAATTTTTAAGCAATAAGACTTATAGATGAGATCTCCATGAGTAAACTGGGGATGAGGGGTGGTGGGCAATGGAGGGTAGGGGATGGGGGATGAGAACATAAGGGAATGGGATGGTCAAGCTGGAACAGGGATGGAGTGGGAGTGCAATGAAAGAGATACCATGATTGAGGGAGACATCAAGGGGATAGGGAGAAACTGGGTGCTAGGGAAGTTCCCAGGAATCCACAAGGATTATCCCAGCTTAGACTACTAGCAATAGTGGAGAGGGTGCCTGAACTGGCCTACCCCAGTTGGTGAATACCCAACTGCCATCATAGAGCCTTCATCCAGTAACTGATGGAAGCAGATGCAGAGATCCACAGCCAACATCAGGCCAAGCTCCAGGAGTCCAGTCAAAGACAGAGAAGAGGGGTTCTATGAGCAAGGGGCATCAAGATCATGATGGAGAAACCTACAGCGACAACCAAACCAAACTAGTGAAAATTCATGAAATTTAAACCAACATCTGTGAAGCTTCCACAGGACTGGACTAAGCCTCCACATAAGCAAGAGAGTTGTGTAGCTTGATCTGCTTAAGAGACCCCTTGGTAGTAGAATCAGGATCCATCCCTGATCCATCCATGGTACATGAGCAGGCTTTTTGGAGCCCACTACCTAGGTGGGACAATTTGCACAGCCTTGAGGCAGGGGGAGGGGCTTGGACCTGGCTCTGCTGATTCCCTATGGGAGGCCTTACCTTCTTGTAGGAGGGAAGGGGGGTGTTGGGAGGTGAGATTGGAGGGGTGGGAGGAGGTCAGAGGGAGATCTGTGATTGGTATGTAAAATGAAAAAAAAAGTTTTCTTAAAAAAAAAGACTTATAGAAATTATAGGAATTGATTTATTTAAATTGTAGCTGAGCCAGAACTGGCATCTGAGCTTCATCATTACCAGGTCACTGGCTTTTGTGTTGTGCCTAGCTGCATCTCAGGAAAGAAAACAGCCAAGCTAGAAAGAAGAACAAAAAAACCCACCCATTTTTTTTTATAAATTATTTTTCTTTTGTATTTGGGAACATGTTTCCTAAAGAAAGTGGAGATAAAATAGCAGGCCCATTTAATAAATCATGAAGACTATACTATTTTCAACCCTTAATTGTTCATGTTTTTAGATGGAGTAGACCTATTTCAATGCTTATTCTGACTGTGAGCCCATGACACAGTCATGGCCAATAACAATGAACTACCTCTGTTCTTTAGTGATGGGTTGAAAGTTAGGTTAAAACAAAAGAAAATAAGCATGCAAAACACAGGTTAGTGAGATTTTAATACTGAGCTCAAATACAAAAATGTTCAAAATGAGTTGCTAATGCATTGTTATTTCCATCTCACCAAAATTTGCTAACAGATGAAGAGGTAATCTTGAGACAAGGATGGCTGACAGGTCATTAGAGAAGAATATATTACTGAGAAACAGTATACCAGTAATCAAATGCTGCTGATTCCTAGAGTTTTAGTTATGTGATATAGTAATTGTGTTTTTCTGGAGTCAATATGACTTAGTGCAATTGTCTACTAGAATTTGTGGTCTTCTTCATCTTAGAATTCAGGGTGATCATCCAGAGCAGTGCTTTCCTTAAGATTGATTCTCTCCAGGAGAGAACTAAGAAGTAGGTTTTTATTTTTAAAATGTCTGATCTTGACATAGTAAAATCAACAGAAGATGCTATCATCCACACATACACTGATATATATATATATTATATTATATTATATTATATTATATATAGTAAATTTTGACCATATTTATAACTTTTGGCTGTGCTCAGGTAGACAATGAAGTTCCCTGCTCATGCTGATTACTGTATCTGAGCTACAGACTTTTCCTGGAGCCTTTTTATATTGAACATATTCTTAATTATCTCTTTATAGAAACTTACTTCTTTTTATATCCATTCTTCAGTTATTTTCAGAAAGTTTGTGAAGCAACGTGCTTTCAAAATGATGAGTCTTTCTACAGTACAAAATAGAGGAACTATGATCAATGAATATGTGCTTACTGCTTATTAACTCACCATTCATTGCAGCTGATACAATCAGCAAATGTCTCTCAATTACCAACCAGTCTGACAAACTACAAATGATAAAATCCAGGAAGTATGAAGAGTCTTCTAGGACACACACATAGCTATTCATCAAATGTGTAGTTCATAGTTTTAATTATATCGTAAGAGTTTCAATACTAAAAAAATAAATTTATTTATTTATTTATTTTACATCAGGGTTACAGTTTCCCCTCCATTCTCTCCTCCCAGTCCTCCCCACCTCCTTCTGTTTCCACTCTCCAAATCTACTCACTCTTCATTTCTGTTTAGGGAAGGGCAGGTCTCCACTCCAGCTAAGACTCCCAGCAATATCAAATATGGAGCCTGAACTGGCCATCTCCTATGACCAGATTCCTGCCCAGACAAATTGTCATGAGAGAGGCATCATCCAGATGCAGACCCAAAGCAAGACATTAGGTGGAATTCAGAGAATCCTGCAGAAAAAGGGGAGAAAGGATTGTAAGAGCCAGAGGGGTCAAGGACACTATAAGAAAACTCACAGAACCAACTAACCTGGGCTCAGAGGGCCTCCCAGAGGCTGAACCGACAACCAGAGAGCTAGAATAGGACTGACCTAGACACTCTGCATATATGTTACAGTTGTGTAGCTTAGCCTTCTTGTAGGATTCCTAACAGTGGGGATAGGGGCTGTCTCTGATTCTTTTACTGGCTTTTGGGATCCTACACCTCATACTGGATCTCCTTGCCCAGCCTTAATACATGGGGAAGTGTAAGTACTAAGGTCTTACTGAAACTTGATATATTATGCTTGTCAATACGATTTTTAACAGTGAAAAAATATTGGCAGAGAAAGAAAGACTAGGCTAAAAGAAAATCCAAGTCTTTCTTTAGACCAGGATAAAAATAAGCTAAATTACTAGATGAATATACATTTGAGATAGGGTATTTAATGAAAAATCTGTTATCTCTATAATGTGACTTGGTTGAGTGTAACTATGTTAGTTCTCTCTAGTCAAGTAGTATAATTTGGAGAACTGATATCAAGATTCAGTGACTTCAGATAATTTCTATTTTAAGAACAATCAACAATGTAGGCTATGGAAGAAGACCTACATAAATTTCCATCCACTAAATATTTCAGTTGTGAGCTATAAATATTTGTAAAAGTCATAGGATGCCTTTGTCAATTAATAACTCCACTGTATAACAGAATTCTACCAACTACCTCATAAAATTTTTATAATTTTGAATGATACATACTCAGAAAATGAGAGCATGGCTCAATGGTTGCATAGCAATTTATCTGTAAATAGAGAAATTATTAATATGAAAATGTTGTTAATAAATATTCATGTAATGATGGTGAGGATGCTTTTAATCTGACCAGAAGTAACGCATTTTTATTCTGTCTTATCCATACTACTTGGAGAACATACTATACATACATGCACATGCTTACATGCACACCCAAAATGCCCCCCCATAATTATACATATACTGAAAATATTTTACTACTCATTCAGTACATATCATTTGTCTTGATTTATTTTTTTTTTGGATACTTGAATGAGCTATACTTAAAAAAATCTGCCTTTATGATATTTCTAGAAGATGAAAAAGTAAAAGGAAGACAATTTCCTAATATAAATCTACTATGGAGAAAAATGAAAATAGAAGTATAAAAGAACTGGAAGGTCCAGGAATTATAACTTTAAGTAGCACCTGTATCAGTCAAATAGCTATCTATAGATATAATTTGAGAAGTATTTTTATAACAAGCAAGTAGGAACTTTTACTTTTCTCCAGACAATGAAGCATAGCAACAATTCATAAATTTATCTAGCATTTATGTATTTACATTGTAAGAAGTCTAGAGAGGATACAAAGTGCACAGGTTGCATGCAAATATTATATCGCTTTATATAATATACTTGAGAATCTGCCAATCTCAGTATTTATGAGATTTAAGGGTAGACTTCTTTGAATTCCTTCACAGATATCTAGGGATAACTGTATATATGTGTACAAAGCATGTATTCTATTTGTTTTGTGTATGTATGTGTATTTATATGTAATTTACATTATATGTATCCTATTGGAGATATGTTGAATTCATCTTACAGCCTATTGGATAAAACTGGTTTAAAATGTGCTTTCTATGTCGATGTATATATATGTGTGTGTATGTATGCATATATACATTGCATATATACATACATATAATGTGTGCACACACATAAATAAGGATGTTTAAGGAACTGACTTACATGACTGTTGGAGTGGTTCAATAAATACAAAATCAGTAGGCAAGACAACAGAGACAACACATCTGAAAACTCAGTAATGGTCTATGTTGCAGCATTGGAACAGAATTCCTTCATCTCTGAGAAACTTATTTTTGTTTTTAAAGACTTTTTACGGGTTGAAAGAATTCCACTCATATAATGTCAGCCAATCACAGATGTTCATCACACCTCGAAACCACCCCCCACAGCAGAATCTAGAACAACACTTGATCATATATATAATAGAACAGCATATCCTAGCCAGATGAGTAAGCACCATGACTGGCACAGACAATGTGTTTTAGAAAGATACCTTTGATTAACATGGGTAGTTCTATTAAGAACAAAAAACTCAACTGAAATTTGAAGGTGATGAGGGGTTTAAGCTATTGTAAATATGTCTAGACAAAAGTTTTCAAACCTAGGGAATCTTAAATTAGAGTATGGCCAGCCTGGCTGAGGGGTGGTAAGGTGACTTTGCAGTTGTCACAGAGTTAAGAGTAGGGGAAACAAGGACATATGGTCAGAGGGTAACATGAAAAGGTGAACAATGGAGCATTTAATGAAAGAATAACTAGTAGTGGGTGGGTGGGGCATTCTGTTGGTGGAAAACAGTAAGATGAATTTGCAGACATTTGTATTTGATAACACAGTTCTGGGGAGAATCAACTAAAGGACTAGGGCAGCAACAGAATAGAAAATAACCCTGCCTCTCCAAAGGACAATTGACAGCAGGGACAGTATTGCCCTATCAGGACACATAGGCTCTAGGAGAGCAGGCACCAAATGTGTGTTTCTCGGTGGTATATCTCTAGCACCTGACATAGCACATGTCACTCAGTAGGAAGTTATTAGGTATTTGAAGAAGGAAGGAACCCCATGTTTATGGCCATCAATAATTTGAAATGCTATTAATGATGGTGTATGGGTACTGAAATCTGGCCCTTAATTTTTCCTCCCATATTTTCATTATTTTCTCACTCCTAGGATAGTCCATTTATACAGTCTTTGATTCCAAAAATAGAGCTCTCCTCCTGTTTTGATGCCTGTCACATAGGCACAGTGTCTGCTCTTTCTAGACTTCAGCTCTTGGAAATATCAGAGAATGAGTATGGAACAGTTTGTTCAAGTGGAGGCCTTCATTTAATAAGTTTGCAATTACCAGAAATTGGCAGAGATGAAAGTCTAGTCAGTCAGGTGGGATATCTTCATTTTAGCTTGCCAGAAGCTGAAATGGGATGTAGGTATGGATAGAGCAAGATTTTAAAATATAAGAAAAACAACATAAATTCAGCCAATTCCATAATTTAACTGTTATCATTTTCAAGTTATCCAAGAGAAGCAATGATTTGTGCCTTAATTACATATCTCATGAAGGGCAACCAAGTTGCAGTATTAGGACAACAAGCAAGCCATGCTAAACTTTTTTTTTATGTTGCCACTAAAGTTTTTTAAATTTTAT